>NC_053390.1:43722536-44049738 GCF_905171765.1 Bufo bufo
CCAGGACTTGGTATGTCTACAATTTCCTGCTAATGCAAACCTTCAAATGGGGAAACATGTAAATGTGAGGAGATCTAAATGTTTCCAGAGGGAAATCAGGCAGCATCGGGAAATACCGGGAGAAACATTGAGTCAACTGGAGCTAATAAGACTCTGGTTAGATACGATGTATCACAGCATGGCTGCTGCACGACCGTGTGCGGCGGGATGAGGGAAGCACCTGGAAAACGGCTCTTAGGCTACATTCTCATGAACGGGAAAAATGGCCGTTTAAGGGATGGTCGTCACACGTCCATTTTTAGAACCAGTTGAAGTCAATGGGGCTATTCACATGGCTGATTTTTCAATGGTCAGTAAATGGCAGCCGACAAAAAATAGTACATATTTTAACAGTCAGACGGACCCCATTGAAATCAGTGGGCCCGCTTTTAACGTCCATTAAGGCAGGATTGTACCTTTTTAACAGCCAGTAAAAACAGGTGCACTAGGTAAAAATAGATTTTTTTAGGGGTTAAAATTTAAAAAAAAAAAACATTATCCACTTGCACGCACGGGACATTCACTTCTCATTAAATGAAGCAGGACCTGTGCTGTGGTGACATCATCATGCTGGTTCTGCTGCATTCAATAAAGAGCAAGTCTACCATGAGTGCAAGTGGATAAGGTGAGTTTAGTTTTTTACACAAGCAGAATGGTAGCATTTTTTATACTGGGAGCTACTAATGGGGGAATTAATAATACTGGGGGACACTAATGGAAGAATTAATAATACTGGGGGACACTAATGGGGGAATTAATAATACTAGGGGGCAATAATGGGGGCATTTATAATACTGGGGGCGCTAAAGGGGGCATTAATTATACTGGGGGCACTAATGGGGAAACTAATACTACTGGGGGCACTAATGGGGACATTAATTATACTGGGGCACTAATGGGGAAACTAATAATACTAGGGGACACTAATGAGCAAATTAATAATACTGGGAGACACTAATGGGGGAATTAATAATACTGGGGGCACTAATGGGGGCATTAATAATATGGGGTCGGGGGGCGTGGCCTGAGCGTCTGCAGGAATGGCCGCTTGAACGCTGAGCTCCGCCGCCTGAACTTTGAAAAGGAGACTTTTATGCTTCTTCATCACAGCACATGGGGAGAAGACTGCAGCTCAAACATCCTAGCAGCTCCCAGGTTTCTGCTAAAGCGAATAATACGCTGGATTCTTACCTCTGGCGATCCTCGGGGAAGACGTCCACAGAGTGCGGCCTACCTGTGTCCTCCGCTTCTGGTGAGTGCGAACCCACGGCACCACTGAAAGGCCTCACGCTTCCAAGGGAAGAGAGCGATCTCTCCCAGAGACTTAAACCCTCAGCTTTATCACCTTCAGCGAAGGCATTCACCCCCAGACCATCGGGGTGCCTCATAGATTTTGCCGGTCCCGCCATTAGGCCGGAGCACGCAGCTGAGTGCGCCGCCATTATGCCGCCTAAACAAGCGCCCAAGCACACTAGACAGTCGGCTACGCCATCGCAGCGGCGTCGCGACTGGAGTGAACCCCCTGGGGACCTTCATGAGGCAAGTCACCATACAGTGGGGGATGGAGGCACAGCTGCATGGGATCATTTATCTGATTCGATGGACGAAGGCGACGAGGGGTCCGTGCCTTCCACGCAATCCTCAGCGCTTTTGCACCAGACACTACAACACCTGCCCACCAAGGCAGACTTTAAAGTATTGATTGCTGAGGTCAGGAGCGCATGTAAGTCGGAAATATCAGCACTCAGGCAAGACTTTAAGCAATTATCTGGTCGCATGGATTCTATGGAAGTAGAACATGATGACACACGCAGAAGTGTTGCTAACCTGCACTCTATTATAACCTCCCAGTCCCAAGTCATCAGGGAGAGCACCCGTCATTTGGAAGACTTGGACAATAGGGGACGCAGAAATAATATCCGTGTTAGAGGTCTGCCCGAACCAGACGCTGACGAAAACCTACCAGACATGTTGTCTGAACTCTTCAACACTATTTTGGGGTCTCAGCCGCCACAAGTCATCAAACTAGACCGAGCCCATAGGGCGCTTTCAATATTTTTTACTGATCCCTGTCTGGACAATATAGTCCAATGTTACAATTACCTTAAGGTTATGTTCTTTAACCGTGCATTGTCTTGTGTCTCCCCCGTCTTTCCTTTTGTGTTTCCCCTTTCTGTTCTTCACAGCTGGATGTCCTTGGTATAACCGTCCCTTACTGTGTGAAGTGGTGACTATGCATACGACGAGGTCTCTGCAGAACGACCTGAACATAGCAAGTATCTCTCTTCAATCCTACTTATGATGGTCAAGTGTATGTCGTTAAATGTGAAAGGCCTTAATTCTAACACCAAAAGACGGTTAGCGATTAATGAGTGCAGGTCGCAAAAAGCAGATATAGTCTTTCTTCAAGAGACCCATTTTGATCAGCAGGGTACCTTTAAATTTGCACAAAGATTATTCCCTCGAGTCTATTCTGCAACTTCGGGGAAAAAAGTGGCAGGCCATTCTCTTAGCCACTCATTGTCCGCTACATGTAGAATCTAGCATTTCTGATGTGGAAGGGAGGTATATCATACTTAAGGCTACACTTAAGGGCCAACCGATTATTCTATGTAACTTATACTCACCTAATTCGGCCCAAATTCCCTTTTTGAATAAGGTATTTTTGAAATTATCCCAGTACCTCCCCTCCCCTATGATTGTGGGAGGAGACTTCAACATCTCCTTCTCTGAGCATATGGATAGGTTGCCCCTAAATAGCTCCCCCCCTCACGTAAACAATGCAGACTTTCACGTCTTTTTCAGCGTCTCATCCAGTGCTACGCTTTTTATGACCTCTGGAGGGTTAATTATCCCTCGGCAAAATCATACACTTTTTTTCTCTCATCCACATAGCACCCACTCTCGGATCGACTATTTTTTTGGAAATGTTCCAGTCCTCCGAATGTTAAAGGATGCTGATCTCGGCCATATCACGTGGTCGGACCATGCTCCGATCACTATCACCCTTAAAACTTTGGGTTATCACATGAGAATGTGCCATTGGCGCCTAAATGAGACTTTTTTAAATAGTCTACCACTTAGACAGGAACTCCGGGATAGCTTAGCAGAATACTTTGCCTTAAATCAGTCTTCCGTCTCCTTGGTTTCTACGTTATGGGAAGCGCATAAGGCGGTTTTTAGGGGCAATTGTATTGCCATGGGTTCTAAACTAAAAAAGGATCGCAACCAGCAACAGGCCATTCTCACTGCTCAGCTCAGGGACTTAGAAAACAAGTTGGGCTCGCGCCGCTCACGACACCTGCTTCGCCGTATAGTGGTTCTTAGGGCCAGATTGCGGGACATTATATGCCATAAAACTGAAAAACTTTTATTATACTCCATGCAAAGGTTCTATGCATGGGGCAATAAATCTCACACCCTTTTGGCGCGTCAGCTGCGCGAGTCCAACTTGGTGGGAAACCCGACAGTCATGAGGGCAACAGATGGTACGTTAATATATGATCCTGCTGCTATCTCGGAACTTTTTCAAAAGTTTTATACATCGCTCTATTCTATCCCGCAACAGACACCAATGGATCATGAAAAGCGCCAACACCTTTTTGATAACTTCCTGACGCAATGCAAACTCCCTAAGCTATCAGATGAAGCTATTTCTTCATTAAATGCCCCTATAACGCCAGAGGAGTTGCAAGAGGTACTGAAGCAGCTTCCCAATAACAAGTCCCCTGGACCCGATGGCCTGCCGTACGTGTACTATAAAACCTTCTCGGATATCCTGATGCCTCAAATGTTACTATTATTTAATTCCTTTTTGCAGGGATCCCCAATACCTTCATCACTCTCACATTCTTACATTACAGTAATCCCGAAGCCCAGAAAAGACCCACTAGAATGCGCCAACTATAGGCCCATAGCCCTTCTTAATTCGGACCTCAAAATATTCACCAAAACTTTAGCTAATCGCCTTTCTATTTGGCTTCCCCATTTAATACACAAAGATCAGGTGGGTTTTGTCAGGGACCGTCAGGGAGGAGACAATACTAGGCGGACTATCGATTTAGTAGAAATCGTTAATAAGCGCAATGACATAGCTCTATTGCTTAGTCTCGACGCTGAAAAAGCGTTTGATCGCTTAAATTGGCCATTTATGTTCTCCGCCCTGGGGGCCTTTGGCATTACCGGACCATTTCTTAATGCCCTGAAAGTCCTATATGCCCAGCCCACGGCTACAGTAAAAATGTCCCATGCACATTCCTTGACCTTCCCCATATATACAGGGAGTGCAGAATTATTAGGCAAGTTGTATTTTTGAGGATTAATTTTATTATTGAACAACAACCATGTTCTCAATGAACCCAAAAAACTCATTAATATCAAAGCTGAATATTTTTGGAAGTATTTTTTATTTATTTTTTAGTTTTAGCTATTTTAGGGGGATATCTGTGTGTGCAGGTGACTATTACTGTGCATAATTATTAGGCAACTTAACAAAAAACAAATATATACCCATTTCAATTATTTTTTTTTACCAGTGAAACCAATATAACATCTCAACATTCACAAATATACATTTCTGACATTCAAAAACAAAACAAAAACAAATCAGTGACCAATATAGCCACCTTTCTTTGCAAGGACACTTAAAAGCCTGCCATCCATGGATTCTGTCAGTGTTTTGATCTGTTCACCATCAACATTGCGTGCAGCAGCAACCACAGCCTCCCAGACACTGTTCAGAGAGGTGTACTGTTTTCCCTCCTTGTAAATCTCACATTTGATGATGGACCACAGGTTCTCAATGGGGTTCAGATCAGGTGAACAAGGAGGCCATGTCATTAGATTTTCTTCTTTTATACCCTTTCTTGCCAGCCACGCTGTGGAGTACTTGGACGCGTGTGATGGAGCATTGTCCTGCATAAAAATCATGTTTTTCTTGAAGGATGCAGACTTCTTCCTGTACCACTGCTTGAAGAAGGTGTCTTCCAGAAACTGGCAGTAGGACTGGGAGTTGAGCTTGACTCCATCCTCAACCCGAAAAGGCCCCACAAGCTCATCTTTGATGATACCAGCCCAAACTAGTACTCCACCTCCACCTTGCTGGCGTCTGAGTCGGACTGGAGCTCTCTGCCCTTTACCAATCCAGCCACGGGCCCATCCATCTGGCCCATCAAGACTCACTCTCATTTCATCAGTCCATAAAACCTTAGAAAAATCAGTCTTGAGATATTTCTTGGCCCAGTCTTGACGTTTCAGCTTGTGTGTCTTGTTCAGTGGTGGTCGTCTTTCAGCTTTTCTTACCTTGGCCATGTCTCTGAGTATTGCACACCTTGTGCTTTTGGGCACTCCAGTGATGTTGCAGCTCTGAAATATGGTCAAACTGGTGGCAAGTGGCACGGTTGACTTTTCTCAGTTCATGGGCAGTTATTATGCGCCTTGGTTTTTCCACACGCTTCTTGCGACCCTGTTGACTATTTTGAATGAAACGCTTGATTGTTCGATGATCACGCTTCAGAAGCTTTGCAATTTTATGAGTGCTGCATCCCTCTGCAAGATATCTCACTATTTTTGACTTTTCTGAGCCTGTCAAGTCCTTCTTTTGACCCATTTTGCCAAAGGAAAGGAAGTTGCCTAATAATTATGCACACCTGATATAGGGTGTTGATGTCATTAGACCACACCCCTTCTCATTACAGAGATGCACATCACCTAATATGCTTAATTGGTAGTAGGCTTTCGAGCCTATACAGCTTGGAGTAAGACAACATGCATAAAGAGGATGATGTGGTCAAAATACTCATTTGCCTAATAATTCTGCACTCCCTGTAATGGTACACGCCAGGGCTGTCCATTGTCCCCATAAATTTTTGTCCTCTGCATTGAGCCCCTTGCAGCAGCCATTAGGGCTCATTCTGATATCCATGGAGAATTGGTAAATAAGGTGGAGTTTAAATTGTCTTTGTTCGCTGACGATATTTTGCTTACATTGACAAATCCGCACATCTCACTTCCTAACCTCTTTCGCCTTCTGGAGGCTTACGGCAGACTATCGGGTTACAAGGTTAATACTGCTAATACGGAAGCCTTACCCCTCAACTTCTCCCCAGATAACTTGGGTAGACTGAGAACTAACTTCCGCTTTCGATGGCAGGACACAAAATTGCGTTATCTTGGAATTGATCTAACCCCGACATATGGATCACTATATGGTCAAAACTTCCCAAACACTTCTCGTGAACTAAGGGTACTCGTGACCAGGTGGATGTCTCTTCCCATATCCTTATTAGGTCGCATAGCCGCGGTTAAAATGACAATTTTGACCAAACTTTTATATTTGTTTGAGACTCTACCGGTCCCCATTCCTCTAAAGGAATTACGGGCCTTTCAGGCAAGTATGCTGAAGTTTATATGGAATGGGAAGAGACATCGGATAGGGTGTGCAACTCTTACGGCACTTAAATCTCAGGGGGGTTTGGCAGCTCCAGATATCACGAGATACTATTGGGCCACACATCTCAGAAGGCTCCCAGCTTGGTCTACTTTATATGCCTACTCCAGATGGCTAGAAATAGAGAAACTTTGGATAGCTCCTATACATCACAACTTACCTATATGGACACCACTCCCGACCACCTCGGTACCGGAGATGTTAGGTCCAATGACCCATACCTATAACATTTGGCGAAGTTGTAATCGTAAATTCTCCCTAGCTCCTGAAAAGTCTTCAATGACTTCCTTCTTATTTAATCCTTTGTTCCCGATGGGTATGCACACCTCTTTCTTTAGGCCCTGGTTCTCCAATAAATTATTTCACTTTGTGGATATAACTGACTATAAAACGCTCCGCTTATTGCCCCTAGATAGGTTAAAAATGTCCTTCCAGTTGCCTGAAACCTCTGGATATCAATATCTACAACTTCAACATTTGCTTTTTGGCCTCTTTAAATCCTCAAGCGTTTCCACCCCCTCATCATTTGAGAAATTATGCAAGTTATCAAACACCACTAGGGGTCTCATTTCAGAGATATATGGTATTTTGTCGTCTTCAACTGTAAAACACCCTTATATGACCAAATGGGAATCTTTCCTTGACCGCTCTGTTTCGCCTGCTGAATGGGTGCTGATATGGGAAAGGACTGCAAAGACCTCCTCCTGCATTACACATAGGGAAAACTCTTATAAGATACTAATGTTTTGGTATCACACTCCAAAATTACTGAGACACCTTAACCCTAGCATTTCAGATAGATGTTGGAGATGTGCTCCAGGGGAAGGCTCTCACGTACATATTTTTTGGGAATGCCCGTTGATTCAGCCTTTTTGGCAAATAGTACAGGAGGTTCTTTTCAGTCTGCTTAATATCAGATTCCCACTTGATCCCTTTTTATTTGTTAAATATGCCACCGGTATCACTGAAGAAACATGTCTTACTCCTTACCTTGCACATTCTGACTGCAGCCAGACGTCTTATAGCTAGATTTTGGAAGAAAACAACCTCCCCCACCCAGCTAGACCTTCTTACTAATATTACTGAGGTCAGAAGAATGGAATATCTATCAGCTAGCTTGACTAATAGCTTGGATAGGTTTAACAAAATCTGGCAGTTGTGGGACGACTTCCATGAGCCTAGCTTGTGAACCTGTGATGTCTAGCTTTGATTACCTTTCCTTATGTGTCATGTCCTTGTCAATACCCCCGTTGTTTGTGATTGGATGTTAATGTGTACACTCTAGGCATACGATTTTTTTTTTCTCTTACTTGTCTAGGTTAGGATTACTGTTATTGCTGACACTTTTTTAGTTAATACCCTTTACGAGTGGATATGCTACTGTACAATTGTACTACTACTTGCTTATGTTCTCTGTATTCTACAAACATTGATGACAAATGGTCTTTTGTGATTACTTGCCATTTTGTAAAATGTGATAAGTGATGTCAACTTGTCCATCTATCTCTGTTATTATAATAAAATTAAACAGACACTAATACTGGGATACACTAATGGGGGAATTAATAATACTGGGGGCACTAAAGGGGGCATTAATAATACTAGGGGCACTAATGCGGGCATTAATTATACTGGGGACACAAATGGGTGCATTAATTATACTATGGGAACTAATGAGGAAACTAATAATACTAGGGGACACTAATGGGGGAATTATTAATACTGGGAGACACTAAGGGGGAAATTACTAATACTGGGGGCAGTAATGGGGGCATTAATAATACTGGGGGCATTAATCATACTGTGGGCACTAATGGGGGAACTAATAATATTGGGGCCCACTAATGGGGGAATTAATAATACTGGCGGACACTAATGGGGGAATTAATAATACTGGGAGACACTAATGGGGGCATAAATAATACTGGGGCACTAATGGGGGGATTTATAATATTCGGGGCATTAATGTGGGCATTAATAATACTGGGGACCTCTAAGGGGGCATTAATCATACTGGGGGGCACTATGGTGGGGAAATTGATGTCCAGGAGCACTTTGGGGGCATAATGTATACTGATGGCTCTGCAGGGGTTTTGGATAAAAAAAAAAAAAAGAAAGAGCCAATTGAATTCATGCATTTTTAATGGCGTTAAAAACAGATGCAAAATGGCCATTAAAAATGGGACAGACGGCATAACAATAGATGCAAAAATAGCTATAAAATGACCACAAAAATCTTATTTCATGGCAATTTTTTTCACTGTCATGTGAATGTAGCCTTAGGCTTTCCACTAGGAACAGGTCATACCAGTTTTTTTGTGATTTAACAGACAGGTGTGACTCTACAATGAGTATTTGGCACTTGCCCAATCCTGATCTACAGATTAGATAAGAACATAGAAAGCAAAATATATTTCGGAAAAGCAGACCAGGTCTTCTTCCCAATTGTCGGCGCTGTATTTGGTAAAAACTAAAGAAGCCGCAGCTCTTACCCACATCCTCTTTGATTAGCTGATTGGTAGTGGTGCCAGGAGTAAAGGTGGCCGTACACATTAGGGCTCTTTCACACTTGCGTTGTCCGGATCCGGCGTTTACTCCATTTGCCGGAGGTGCCCGCCGGATCCGGAAAAACGCAAGTGAACTGAAAGCATTTGAAGACAGATCCGTCTTCAAAATGCGTTCAGTGTTGCTATGGCACCCAGGACGCTATTAAAGTCCTGGCTGCCATAGTAGTAGTGGGGAGCGGGGGAGCAGTATACTTACAGTCCGTGCGGCTCCCGGGGCGCTCCAGAATGACGTCAGAGCGCCCCATGCGCATGGATGATGTGTCCTTGTGATCACGTCATCCATGCGCATGGGGCGCTCTGACGTCACTCTGAAGCGCCCCGGGAGCCGCACGGACGGTAAGTATGCTGCTCCCCCGCTCCCCACTACACTTTACCATGGCAAACAGGACTTTAGCGTCCTTGCAGCCATGGCAACCATTCAGAAAAAGCTAAACGTCGGATCCGGCAATGCGCCGAAACGACGTTTAGCTTAAGGCCGGATCCGGATTAATGCCTTTCAATGGGCATTAATTCCGGATCCGGCCTTGCGGCAAGTGTTCAGGATTTTTGGCCGGAGCAAAAAGCGCAGCATGCTGCGGTATTTTCTCCGGCCAAAAAACGTTCCGGTCCGGAACTGAAGACATCCTGATGCATCCTGAACGGATTTCTCTCCATTCAGAATGCATTAGGATAAAACTGATCAGGATTCTTCCGGCATAGAGCCCCGACGACGGAACTCTATGCCGGAAGAAAAGAACGCAAGTGTGAAAGGGCCCTTAGATACAAATTAGTTGATGGTTGAACAACAATGGAAGAAAAAATCTAGTAAAAAAACAATTTTGCAGACACGGCCGTTCACATTTTAAAAAAATATAAAATTGGACATTATAGGTCTTCAAACTGCCTATACATGCCGGACGATGGATGAATGATCTTTCCATTTCATAAACAGCTTGAAACAACAGGACTGATCTGAGAACTGCTGGAGAAACCTATCCCAGGTCTGAACCATTGACCCTGGAAGAACCAACACCAGGTCCCAGCACCAGAGAGCCACTTCATATCCTGCAACCTTTCAGAGACCAAGGCAAATCTCAGCAAACATCTGAGAGGCTAGAGGAACAAACACCAAGCTCCAACCAACTGGTCCCCAACGTACAGCCAACTGCACAGACTACAAACAACAGGCTGTGCGAGGAAGATGTCTGCGAGGCAGAAGAGCCAGGCAGATTCAGGGTGCATTTTAAATAAAAAATTATATATTATATGCATATATGTGTGTGTGTGTGGGGGGGGGGGGGGGGGTCCATGCTAGGACATTGATGCCATATCACTAGGATAGATAGATAAATAGATATATATAGAAAAGTTGATGAGCAGCACCCTTTTTTTCACGGGTACTTGAGTGCTGCCTTGGCCTTTTTTACATATAGATAAATAGATAGATAGATAGATAGATAGATACATAAGACCCCCTGGTGTCCTCCCTGTAATTCGACATTATGTTTAAGCCAATCTGGTTCGGAAGCATTTGGATCAATCACAAAATATGTTCAGTTGGTTCCAAAAATATTACATTCCAGTGACCTCTGTTTACATTTTTGGAAGTGAGTTTATCAAGTCCACAAATTTCAGCGGTGGATCTAATCTTCTCTGATTGTTTTTGCAATGTTCTGGAATGTGGAGTGGAACCATTAACAAGGATGTCGTTGATAAAAGAAATAAAGACCCCCATGCAGCCGATATCAGGAACAACATCAGAATGCTGGGGGTAACATTTACATGTGGAACAAGACCTAAAACAATATTTTGCAATATTTGGTGGAGGAGATTTAACTGCTTCCTCCTCTGTGGCTGCATCAATGGTTCAGCTCAGGTTTCAACCCAGCTATGTACACTGTAATATTATTTCAATAAAGTTTTTAATTGCGATATACTAACCTTACTGGTAATGACGTGAGGTCTGTATGAAGCCATTTGACTGCAGCAGCCAATCAGAGCCTACCACAGAGCTTCTCGATGACATCATGTCCTTCAGAGGTGGGGGTCAGACCTGTCAGGATGTTTTTGGCCCTGAATAGTATACGTGGCTTCTCAGTCTTGGATGGAAGAAGGACCCAGTTAAATAAAGCGATTTTTAATGGTGTGTCCTGGGTCAATGAGCTTAATGGTTATGTAATACCCTGGAGGGGTATTACCGTTTCTTCACTCCAGTACTGTTTATAATGGTTAACATAAATGTCATCTGTGTATTTATGTCCAGGTCCTTCACAATGTGTATTTATAATGTTGTTTTGTTTTGTACATGTAATATGCCTGGTTCACCAGTATGTGGCAGCGTATCTGGCAGAGAGAGAGATCCTTAGATAGAATGGAACTTACCATTCCATTCTCCCCCCTTTTGGGCAGAAGTGGGCCAGTCCTGTTTCCTACCAACGGAGGTATTACAGTTCTAGTTGATTCCAGTTTAGACTTAATAGTGGAGCTGAGAAGACATGAAAGATGTAGCAGCAAGGGTAAAAAGTTCTCGGTCAGCGGCAGTAGTCTCTCCAAAGGGAATTAGCTCATAGAGCCTCCTGACTCCTTGCTAATTTACTTACTGAGTGTCAGGAGGGGGACAACAGCCAAAGGCACCCCAATCCAGGGATACCAGAACAGTCCTAAAGTCCAGCTACCAGACTAAAGCAGAGTTTAGCACAACAGAGAGAAAGAAAGCAGAGTTATCAAGTGTGCCTGCCAGTTTATGCCAAAGCCTGCTGGTTCTAAGAGAATACCTGAATACTGTCCGGATGCAAGTTTACCCAAGTAAAGCTGTTGAATTTTATTAAGGTCTGGACTCGATTTATTCTCCACCTCCACCATAATTCATCCCCTTTATTGCTTCGGAGCCTAACCCTGGGGAGCGACTGTATCCAAGTAGGAGCACCATGACACACACAGAAAACAGTTAAGGCCGCACCACACCACTAGGCATTCATATAGACCTGGGACACAATCGGCCCTGGGGGGTGGCGCGTTGAAGTTACAGCTAGGGTGGACAAACTTCAGCTTTAGACCAGACTGTCCGGTTTCCTGGCTTCCTGTCCCCGTCAGATGCAAGGCCTGGATGAGCTCTGGGGCGTCCTCCTTTTCTGTGGCTCCATGCTCAGACAGCAGCATTGCACTCAGCCAGTCATGGAGCAGGATGTCACCCTAGCGACCAACTGACAGTGAGAGTGGGAGATTGTGAAACAGCTCTTATTGCATGAACACTGTTATTTTGCTGTTTGGCCACAAGAGGCCGTTGTTTCCCCACACAGCTAAACAGACTGCTCAGATTTAAATATTCATAGGAGGTGGAGCTGTGTGTTCTAGAGGAAGGAAGCTGGCATCCATTTTAGTTGCAGACTGGAAAAGTGTGTGAGAGAAAACATCCATTAACACCCTAGTGTGGAATCACCCTTTTGCGACCAGGACTGCAGCCAAGTGAAGCTGATTGTGTCAAGGACCCGAATCCTGTCCAGGAGAAGGAGTACAGCTGCCAGGATCGCTGATGAGAGCTAAAGAGCAAAGCAATGGACCCTGCAGTACCGCATGTGTGTTTGATCAACCTTTGTTCAGTTCGCAGTCACCAGCTGAGGCAGAGCAGACCCAGGTCGGTAAGACAGAGCGTGCACGCACTTCGATATAAAATTGGCGCCTAAATACAGGCGACTGAGATCAAACCTGCCGGTAGTTAGTTAATTAGTGTTGTTGAGTGGCAGGCTACCAAAAATTGCTGTTTGCTTATCACAAAGACTTATCAGTTAAAGTTTTGGTTTGCTCCGCAGAACAGAGAGGACTTCACCATAATCTCCAGTTACCCCAGCGTGTTTATCGGGAGTGATATATATTAGGCACGTGCCACATTACCAGTTTTGTGGAAAAGGGTGGGGGAAATCACTGCATAGGCTGGTAAGATTGTAAGCTGCTGTGTCGCACCGAGGGCTAGCCTGTATCTCACACACACGCGATTGTTCCTCTTCTTCAGGGTAATAACAGGTAAGGTGAGGCAGAGTTAGCTCTGCTCACAGTAGGTAAATTGCACAAGTATTTTCTAGCTACCATCGTAGGGCACAGTGCTGTGCGACACAGGGGTCTCAGCCTCCGGGCTGAGTGTATGTAATCAGATTTTTTGTTCACTGCATTTGGGAGTGTGTTTGATATCCCGTAACAGTAAAGCAAAGTCTGTTCTACAAGAGCTGGTGTCAGAGTCGTTTTCCTTGTTCGTGACTTTGCTGTATCCTGGGGAGCCCACCCCGGTACACGGCTTACAACTTGGCGTAGTCGGCAGGATACAGTGAATGTTATGGATGGGAACCGGATGGCACCGATCAGGACCCAGCTCAGGGTGCGCCTGCGCAAGGCCAGCTTGCCCCAAACCCCATGTCTGCCCAAGTAGGATACATCCCCGTGGGGGCGCTGTTGACTGTAAAGACATGATGTTGCAGGACTGGACTGAAATGGTGCGAAGTGTGGTTAAAATGTGTAACCTGACCCCCCGAGCTGCGGGCAGAGGTTGCGTTGGGGACTATTGAGGGTGACATCAGACAGACAGTGATGGTGAGGCCCGAATCCGAGAGAGACACCCTAGAGAAAATATTCTCCCTGCTGGAGATAGCCTGGGGGGGGGGCGTGCTAAAGTAGTGCAGTTGAGGAGCCACTTCTTCAACTGACCACAACAAGAGGGCAAGACTCTGATGCAGTATTCCAATTCCCTACAGGAAACGCTCAATGAGATATATAGGCGAGACCCAGAGGCCAAGGGAGCCTTCCAGGAGGTGGACCGGCTACTAAGAGATCAGTTCATAGTGGGGCTCTCCAACAAGTTCCTACAGGATAAGCTGCAAGAAATGACCCGGACGGCGGCCGACATGACATTCTACAGTGTCTACCAAGCTGCCATGGAGAGGGAGGAAGAGCACGTACCTGTGGCGGCGAGAGTGGTGAGTAGCACTCATTCTACAAGGGACCGGTCGGGGTCTGAAGAATCTGAGTCCTTAAAGGATGTGGTACAGGCCCTGCGGACAGAATTAAGAGGACTTCGGCTAGAAGTGTCCCAGATGAAGGCGGAAACATGCCGGTCTCCGGAGATGACCCCAGCATCCCGCACCACTCCACCCAAGAAGACCCAGGTGCGGGGGCACGTCAAAAGAGGGGCCCTCTGTTGGGCTTGTTGACAGTACGGCCATATGGTTATTCAGAAAGGGGTAATCCTAAAACATAACATTTAATGATAATGCAGATAAAATATAAAAGAGTCCTAAATATAGTGTGCAAAGACAAATATTGTGATAGAGGGTGATGGACCCCCAATTGACGCAATGGTGATTATCCCAAATGAAAAACATGCAAAAGATATATATAAAGTGCGCGGCGGCACTAGTAACCAGCAGGTCCTACCGGTACCATGGGACTAAGATCTAAAATGCTATATGTCCCTAAAGATCCACAAAACACTCTCCTGACCTCGGCCGGAAGAGCGGGCCCGTCTGACTCCAGAAGGCCAAAAGTTGTTGAGCCAATGAGATAAGCTGACTATTACCCAGGGCCTCATGTGTTAGACCATATACTTACAGTCAGAGCTGCAGTACCGGCAACATATCATTGGGACCGGAGGCCGCCCGGGAAGCCCATGAGAGGGGCGCCTATTTCGGGAGCGACAAAAAGTTAAAGTGGCTCCAACGGCTGGTATACTGTCCAGATCTGGCAGATATGGTGGCCAAGGCCTGTCTTAAGTGTTGGGCCTGCGGGCTGAACAAGAGTACTGAACAGCGGGCTTCTGTCCAGGCCATCTGGACTTCAGCACCACTAGAGCTTCTTATGATCGATTATGTGCAGATTGGATACTCTACCTTGGGACACTCGTACTGTCTAGTCATGACAGACCATTTCACAAAGTATGCGGTGGCTGTACCCACCAGAGACCAGACAGCAGAACCGGCCGCCGAAGCGGTCTGCAAACACTACATTCAGACCAGTGGGCATGTTTCCAGGGTACTCTAATGAACGAACTGTACCAGCTGTATGGGATCGAATGCACCCGCACCACCTAGTATCACTCTCAAGGAAACGACACTTCAACTGCACTTTGCTCCAGATGCCAAAAGGCTCGGTGGCCCGAATACCTACCTGAACTGATGTGGGCCTATAACAACAGGGTACACACTACCACCGGATACTCCCCACATATGCTCATGTTTGGGAGAGCCGGACGGGAAGTGGAAGACCTCCACATGCCCGACCCGATGGAACCACCACCGACAAGTACCACCGCATGGGTGCAAGAGCACCGCCGGCGGCTGAGAGCGGTCCACAAGGTATTGGGAGAGCACCTGAGACAACCCAAGACCAGTGCAGAGGGATAAGTATGTCCCAGGTGATCAAGTGATGGAGAAAAGTCAAACGGCCGTCTGGGAAGTTGGATGGGAGGTGGTCCCATACACGGTAAAAAGGAGGATAGACCCTGCCATCCCAGTATATGAGGTAGAACCAATAGGGACTGGGGGGCCCTCACGAAACTTACACCATAACATGTTGAGACGTTGTAATTTTGACGAGCCAGTGTGCATGGAGGAGATCCCTCCTCATGCTCAGAGTACAGAGGAAATCCCCTTAGAGGAGGAAGAGGAGGAATGGTGGGTTGTCCCTCCCCCGGTACACACCGAGGTGCCAACCATGGCAAGTTTGCCCCCCAGAGAAAATGCTGAACAATTAGTAGCTCCTCCCCCTGCAGATGTGCCTGACGTCCCCAGCGCTTCTGAGCCTCTCACTCTGTGAAGGTCAACCAGGGCCACAGCGCTATGCACAGGATGAGTTTCAGTGGGGAGGGTTGCCGATGACTACAACCTCTAGTGGGGTGGCATGTGAGATTGTGAAACAGCTCTTATTGCATGAACACTGTTATTTTGTTATTCTGTTCGGCCACAAGAGGCCATTGTTTCCCCACACAGATAAACAGACTGCTCAGATTTAAATATTCATAGGAGATGTTGCTGTGTGTCTAGAGGAAGGAAGCTGGCGTCCATTTTAGTTGCAGACTGGAAAGTGTGTGAGAGAAGAAATCCATTAACACCCTAGCGTGGAATCACCCTTTTGTGACCAGGACTGCAGCCAAGTGAAGCTGATCGTTTCAAGGACCCAGATCCCGTCCAGGAGGAGTACAGCTGCCAGGATCGCTGATGAGAGCTAAAGAGCAAAGCAATGGACCCTGCGGTACCGCACGTGTGTTTGATCAGCCTTTGTGCAGTTCGCAGTCACCAGCTGAGGCAGAGCAGACCCAGGTCGGTAAGACAGAGCGTGCACGGCCGCACCTCTATATAAGATTGGCGCCTAAATACTACAGACTGAGATCAAACCTGCCGGTAGTTAGTTAGTGTTGCTGAGGGGCAGGCTACCAAGAATTGCTGTTTGTTTATCACAAAGACTTATCAGTTAAAGTTTTGGTTTGCTCCGGAGAACAGAGAGGACTTCACCATAATCTCCAGTTACCCCAGCGTGTTTATCGGGAGTGATATATATTAGGCACGTGCCACATTACCAGTTTTGGGAAAAGCGTGAGGGAAATCACTGTATAGGCTGGTAAGATTGTAAGCTGCTGTGTCGCACCGCGGGCTAGCCTGTATCTCACACACACGATTGTTCCTGTTCTTCAGGGTAATAATAGATATAGCGAGGCAGAGTTAGCTCTGCTCGCAGTAGGTAAATTGCGCAAGTATTTTCTGGCTACCATCGTAGGGCGTCGTGCTGTGCGACACAGGGGTCTCAGCCTCTGGGCTGAGTGTATGTAATCTGATTTTATCTTCACTGCATTTGGGAGTGTGTTTGATTTCCCGTAACAGTAAAGAGCTGGTGTCAGAGTCGTTTTCCTTGTTCGGGACTTCTCTGTGTCCTGGGGAGCCCACCCCGGTACATGACTTACAAGAGAAGCAAGCCGGGCCCGAGTGCAGCAAACCATAAGGTCTCAGGAGGATAGGAAGATCTGGAGATGTAAGGCGGGTGGTGGTGGATGTGGAGTGGTAGTCACTCCGCCCTTTCTTTTCTTTTATCTTGCCGGCACCGTTACTGCGAGAGGGGGTATGGCTTAACAGGAAAAGTCATGGCCTATGATATTCTCCAGCTGCAACGCGGCAAATATGCTGCGAATCTGGCAGATAAATACCGCTGCACTTCTCGGCGTGTTTGCCCGGTTGCGGCTGGATCTCCGCCGGTCCCCATTATAGTGAATGGGGCCGGCGGTCTCAGTTAGTGTCCGGCTATGCTGTATCAAGACATTTGCTCCTTACCGGAACAGCCTAAAAAACACCTTGACCATGGTTTCCGCCTCTGTCTTAATGCAGTTGTGTCCCATATCACAAATATAAAACATTCGAACATAGCCTAAATCTTGTCTGCCCCGTCTCATGTCTAGTGGATGTGAAACAAGTTGTGGGGCAAAAGAAGTGGCGCCATTTTCATTAAAGGGGTTTTCTCACTTCAGCAAATAGCATTTGGCACTTACTAATATATTGTTATTATCCACATTGCTTCTTTTGCTGGCTGGATTCATTTTTCGATCACATTATACACGGCTCATTTCAATGGTTGCGACCACCCTGCAATCCATCAGTGGTGGCCGTGCTTGAATATTATAGGAAAAAGCACTAGCCTGTGTGTGGTCCCACGGTCCCGGCCACCAGAGAGGCGGGTGCTTTTCCCTATTGTGTGAAGGCATGACCACCAGTGATGGATTGCAGGCTGGTCTGTAACCATGGAAACAATCCGTGTATAATGTGATGGAAAAATGAATCCAGACAGCAAAGGCGGCAATGTGGACAATCACAATACATTAGTAAGTGCCTGGTATTAACTTTCTCTACTTGATGAATGCCATTTGCTGAAGTGAGACCACCCTTTTAAGCCCCCCTCTCCCCCAAACCGTCTGTCAGAATAGATGGATAGATAGATAGATAGATAGATAGATAGATAGATAGATAGATAGATAGATAGATAGATAGATAGATAATAGATAGATAGATAGATAGATAGATATGAGAAAGATAGATAGATAGAAGATAGATAGATAGATAGATAGATAGATAGATAGAAGATAGATAGATAGATTATAGATATTAGATAGATAATAGATAGATAGATAGATAGATAGATAGATAGATAGATATGAGATAGATAGATAGATAGATAGATTATAGATATTAGATAGATAATAGATAGATAGATAGATAGATAGATAGATAGATAGATAGATAGATATGAGATAGATAGATAGATAGATAGATAGATAGATGGATAGATAATAGATAGATAGATAGATAGATAGAAGATAGATAGATAGATAGATAGATAGATAGATAGATAGATAGATAGATAGAAGATAGATAGATAGATTATAGATATTAGATAGATAATAGATATGAGATAGAGATAGATAGATAATAGATAGATAGATAGATAATAGATAGATAGATAGATAGATAGATAGATAGATAGATAGATAGATATGAGACAGATAGATATTAGATAGATATGAGATAGATAAATAGATAGATAGATTAATTTCGTCTTCTTGTACATTTTTAGGGTCTGTCCCTTTAAAAGGACTATTATCTCTGGCCTGTAAACGGGAGAATTCGAAGGGAGCGTTAAATTCTTCCGTCTATCTAGCCGTAATGCTAGTAACGCGAGTCGCTTTTTGTAAATAATACTCAGTGAATCCCACTGTGTCCGACTTCCCATTAGAAGATATTGCAGGAATGTAGTCCTTATGTCTCCTCTCAGTCTGATGCCTGATATTTGCCCCCCAGTGACTCCGGTTCTAATCTATTATTTGTATTAATAAATCTGCTTACAGCGTGTTTGCATTTTAGGGACTGTGTCAATATTTGATCCAAAATATTAGTTTTACCTCCTGCGTAATGAAGGTTGGAATTAGAGGGGGGATCTCTCCATTCTAGTCCGCTTCTTTACTAGCCGGGCGATATTGGATTATAGCAGAATACGGTACAGACTGGAACAAGGAGGGTTATTAAGACTGGTACAAATGGCATGTACTATCAGGGTCGAATGAGAGAGATTTTCCAGGATATTAATATTAGGCCATCAATATCTGATTTGCCGGGGGTCCAACACTCTGCTTCCAAGTCGCTCGGTTGTTTTGGGGTAGCTCCGGCGCCCGCTGTTCTGTAGTTGACGAAGCTGGTTACTATTCTCTTCAATGGGAGCAGCGCTGCAGTTACCAGTTCCGCCCAATACACAATGGATGATGCAGTTTGAGCACCGACTTCCGACACCAGAGCTACTATGAAACAACTGATCGTCGGGGTGTCCTATTCTGAGGATAGGACTAGTGTTGATGGCATTGAAGTTAACAAAGTGGACTTTAATCCGAATTTCGGGAAAAATTTTGATTCGGCGCGAAGGCAAATTTTCTCGCATGTTACCAACGAATCTATTTTTCCTGAAATGACGGTAAAAATACACGCTCATCTAGGGCTGCAGCTAACGATTATTTGAATAATCGATTAGTTGTCGATAATTTCATCGATTAATTGGGAAAAAAACACCAAAATGACAAAAAAAAGGGGTTTATATGATTTTACTTGAAAAATTATGTTCAAAGGCCATATTAAAACAAATTGTGAATGGCACTGTTATGGGGGATCTGTGGATGGCACTGTTATGGAGGGGTTCTGTGGATGGCACTGTTATGGAGGGGTTCTGTGGATGGCACTGTTATGGATGGGTTCTGTGGATGGCACTGTTATGTAGGGGTTCTGTGGATGGCACTGTTATGGAGGGGTTCTGTGGATGGCACTGTTATGGAGGGGATCTGTGGATGGCACTGTTATTGGGGATCTGTGGATGGCACTGTTATTGGGGATCTGTGGATGGCACTGTTATTGGGGATCTGTGGATGGCACTGTTATGGGGGATCTGTGTATGGCACTGTTATTGGGGATCTGTGGATCGCACTGTTATGAGGGATCTGTGAATGGCACTGTTATTGGGGATCTGTGGATGACACTGTTATGGGGGATCTGTGGATGGCACTGTTATGGGGGATCAGTGGATGGCACTGTTATTGGGGATCTGTGGATGGCACTGTTATTGGGGATCTGTGGATGGCACTGTTATGGGGGATCTGTGGATGACACTGTTATGGGGGATCAGTGGATGGCACTGTTATTGGGGATCTGTGGATGGCACTGTTATTGGGGATCTGTGGATGGCACTGTTATGGGGGATCTGTGGATGACACTGTTATGGGGGATCTGTGAATGGCACTATTATTGGGATCTGTGGATGGCAATGTTATGGGGGGACCTGTGGATGGCACTATTATGGGGGGATCTGTGGATGGCACTGTTATGGGGGATATGTGGATGACAATGTTATGGGGAGGGGGACCTGTGGATGACTATGCTATGGGGGATCTATGGATGACACTATATAGCATCTTATGCTATATGTGTCATCCACAAATCTCCCCCATAGCAGTGTCATCCACAGATCCCCCTCCCCATAACAGTGCCATACACAGATCCCCCTCCCCATAGCAGTGCCATACACAGATCCCCCTCCCCATAACAGTGCCATACACAGATCCCCCTCCCATAGCAGTGCCATACATAGATCCCCCTCCCCATAACAGCCCTGGCCCTGCCGCTCACAGCAGTATTCCTTAACCGGCAGTAGCTTTTACTTTAAATCACCGCATCTTCTTTTACCTTACAATGAAGCTCCAGTAACCGGCAGCGCGGGCGGCGGCGTAACGTCACTTACGTGACGCGCCTGCTCCGCCTACTTTATGAATGAAGCAGGCGGAGCATGCGCGTCACGTGAGTAAGTGATGTTATGCCGCCGCCCGCTCTGCCTGTTACTGGAGCTTCATTGTAAGGTAATAAAGATGCGGTGATCTAAAGTTTAAGGACCCGTAGGCATAGCGCCTGACCGCCCGCTCCCGCCCGCATAGCAACGAATCGGACGATTATTCGATAACGGGATTCGTTGACAACGAATCCCGTTATCGAATATTATCGATAACGTGGATTAATCGTTGCAGCCCTACACTCATCTCATCTATTTGATCGTGGAGAGGCCGTTGTGGCCATCTCTAATAACGTCACTGTGCCTGGCCTGTGTGATGACGTGGGAAAGTCATCACGTCAGCGTGCGTGAGATTTGGTGCGTTTTCTTCAATCAAGATGACGGCGACGGCCTCTCCACGATCAAATGGATGAGGTGAGTGTAGATTTTTTTGAGTGTAGATTTTTTTGTTTTAACCCCGATTAACCCCCTGATAGGCTGAATGTGAATCTCAGATGCCACAATCAGTGTTGAACGTGGCATCTGAAGGATTCAATCATGGGGCCTCGTGATCGCTGTTCCCCGTCAATGCGCCCGCTACTTACAATGGAATGTGATTCATGACGTACGTTTGGCGAAACAGCCGAATCAAATTTTTGAAAACTTCGCTCGTCACTAGATAGGACATCAATATTAAAATCCCAGAAACCCCTTTAAAGTTGGGGGAAAAAATAGACAAGCCCCTCGCCCCGATAACTTATTACACTGTCAGATAGGAGAGATGGTCACACATGCTCATTGCCCTTTCCACTGAAGTCTATAGGAATTATAAAGACAACTAAAACATTGACTCTCTTGGGCTTCAAAAGAAAGAGCCCCACATCTACTGCCTTGCCTTCAGGTCCCATACTGTACTGCTTCTGCCACTACTAGTACCCCTACACAGCCGCACATCTACTGCCTTGTGTGTTCGGTTTCATACTGTCCTGCTGCTGCTACTACTACTACCCCTACACAGCCGCACTTCTCCTGTCTGTTAGGATACATACCATATTATTGTTACTCCAAAAAAAAAGAGTGATTTTTTTGGACACTTGTTCAGAACAAGCCACTGCCTCTACAGATACTTCTGTGTGTATATATATTGACAGACATAAGAAATTTTAACAAGCATAAGAAATCTGACAGCGCAGTGTGTTTTTAAACAGTCTGTTAGTTAACACCCAAAAAATATGTACGTGTAGCAGCTGCTACAGGGCCCAGGATCCTGAGGGGGCCAAAAGACCCTTGTGCCACATAAGATGGTATTATAGAAAGTGCATGCAGGTCAAGTTACACCTCTGGCTGGAGGGAAGGGGTTAGGTCAAGAATTTGGCATTTAGGGGGGTGCCATTTCAATTTTTGCTTCAAGCAAGAAGGCTATGAGCTTCCACACACCCCCGGCCACAAAGCACTGAGGAAAGGGGGGCCGAAGCTGAACTCTTGCACCAGGGCCCATGAGCCTTAAGCTACACCCCTGCGGCCAACTGTCAACTTCTACTGGATAGGTCCACTAAACCTTTATTTTCTTAAAGGGGTTGTCCAGGTTCAGAGCTGAACCCGGACATACCTTCATTTTCACCCCAGTAGTAGTCCCCCTGACTTGAGCATCGGATCAGTTCATGCTCCGATGCTCTCCTTTGCCCTGCAGGGCAAAGGCATTTTTTGGAGATCCGGTGACGTATCGCGGCTCTCCATGGGGCTGCCAAGAAGCCCGGTGACATCATCAGCACTGATGGGTGGGATTTAGCGCTGCCCTAGCAAGTAAAACGGCTAGGGCAGCAATAAAGCCCGCCCATCAGAGACGGTGACGTCACCGAACACTCTGCCGGGCGGAAGTGTTTTGATAAACAAAAGAGCCCGTGCCCTGCGCGATTTAGCGCGCTGCAAGGGGGTGCATCGGAGCATGCTCCGATGCTAGCCTCAGTGGTGCTGCCTGGGTGAAAATAAGGGTATGTCCGGGTTCAGCTCTGAACCTGGACAACCCATTTAGGATGATGGTGTCACGAGGGTGTCGAGGACCACGCCTGACTCTGTTATACCCGGGGTCAGGAAGTCGCAGCGGTTGGCTGCACGCTCTATTTAAGATAGGGCTGTTTTCCTTATGGTAGCTTTCTGGGTTTGCTTAGCAAACCCTTTTGGCTCACTCAGGGATCCGTAGCTCCTTCTCCTCAGCTGTTCCTTGTCCAGCACTCCCAGACCTCCTTATATTTCTCTCTCACACTTCTCTGGTTGCCAGAGATAGAGCTTCCTGCCTGGACATCTATTCTGGCCTTCTGGAGCTGTGTTGCTGCGTTCGCTGGTAGTTGGTCCAGTACGCTACCCTCCAGATCCCTGTTGGACCTTTTTGGTTTATTGTGGTCGCCCACCTGGGTGTATGTGTTTGTATGTTTTGTCTGTCCTCTCCCTGGTGTTTCCCTCTTAGTGATAGTGGTGTGGACTAGCGATCCCACCGGCCTGTTCACTATCCAGGGCTCATATTAGGGAAAGCCAGGGTTTAGGCACGCGATCGCCGCACGGGTGAGGAACCCGTCTAGGGACGTCAGGGCAGTCAGGTGCCAGCCGCAAGGTGAGTTAGGGGTCACCACCTTTCCCTCTCCCTTGGGCAGGGCTTTCCCTGTTTTCCTCCCTGTGCGTGTCGTCGGTCATTACAGATGGTTCCCAGAAGTAATCATTCTGTAATACCTACATATATGGAATGACCCCTTTATTAGAGACATCTGACCTTCCATGATTGGAGCTGCCCTGTAAATAGACATTTGACCCAGGAGTTAAGCATAAAATCAACTGAGCAACCACCTTGGTGATGTCACTGTGGGTATATTACAGAAAAATCTGCTGCAGAAACTGACCTGTGGTGCAGACTGTAAATCTGCAGTATGTCAATTTATGCAAGACTGAAATCTGTATCTAATCAGCAGCATTTCGACAACAAAATCAATGGCAAAAAAGCACTATTTGGTGTTTTTAAAAAAAAAAATTTTGTGCAGATTACAAGCAGAATTGCTGTAGATTTTACAAGTAAATTTTTAACATGCGAGATACCCACCCAGAACCCCTCCCCCTTAGAAATGATCACATTAAAATATGCTTATTGCAATGCTCACTTATAAATTGTGGAAGCTGTGCAAGTTTTTGGAAAAAAAAGGCTGTCTCCTGTACATAAAATAAAAAGAGTACTTTAAAGGGACACTGACAGGCCTTCTGAGCATAATTAGCTCTTTATATGCCCCCCTAGGTCTTATAATAAGTTCCCAATTCATATAAGTATTATCCCTGTGCGCAGTATAACGTTAAAAATAATCTTTATAATCACCTCTCCTTTCTGCCCAAGGGGCGTTTTTTGTGGCGCATTTGTGCCCAGCTTCGTCCCAACTGCCGGGTCCTTAGACACGCCCATCTCATTAGTATTCACTTCGCTGGGCAGTATTTTCCAGTCCCCGACATTCGGAGATACTGCGCATGCGCCCGGCACCCTCGCTCGCTGGGATCACATTGCGGCAAGTGAATACTAATGAGATGGGCGTGTCTGAGGACCCGGCAGTTGGGACGCAGCTGGGCACAAATGCGCCACAAAGAACGCCCCTTGGGCAGAAAGGAGAGGTGATTATAAAGATTATTTTTAACGTTTTATACTGCGCACAGGGATAATACTTATATGAATTGGGAACTTATTATAAGACCTAGGGGGGCATATGAAGAGCTAATTATGCTCAGAAGGCCTGTCAGTGTCCCTTTAAAGAGTCTCTTTAACAGGTCATGTCTTGTGCAGTGCAACATATGAAGTTATGACCGGCTCCAGTCCTGGCTACAGACACAAAGTACACTAACTGCTCCTATCCTGTCCCTAATGATGAAACTTGATTTTCTACCTAGTGATTCAATCTACCTAACTACATATACAGTTGCAAGAAAAAGTATGTGGACTGATGAACAGCAAGGCTTTTGGAGATACTTTTATAACCCTTTCCAGCTTTATGCAAGTCAACAATTCTTAATCGTAGGTCTTCTGAGAGCTCTTTTGTGCGAGGCATCATTCACATCAGGCAATGCTTCTTGTGAAAAGCAAACCCAGAACTGGTGTGTATTTTTTATAGGGCAGGGCAGCTGTAACCAACACCTCCAATCTCATCTCATTGATTGGACTCCAGTTGGCTGACACCTCACTCCAATTAGCTCTTGGAGATGTCATTAGTCTAGGGATTCACATACTTTTTCCACCTGCACTGTGAATGTTTACATGGTGTGCTCAATAAAAACATGGTAACATTTAATTCTTTGTGTGTTAATAGTTTAGGCAGACTGTGATTGTCTATTGTTGTGACTTAGATGAAGATCAGATCACATTTTATGACCAATTTGTGCAGAAATCCATATCCTTCCAAAGGGTTCACATACTTTTTAATCCAACTATATTTCCTTCGCAATCCCTACACTGCAAGACCAGTAGCTGAGCTCAGAATGGCGCCTGTGCTTCAGAGCTAAAAACGTGCCTTATAGACCAGTCAATATCTTCCCTCCTGATTGGCTACTCCTAGAGGCTGCACTAGGTGTAACAGCAACGCCCCCGTTGCTCTTAGAGGCTCATTTGCATATATTAAAACATCATTTTTCTCAGCAATGTAGGTATATATGAAAATTTTTTGGGGAATTGAGTCAGCACAACCTGTATATAGGTGCAGACCACTATGGCGAAATACATATACAAACGGAGAATACAAATGTGATCGCACTCTATATCCAGCATTCTGCCCTGCCTCCATGCTGGATGAGACATTGGTGTACATTTTGGCCAAAGCGTAATAAGCCACTCACCACGTCAAGGTTGCCTCCATTTGAGTGGTCCCTAACGCTAGTTCCTACCTGTTCATGGGCCATGACAGCCACACAAAGTCCAGGGAATGCAGGTCAGCATGCACGCCAAGCACACTCTGCTTTTAACCCCGTCCGGTGCCATTACAGCTTTCATCGGATCCAGGGATGCAAGTACCAACATGCATGCTGAGCCCACTATATACTTCTCCTGGAGCCAAATGGCCACTGGTAGGTTCTATATAAGCAGACTCAGTTTTATACTGACTTTAAAACCAGCCTCCAGGACAGATTGACTGGTCAGGTGTGCTTGACTCAAAGGAGATCGCCACGCCTCCAATATATGCTACAAAGAAAATTTTTGGGGGAATTGAGTCAGCACAACCTGTATATAGGTGCAGACCACTATGGCGAAATACATATACAAACGGAGAATACAAATGTGATCGCACTCTATATCCAGCATTCTGCCCTGCCTCCATGCTGGATGAGACATTGGTGTACATTTTGGCCAAAGCGTAATAAGCCACTCACCACGTCAAGGTTGCCTCCATTTGAGTGGTCCCTAACGCTAGTTCCCACCTAGCGTTAGGGACCAACATGGATAAAAATGGGACCAACATGGATAAAAAATAAGCCAGCACCTCATCTGCAGACAGCTGTTTCAAGGTGATGGCCTCTCACCCAGTTAAGCCAGTACTCTCTGCTCTGCATTGTTGAGGGGAAATCATCCAGAAACAGCTGTCTGCAGATGAGATGCTGGCTTATTTCTTATCCAAGTCATGTCTCAAGGCCTGTTTAAAGGGTCAAACATTGACTTATAGGATAGCTGCCTTACATCTGGTGGCATCAGAGGCAGAGCTTGTTAAGAGCTCATTTGCATCCCTTTCTTCCCAGAATTCCGGAGGAGCAGGCATAGTCTCCTCAAGCCGCTCAAGGCACTCTCTCTGTGAGGAGAGATAGTACCTCCCGAAAACTTGACAGAAGCATAACATCCTGGTATTCTACTGAATCTGATACCCCGGTGGAAGGGAGAGGTCATGTTGCCACTACAGCTAGAGAATGCAGCGGAAAAATAGCCCCTTTCCAAAAAAAAAAAAGTGTGGCCATTGTTGCATTTACTAGCGGTTTACAGTTCATCCAACACAGCGGTTTTACTACATTACTAGGATATTTCGGGAAACTACACAATATGGAGCATTATTTTCATCTACTCTGGCGCCATAAACCAAATTCTATGTTTTTTTTATATTTACATCTCAATGTCAGGTTGTCTGTTAAAAAGCACAGGAATTCAGGCAAATCTGAAGCGGAAGACATATTTAATAAAATGATCGTTGTGCTTCCAGCATCTGGGTCCTGCAGCTGTTGAGTATATCCCATGTTATGTGGCTGCGTTGTAAGAGATTAGTGAAGGAAATCCCAAACTATTATCAGGGAAAAGTGCCAAGTGGGTATTAAAGTTATGTATCTATGCCAGGAGACAGCACAACGGGGACAGGGTTCTTAAAGGAACAGTTTTGGCATTAGATGATAACTACTGCATCGTCACGTAGGTGAAACGTAATGGGGTTAAAGGGGTTTTCCAGTTTTATATAAATAATTCTTTAGAGTATTAATAAAGTATTAAGTTCTAAAATTGTCTAATAGACCAATTCCTCGTCGTTTTAATGGTACATGTATACAATGATATACACAGGGGCGTAGCTAAAGGTTCATGGGCCCTGGTGCAAGAGTTCAGCTTGGGCCCCCCTTCCATCATTGCTTTGTGGCCAGGGGCAGTGAAGTACATTGGCTTCCTGGTGCCTGAGGCAAAAATTGAGACTGCACCACCCAACATGCCAAATTCTTGACCTAACACCTTCCCTCCAGCCAGAGGTGTAACTTGACCAGCATGAACTTTCTATAAAACAGGTGTCTTCTCATGTGGTACAAGGGTCTTTGGGGCCCCTCAGACTCCTGGGCCCGGTAGCGACTGCTACCTCTGCACCCCCTATAGCTACACCCCTGGATATACAGTATGTATATGTTTTCTGTCAGTGAATGAGAACACTCTTGTTTCCATTCAGAGGCAGTAATTCTATCCATATGCTCTGTGAGCTAAACAGCCCGGACTCCAGACTGATACATTGTAACAAACTAGCTCAGTTGTATCTGTAGTGTCCCACTACGTAAAGGTGGGCACTACTAAGGGTTATATTTGCTCCCACCTCCTGTGGGAGAATGGTGTTTTGTATTGCCTTGTAATTCCATGTTAATTCCTGTGTACCAGGCCTGTTAGGGGTGTAATTTCTCCTCCCAAGCTGTAGAGGGAGCTAGGGAACCTCCTAGTATATATAGTTAGGCCCAGACAGGAAGGAGTTAGTGCAGTATATCCCAGGAGGTTAGTGAGTACAGTCTAGCCTGCCTGAGGTTCCTGAGCAAAAGAAGCTCAGAAGTGGCACCAGGAGAAGAGTCTGCCTCCTGAGAAACTAAGTTCCTACAAAAGTACAGTGCAGAGCCAAGTTTATTCCAGCCAAACAGAGAGCTGAAGGGCAGAAGGATATATTTAAAGCAAGGAGACATATACCTGAGGAAGTTTTCCCTAACCAAGGATAAAGCCAACAATAGGGCATACGGGCCTTGGGATCTTGGGATAAAGACAGACAGGATTCTGAGGAAAAGTGCAGCCTGATCTGTAAGTGTTTAACCCTCTGAGTATCTTGCAAGAACATTGTGCCTGCCATTTAATATAGAGCCTGCCTGTTACAACCTTTTACATATGGAACTTTGCCTAAAGACTGTAAATAGTTAACCGTTCAGTAAAAAGAAGTTTTGGTTCACTGCAACTTGTGTTCCTCACTTATTACTACAATAAATCGGTGTGCCACCGTAACCGGCACTGGCATCACGAACTTAAAGGGATCTTGCCACCGGCACATTAAACCTGCAACACCCAGGGAACCTCACCTACCACCTGGCCTGGTCCCTATACACAGAGAGTGCCTCAGAGGATCCATGTGCCAGCCTCTCCATCACTGCTGTACGCCTGCCCAGGGTCTTCTATAAATTCTGCCTATTAACCGTGACCTCACACTCGCTCACCCTGCAGGGCTGCATACTGCATATCCAGTCTAGACAATGCTCTGTGTCCTAAACATTCCGGACTCCAGACTGATACATTGTAGCAAACTAGCACAGTTGTATTCAGTCTAGACAATGCTCTGTGAGCTAAACAGCCCGGACTCCAGACTGATACATTGTAACAAACTAGTAGAGTTGTATCCAGTCTAGACAATGCTCTGTGAGCTAAACAGCCCGGACTCCAGACTGATACATTGTAGCAAACTAGCACAGTTGTATTCAGTCTAGACAATGCTCTGTGAGCTAAACAGCCCAGACTCCAGACTGATACATTGTAACAAACTAGTAGAGTTGTATCCAGTCTAGACAATGCTCTGTGAGCTAAACAGCCCGGACTCCAGACTGATACATTGTAACAAACGAGCACAGTTGTATCCAGTCTAGACAATGCTCTGTGAGCTAAACAGCCCAGACTCCAGACTGATACATTGTAACAAACTAGTAGAGTTGTATCCAGTCTAGACAATGCTCTGTGAGCTAAACAGCCCGGACTCCAGACTGATACATTGTAACAAACTAGTACAGTTGTATCCAGTCTAGACAATGCTCTGTGAGCTGAACATCCCGGACTCCAGACTGATACATTGTAACAAACTAGCACAGTTGTATCCAGTCTAGACAATGCTCTGTGAGCTAAACAGCCCGGACTCCAGACTGATACATTGTAACAAACTAGCACAATTGTATTCACTTCTCAGCTGAGAGCAGGACTAGTTATGGACAGGTTTACTGCCTTTGAACGTACATGAGGAAAAAATGGAAACATAAAATATATTAGACACTTAATTTTTACAAAGATTAAGCTTTAATAATTTACATAAAACCGCTTGTTTGGCCAACAATCTATAAACATGCACGCTTGTTTTGCAAATAAAAGACAGAAAGTTGAAACCCAACATGCCCAATCCTCATCTTCCCGGATATCTGGCTTTGGGTGAGAGCCGCAAGACCCCCATACACATTAGATGGTTAGATGGTTGACCAGTATCGGCGAAATCTCTAACCTATCAGTCCGCCCACAAAGTGATTTCGGTCGACATTGTTATGGCAGCCAAAGTTATGAAAATGGCCCTCAGGCCTATTAGGTCCTGCCTTTGGCCTGGCCAAATAGGCTTTAGGTAAGTTGTACAGTAACTGACATAAACCATTGCAATGCAGAAGTATTGTAGTGTATTATGTGGTCAATCAGAAGATTGTATGTTCAAGACCTTACTGGAAAAAAAAATAAAAAATGACATTTGAAAAAAGTTTAAAAAAAAGTGCTTTAACTGCTTTACGTCCGCCCATAGGATATAAACGTCCTATGGGTGGACCTCTATTTCTGAAAGCACGTTTTAGAACGTCCTTTCATAAATAGCAGCTGCACGCTAATCGTGCAGCTGCTGATCGGGTTGCCCGCTGTCAGTGACAGCAGGGCAACCCTAAGACAAGGCAGGGACAGTGCCCAGGTGTCCCTGCCTTCCGGATCGCTGCAGACACAGCGCTCGCCGAGCGCTGTGTATGCAGAGAAGGAAGCGCTATGCGCTTCCTGTTCCAGCCCGGCGGTCATGTGACCGCCGTGACCGGAGAGTGCAGGGGCTGTGTGAGGTCATCCACAGACCTCGATCAGCCCTGCACTGAGGCTGTACAGCGCTGGATTGCTGCTGTACAGCCTCTCTAGGGGTGTATTTGTCCTGTAACTGGGGCTACTATGTCAGCCCCAGTTACAGGAAAAATCAACAGTGAAAAAAAAAAAAAAAAGTGAAGTAAATGTCCCCCAGAGGTCTTGTATGACCTTATGGGGGACGAAAAGTGTAAAATAAAAAAAATAAAAATAAAAGGTTGAAAATGAAAAAATAAAAAAAAGTTTCACATGTAAAAAAAAAAGTCCCCAAGTAAGGAATGAAAAAAAAAAGTTAAAAATAGAAAAAATAAAAAAAAGTATACATATTAGGTATTTCCGCGTCCGTAAAAACCAGCTCTATAAAAATATCACATGACCTAACCCCTCGGGTGAACACCGTAAAAAAAATATAAAAAAAACTGTGTCAAAACAAGCAATTTTTGTCACCTTGCATCACAAAAGGTGCAACACCAAGTGATCAAAAACGCGTATGTCCCACAAAATAGTACCAATAAAACCGTCACCTCATCCCGCAAAAAATGAGCCCCTACATAAGAAAATCTCTCAAAAAATAAAAAAACTATAGCTCTCAGAACATGGACACATTAAAACATAATTTTTTTGTTTCAAAAATGCTATTATTGTGTAAAACTTTAATAAATGAGAAAAAGTATACATATTAGGTATCGCCACGTCCGTAACAATCTGCTTTATAAAAATGTCACTTGACTGAACCCCTCAGGTGAACGCTGTAAAAATAAATAAATAGAAACTGTGCTAAAACAACCAATTTTTTGGTCACCTTGCCCCATAAAGTGTTATAATGAATGATCAAAAAATCATATGTACCCAAAAATAGTACTAATAAAACTGGCACCTTATCCCCTAGTTTCCAAAATGGGGTCACTTCTTGGGAGTTTCTACTGTAAGGGTGCATCAGGGGGCTTCAAATGGGACATGGCATCTAAAAACCATGTGGAGTTCCTTTCCTTCTGCGCCCTGCCGTGTGCCCATACAGCAGTTTATGACCACATGTGGGGTGTTTCTGTAAACCGCAGAATCTGGGTAATAAATATTGAGTTTTGTTTGGCTGTTAACCATCGATGTGTTAAAGAAAAAAATTTATTAAAATGGAAAATCTGCCAAAAAAGTGAAATTTAAAAATTTGATCTCCATTTTACTTTAATTCTTGTGGAACGCCTAAAGGGTTAACAAAGTTTGTAAAATCGGTTTTGAATACCTTGAGGGGTGTAGTTTCTACAATGGGGTCATTTATGGGGGTATCCACTATGTAGGCCCCACAAAGTGACTTCATACCTGAACTGGTCCTTAAAAAGTGGGTTTTGGCAATTTTCTTAAAAATCTGAAGAATTGCTTCTAAAATTCTAAGCCTTCTAACGTCCTAAAAAAATAAAATGACATTTCCAAAATGATGCCAACATAAAGTAGACATATGGGGAATGTTAAATAATAAATATTTTATGAGGTATCACTTTCTGTTTTAAAAGCCGAGAAATTGAAATTTAGAAAATTGCGAATTTTTAAAATTTTTGGGTAAATTTGGGATTTTTTCATAAATAAAGGTGAAATATTTTGACTCAAATTTATGACTATCATGAAGTACAATGTGTCACGAGAAAATAATCTCTGAATGACTTGGATAAATAAAGGCGTTCCAAAGTTATTACCACATAAAGTGAGATATGTCAGTTTTGCTAAATTTGGCCTGGTCAGGAAGAGGCAAATGGCCCAGATGGCAAGTGGTTAAAAAATAATAATTTCCACTTGCAAGCACATTTATATATGTAAAAAAATAATAATAAAAAAATAAAAATAAATTATATATATATATAACTGGTATCCCTTTGTAGTGACCCAAAGGTTGGAAATATCCCATTTCTTATCCCATAAGGTGAACAGTGTAAAAAGAAATTTAAAAAAATGCCACAATTATAGTGCCATAGCAGTTAGGTGTCTGCTGTTTCACAAAGCAGAAACACAGAGAATGTCTGTGACCAGCAATAACGATGATCGCAGACATTTAACCCCCCAGGATGCCACGGTCGATCATGACCACAGCATCTAAGGTGGCTTTCCCCTGGAGCACTGCACTCCTGAGGCCCAAATGGCTCCCCTGTGCAGCAATCGGTGACACTGGTTCGCTATGGTAGCCTCAGTCCCTCTGAAGGATTTGAGGCTACCACAGTGATAGTTACTAGAGTTGAGCAAACCCGGACTGTAAAGTTCGGGTTCGTACCGAACTTTAGGTTTTTCGGCACCCAGACCCAAACCCGAACATTTACGTAAAAGTTTGGGTTCGGGTTCGGTGTTCAACGCTTTCTTGGCGCTTTTTGAAAGGCTGCACAGCAGCCAATCAACAAGCGTCATACTACTTGCCCCAAAAGGCCATCACAGCCATGCCTACTAATGGCATCGCTGTGATTGGCCAACTGCAGCATGTGACCCAGCCTCTATTTAGGCTGGAGTCACGTAGCGCCGCCCGTCACTCTGCTCGGATTAGTGTAGGGAGAAGCTGCAGCTGCTGTGAGGGAGAGATCAGGGAGGAATCAGAAAATGTGTTTTGTGGGTGCAGTGCACAATTTTTTTAAGCCTGCCCTGAGCCAACTACTACTGAAAACTAACTTTTTCTTCAGTTAGTCAATATCAATACATAATCGGCTGCCATTTTATGCAACGATAGTGCACCAGCACAGGCTATCCGCATGTCTGCAAGTCCAGAAATACTGCTTTGAGACATTGGGGTTAAAAAAAACTTTTTTTCATATAGTGCACATCTAGGATTAGACGTGCATAAGTGAGTGTCACATTTAGGCCAGAAATACAGCTTTTTGCTTACTGGGGTTAAAAAACCCTCTGATATACTGCACATCTAGGATTAGACGTGCATAAGTGACTGTGAAATTTAGGCCACAAATACCGCTGTCATATAGAGTTAAAAAAAATAAAAAATTGAGTGCAATAAAATACCCTACATCAGGGTTTTTATTGGCAGTTAATTATTTTAAACAGACTTAACCACATTTTACTTTGCTTGGTGAACGCTACCTATGAGGCAAACATCTAATAAGGGACGCGGTCATGGTCGTGGTGGTGGTGTTGATGGAGCCTCTGGTGCAGGGAGAGGACGTGGCCGTTCTGCCACAGCTACACGCCCTACTGAACCTACTACCAGTAGCCGCCAGAATCTACAGCGATATTTGGTCGGGCCTAATGCCGTTCTAAGGATGGTAAGGCCTGAGCAAGTACAGGCGCTAGTCAATTGGGTGGCCGACAGTGGATCCAGCACGTTCACATTATCTCCCACCCAGTCTTCTGCAGAAAGCGCACAGGTGGCGCCTGAAAACCAAGCCCATCAGTCTGTCACATCACCCCCGTGCATATCGGGGTACCTGTCTGAGCCTCAAGTTATGCAGCAGTCTCTTATGCTGTTTGAAGACTCTGCTGCCAGGGTTTCCCAAGGGCATCCACCTAGCCCTTCCCCAGGGGTGGAAGACATAGAATGCAGTGACGCACAACCACTTATGTTTCCTGATGATGAGGACATGGGAATACCACCTCAGCACGTCTCTGATGATGACGAAACACAGGTGCTAACTGCTGCGTCTTTCTGCAGTGTGCAGACTGAACAGGAGGTCAAGGATCAAGACGATGCAGGGGACGATGAGGTCCTAGACCCCACATGGAATGAAGGTCATGCCACTGACTTTCAGAGTTCGGAGGAAGAGGCAGTGGTGAGACCGAGCCAACAGCGTAGCAAAAGAGGGAGCAGGGTGCAAAAGCAGAACACCCGCCGCCAAAACAGTTCGCCTGCTACTGGCCACCGTCACCAGGGACTGAGCACCCCAAAGGCAGCTTCAAGGAGTTAGACTAACCTATAAGACAAAACTCTAATTGAATGTATAGATAACACTGGGGTCTAGTATACTATACTGAGCCAACAAAAGAAACAAACCAATAACCTCAGAAAGATGAGAAAACGCAGATATAAAATATATGTATGTTATTGAAACATAATCAAATTACAAGAAATGTATGACATAAGGCACAAGGGTAAAGGAGGGTGGGAGGCCCCATGTGGCGGGATCATAAACAACCTCCCTCACAAAAATCCAACTGACAGGGAAAAAGGGTCACAGCCCTGGGTGTGAGGCCGCATGGATATGGGAGAACTGTAGGTTCACCCAAAGTGACATATAATAATATGTGTGCTGCATGCATATAAAAGGTAAGTATGGTCACACATAGCAGACCTGCCCACCCTGGATGACTGGGATGGCAGCATTAAAAATGCAGGTAGCCAAATAACTGTAAGTAAAGGCAGGGCAAGAGTGCTAAGTGCAAGCAGTGACATTAAAGTAACAAGCTAACCAAGCATAACAACAGAAGATAAATTACCCATGGTATGCTGGAACCCAGAGTCTGTGACCGGAGCTGCACCTCGACGCACGTTTCGCCTGGAGAGGCTTCGTCAGGAGGTAGAGGTAACAAACAGAGTTCGTCCTTAAATAGTAATGCCACCCCCCCCCCCCCTCCAGTCCGATAACATGACACGCGGGCGCGCGTCAGCCGGCTCACAGAGAACCAGGTATAGGAACGCCTCCACAATGCTGCCCGAACTGCGCACCGGTGCGATGCGCATATGCCAGGTGGAGATAGTGCATGGAGAACAAGTCGATCACAAAATAGTAATGCAGAGTGTCTACTCAGGGGTACAGCATACCAGGGTAGTGTTTAATGAGCAATATAGTGCCACAAAGGTAGCATAACCCATTTCAAATGCATTGTATCACTCTCCATTGTAAATACGTGTAAAATCCCTATATGTATGACCCCTTATTAATATAGCCTGGGAAATAGTATAATAGAATAATATAATATATCTACATATACTATGATAGCATATTAACAAATAGGTGGATCCATGCGATCATCCCATAATAGATATGAATGATAGTAATTACAATAACCTATGTCCATTGCTCCATAGAGAGATGTTCTCCTCTGGGTCAAAGTGATGGTGTGGTCCTTTTGGAGTTTTTTTGCGCTTTGACCCAGAGGAGAACATCTCTCTATGGAGCAATGGACATCTATTGTTTACCAACATCATAATACCTATCCCATAGTATGGGTAATAGCTGTTGTCTCGTGTGCCCTGTACTCCTGGTTGGTTGATCCGGGCGGCCATATGTAGTGGGTGGCTAAAGGGCTCTATTATGTGTTTAGCCTTTATTGGCTCTGTGGCTATTCCGCTCAGGGCCCCATTGCACTATGCACTTTCAGTGGTCTCACAATTTTTATGATTATTATGTATTATCACTTGATCACATATATGGATTACTAGTGTATTCTTATTATTTATTTATTTATTACTATTTTGGTGCACATGTTTGTGTGCCTATATGAAATATTATTATGTCTGTTGTATTGATCACATGAATTTATTATAAAAGCGGTATGGGAGAGTACCTCTCTTTTGATGCTTTTGCATCCATACTCCTATATTACTCAGCTATCACCTTAAATATTCATTTTTGTACTCACATCATCAAATATTATTATAATATTATATTAGTATTATATTATATATTCACTGTTGTATGTTCATTTTCTGTACATGTTTAGTGCCATTCCCCCACTCACGGTATAGGTTATTGTAATTACTATCATTCATATCTATTATGGGATGATCGCATGGATCCACCTATTTGTTAATATGCTATCATAGTATATGTAGATATATTATATTATTCTATTATACTATTTCCCAGGCTATATTAATAAGGGGTCATACATATAGGCATTTTACACGTATTTACAATGGAGAGTGATACAATGCATTTGAAATGGGTTATGCTACCTTTGTGGCACTATATTGCTCATTAAACACTACCCTGGTATGCTGTACCCCTGAGTAGACACTCTGCATTACTATTTTGTGATCGACTTGTTCTCCATGCACCTGGCATATGCGCATCGCACCGGTGCGCTGTTCGGGCAGCATCGTGGAGGCGTTCCTATACCTGGTTCTCTGTGAGCCGGCCGACCCGCGCCCGCGTGTCATGTGATCGGACTAGAGGGGGGTGTGGCTGCGCGGTGTTTGGTGCGGCTCCCTCCTCCTGGTCTGGTCATGTGACGCGGTGGGCGTGCCTCGCCCAGCTTTGGATGCTGGGTGGCGCGCCTCTATGATGTCACGCCCTGCATCACTGGGCGTATGCGCTAATTATGTGCCTGCTGTGGACCACACTATTTAAGGACGAACTCTGTTTGTTACCTCTACCTCCTGACGAAGCCTCTCCAGGCGAAACGTGCGTCGAGGTGCAGCTCCGGTCACAGACTCTGGGTTCCAGCATACCATGGGTCATTTATGTTCTGCTGTTATGCTTGGTTAGCTTGTTACTTTAATGTCACTGCTTGCACTTAGCACTCTTGCCCTGCCTTTACTTACAGTTATTTGGCTACCTGCATTTTTAATGCGGCCATCCCAGTCATCCAGGGTGGGCAGGTCTGCTATGTGTGACCATACTTACCTTTTATATGCATGCAGCACACATATTATTATATTTCACTTTGGGTGAACCTACAGTTCTCCCATATCCATGCGGCCTCACACCCAGGGCTGTGACCCTTTTTCCCTGTCAGTTGGGTTTTTGTGAGGGAGGTTGTTTATGACCCCGCCACATGGGGCCTCCCACCCTCCTTTACCCTTGTGCCTTATGTCATACATTTCTTGTCATTTGATTATGTTTCAATAAATTACATATATTTTATATGTGCGTTTTCTCATCTTTTTGGGGTTATTGGTTTGTTTCTTTTGTTGGCTCAGCTTCAAGGAGTTCCCTGGCATGGCACTTCTTCACACAATGTGCTGACGACAAGACGCGAGTGGTTTGCACGCTGTGCCATCAGAGCCTGAAGCGAGGCATTAACGTTCTGAACCTTAGCACAACCTGCATGACCAGGCATCTACATGCGAGACACGGGCTGCAGTGGAGTAAGCACCTTCAAAACCAAGAAAGGGCTCAGGCCCCTCCTGCTCCCTATTCTGCTGCTGCCTCGGCCTCTTCCTCCACCTCTGGAGGAACGTTGGCACCTGCCGCCCAGCAAACAGAGGATGTGCCACCAACACCACCACTCAGCTCTCCATCCCACAAACCTTTGAGAGAAAGCGTAAATTCCCACCTAGCCACCCTCGATCCCTGGCCCTGAATGCCAGCATTTCTAAACTGCTGGCCTTTGAAATGCTGTCATTCAGGCTGGTGGACACACACAGCTTCAAACAGCTCATGTCGCTTGCTGTCCCACAGTATGCTGTTCCCAGCCGCCACTACTTCTCCAGGAGAGCCGTGCCCTCCCTGCACAACCAAGTGTCCGATAAAATCAAGTCTGCACTGCGCAACGCCATCTGTGGCAAGGTCCACCTAACCACAGATACGTGGACCAGTAAGCACGGCCAGGGACGCTATATCTCCCTAACTGCACACTGGGTAAATGTAGTGGCGGCTGGGCCCCAGGCGGAGAGCTGTTTGGCGCACGTCCTTCCGCCGCCAAGGATCGCAGGGCATCATTCTTTGCCTCCTGTTGCCTCCTCTTCCTACTCGGCTTCCTCCTCCTCTTCTTCCACCTCCTCATCCGGTCAGCGACAGACCTTCACCACCAACTTCAGCACAGCCCGGGGTAAACGTCAGCAGGCCGTTCTGAAAATGATGTGTTTGAGGGACGGGCCCCACACCGCGCAGGAGTTGTGGCGGGGTATAGAACAACAGACCGACGAGTGGTTGCTGCCAGTGAGCCTCAAGCCCGGCCTGGTGGTGTGCAATAATGGGTGAAATCTCGCTGCAGCTCTTGGACTAGCCAGTTTGACGCACATCCCTTGCCTGGCGCATGTGCTGAATTTGGTAGTGCAGAAATTCATTCACAACTACCCCGACATGTCAGAGCTGCTGCATAAAGTGCGGGCCGTCTGTGCGCGCTTCCGGCGTTCTCATCCTGCCGCCGCTCGGCTGTCTGCTCTACAGCGTAACTTCGGCCTTCCCGCTCACCGCCTCATATGCGACGTGCCCACCAGGTGGAACTCCACCTTGCACATGCTGGAGAGACTGTGCGAGCAGCAGCAGGCCATAGTGGAGTTTCAGCTGCAGCACGCACGGGTCAGTCGCACTGCGGAACAGCACCACTTCACCACCAATGACTGGGCCTCCATGCGAGACTTGCGTGCCCTGTTGCGCTGTTTAGAGTACTCCACCAACATGGCCAGTGGCGATGACGCCGTTATCAGCGTTACAATAACACTGCTATGTCTCCTTGAGAAAACACTTAGGGCGATAATGGAAGAGGATGTGGCCCAGGAGGAGGAGGAGGAAGAGGGGTCATCTCTAACACTTTCAGGCCAGTCTTTTAGAAGTGGCTCAGAAAGAGGATTTTTGCAACAGCAGAGGCCAGGTACAAATTTGGCCAGCCATCGCCCCCTACTGGAGGACGAGAAGGAGGAGGAGGAGGATGAGGAGGAGGATGGGGATGAAGCATGTTCACAGCCGGGTGGCATCCAACGCAGCTCGGGCCCATCCCTGGTGCGTGGCTGGGGGGATACGGAGGACGCAGACGATACACCTCCCACAGAGGACAGCTTGTCCTTACCTCTGGGCAGCCTGGCACACATGAGCGACGACAGCAGAGTTGCCCACATTTTAACGTGTGCTGACTACTGGGTGGCCACCCTGCTGGATCCCCGTTACAAAGACAATGTGCCGTCCTTAATTCCCTCACTGGAGCGTGATCGGAAGATGCGCGACTACAGGCGCATGCTGGTAGACGCGCTCCTGACAGCATTCCCGACTGACGCCGGGGGACAAGGGGAAGCACAAGGCAAAGGCAGGGGAGGAGGAAGAGGTCGCCAACGCAGCTGTGTCAGCGCCAGCACCTCAGAAGGCAGGGTTAGCATGGCCGACATGTGGAAAAGCTTTGTCACCTCGCCGCAACAACCGGCCCCAACTGCTGATATGGAGCGTGTTAGCAGGAGGCAGCATTTGAACAACATGGTGGAACAGTACCTGTGCACACGACTACATGTACTGACTGATGGTTCTGCCCCATTCAACTTCTGGGTCTCCAAATTGTCCACATGGCCAGAGCTTGCCCTGTATGCCTTGGAGGTGCTGGCCTGCCCTGCAGCCAGTGTACTCTCTGAACGTGTATTTAGCACGGCAGGAGGCGTCATTACAGACAGACGCAGCCGCCTGTCCACAGCCAACGTAGACAAGCTCACGTTCATTAAAATGAACCAGGCCTGGACCCCACAAGACTTGTCTGTACCATGTGCAGAATAGACAGTTCTAACAGCCTCAACCATCCATCCTTGTACTCAAGTGCACTTATTCCTTTTTTTATATTTTTTATATGTCCCAATATTTTGGGGGATACCCCTATGTAAAAATGAAAAATAACACACATCTGTGTTGGCTACCTATTCCACCTTCGCCGCCGCTTCCACCTAGACCGCCACGTGAGCCTACACGGCCACATCCACCCATTCACCGCCTCCTCAACCTCTTCCTCCTACCTCATTCCTAATTTTAATTTTTTTAAGGTCTTTTATGTTTTTTAAAATTAATTTCCCTATCCACATTTGTTTGCAGAGCATTCGCCATGCTCTTAAGCACATTTTGCTGCCTTTTGCAGCCCTCTATCTCTTTCCAGGGCTATTTTAGAGCCATTTTAGTGTCCAAAAGTTCGGGTCCCCATTGACTTAAATTGGGTTTGGGTTCGGGGTCAAGTTCGGGTCAAGTTCGGGTCCTGAACCCAAACTTTTTTTTTTAAGTTTGGCCAAACCTGCCGAACCTGAACACCCAGGTGTCCACTCAACCCTAATAGTTACTATGGAGCCCTGCCTGTGGGGAACACAAATTTAAAATGGCATTGCCAAATTCTCTAATCCAACCCCTCCCCTCAGCCCTACTGTTGGGATGGACATTACATTCAGTGTCACGAAACATACAGAATACAGCACTACATGCCTCTTACATCCAGTGACGTCTCCTCTGATGTTGACGTTTTCTTTCCTCATCTTCTCCATTAGATTCTTTACTTTTCGATCATCCCCCCCCCCTCCTTCCTGTAGTGACCCAAGTATTAAAATGCCCCCTTTGTATTGGTAGTATATATAATGGCCCCTGTATTGGTAATATATATAATGGCCTCCTTATACACTCACCTAAAGGATTATTAGGAACACCATACTAATACGGTGTTGGACCCCCTTTTGCTTTCAGAACTGCCTTAATTCTACGTGGCATTGATTCAACAAGGTGCTGATAGCATTCTTTAGAAATGTTGGCCCATATTGATAGGATAGCATCTTGCAGTTCATGGAGATTTGAGGGATGCACATCCAGGGCACGAAGCTCCCGTTTCACCACATCCCAAAGATGCTCTATTGGGTTGAGATCTGGTGACTGTGGGGGCCATTTTAGTACAGTGAACTCATTGTCATGTTCAAGAAACCAATTTGAAATGATTCGAGCTTTGTGACATGGTGCATTATCCTGCTGGAAGTAGCCATCAGAGGATGGATACATATTCTCATTCTGTTTACGCCAAATTCGGACTCTACCATTTGAATGTCTCAACAGAAATCGAGACTTATCAGACCAGGCAACATTTTTCCAGTCTTCAACAGTCCAATTTTGGTGAGCTTGTGCAAATTGTAGCCTCTTTTTCCTATTTGTAGAGGAGATGAGTGGTACCCGATGGGGTCTTCTGCTGTTGTAGCCCATCCGCCTCAAGGTTGTGCGTGTTGTGGCTTCACAAATGCTTTGCTGCATACCTCGGTTGTAACGAGTGGTTATTTCAGTCAACGTTGCTCTTCTATCAGCTTGAATCAGTCGGCCCATTCTCCTCTGACCTCTAGCATCCACAAGGCATTTTTGCCCACAGGACTGCTGCATACTGGATGTTTTTCCCTTTTCACACCATTCTTTGTAAACCCTAGAAATGGTTGTGCGTGAAAATCCCAGTAACTGAGCAGATTGTGAAATACTCAGACCGGCCGTCTGGCACCAACAACCATGCCACGCTCAAAATTGCTTAAATCACCTTTCTTTCCCATTCTGACATTCAGTTTGGAGTTCAGGAGATTGTCTTGACCAGGACCACACCCCTAAATGCATTGAAGCAACTGCCATGTGATTGGTTGACTAGATAATTGCATTAATGAGAAATAGAACAGGTGTTCCTAATAATTCTTTAGGTGAGTGTATATATAATGCCTCATTTGTATTGGTAGTATATATAATGGCTAGAGATGAGCGAATTTCTCAATAATTTGATTTGGCCGGTTCGCCGAATTTTCCTAAAAAATTTGCTTTGATCCGAATATAAAATAACTCAAGTGTGAACTCAGCCTTACAGGTCGATGTTAGCACCAAGAAGAAGCGCACTCCTTTTACACCGTCGTCAGCTGATTCCACATAGATGTCTGCAGAACCTGTTCTATTAAACGCTTATACAAGTAAAGCCCCCCGACAGAGTGGAGAGGGTGTCAGCAGTAAGTTTCTGTTGACGTCACTAATTATTTTGCCCTTCCTCTGATCTGTCAGAACAATAACCCACAAAAAACGGATCCTGTCTGCGGAGCATCCGCCTTCACTCGGTCAGCATTTGCTCAGTAATCCATGAGTATTGGTAATGCCAAAAAAAACAGGAGTGGATCCAAAACAGAGATGACACGTGAAGGTAATACTTGCATGTCTTCTGTGTTTTGTACCCACTCCTGCTTTTGGCTACCAAATCGCAAGCCAATTCTGATGGGACCATAAAGGCCTTACAACTGCTACACAGACAGGAAGACAGGATCCGTTGTGCATCTCATTTTTCCTTCCTTCTGACTGATCAGAAGAAGGGTCAAATAAATGGTGATTTCAAGAAGGCCAAACAAGGACAATAGTGACCCCGTCATAGAGTGGAGAGGGTGGTAACAGCATGAGAAGTCCATAGAGGTGACATAGTGTGGAGGTGGCAGCAGCATCAGGAGGCCACAGAGTGACAAGGTGACATAGTGTGGAGATGGCAGCAACAGCAGCAGCATGATACCACAGAGTGGCAAGGTGACAGTGTGGACATGGCAGCATCAGGAGGCCACAGAGTGGCATTGAGACATAGTGTGGACATGGCAGCAGCAGCAGTATCAGGAGGCCACAGAGTGGCTCGGTGACATAGTGTAGAGATGGATGATCTAATCTGATGTATCAGGCATTGGTGGGTGGAAATCCTGGTTGATCGCCGCCTGAATAATCTTGACAAAAGTAAGTCTCTACACATTTTGGGTGGACAGGAGAGTTCTTCTTGGGGTAACTATGGCCCCCGCCGAACTAAACACCCGCTCTGATGCCACACTACTGGCCGGGCAGAAAATATGACAAGAAATGCTTTTAGCGCAAATAACAGCAAATATGAACCTAGTCTATTTTTCTCTTTTTCTCTAGAAATATGGCAATATTTTAGCGCAAATAACAACAAAAGTGACCTGTGTAAATATTTCTCGTATTGTATATCAGCGCAGTTAACAGCAAAAGTGACCACTTAAGGCTTTTCAGCATAGCACTTGTACCCCAATAACTAATTGCTGGAATGACAGAGCTGTATTATGAGACTATCTGGATCCCCAAGTAATGTTTCCCTGCACTTGTAAATCGCTTTTTTTCACAATGAGGATTTTCCTATGACTCTTCCTAGTGTCTGCACACGTCTCTCCCTGCCTGTGAAATGATTCCTCTCACTATCCTTTCCCTGCACTAGTAAATCGCTTCTTCCCTTTTTTTTTACAATTAGTTTTTCTTTCACTCTCCCTAGTGCCTGCATACACATCTGTCCCTGAACAAAGTACGATGGTGAATGGCAGACTCTAAGGTGGCCGCCGTATTTATAGGGCTGTGACATCACCGGGCTGGCTGCTGATTGGCTGCATGCATGGCATTATGGGTCAGCCCGCCTTCCCAGAGTTCCTTGCCCCATGTCCACACACGTGTAGCCGCCATTTTAGCTGCCATTGTAGCCGGCTAGCCGCCATGTTAGGAAAAATTGCGATTCGTTACCACAAAGCGCAAGGAAATTCGCATTCATTCAGAATCAAATTTTTCCTGAAATTCAGAATAAATTTGCCTTTTTCAGCTTCGATTCGCTCATCTCTAATAATAGCCCCTGTGTTTGTAGTATATATAATGGCCCCTATGTATTGGTAGTATAAATAATGGCCCCTGTATTGGTAGTATATATAATGGTCCCCTCTATAGCATATTAAAAGGCCCTCTCTGTAGAATATATAACCTCCCCCTCTGTAGTATAAATAATAGCCCCTCTGTACTGTTGGTATATATAATGGCCCCTATGTATTGGTAGTATGCACTCACCTAAAGAATTATTAGGAACACCATACTAATAAGGTGTTGGACCCTCTTTTGCCTTCAGAACTGCCTTAATTCTACGTGGCATTGATTCAACAAGGTGCTGATAGCATTCTTTAGAAATGTTGGCCCATATTGATAGGATAGCATCTTGCAGTTGATGGAGATTTGAGGGATGCACATCCAGGGCACGAAGCTCCCGTTCCACCACATCCCAAAGATGCTCTATTGGGTTGAGATCTGGTGACTGTGGGGGCCATTTTAATACAGTGAACTTATTGTCATGTTCAAGAAACCAATTTGAAATGATTCGAGCTTTGCGACATGGTGCATTATCCTGCTGGAAGTAGCCATCAGAGGATGGATACATGTTCTTATTCTGTTTACGCCAAATTCGGACTCTACCATTTGAATGTCTCAACAGAAATCGAGACTCATCAGACCAGGCAACATTTTTCCAGTCTTCAACAGTCCAATTTTGGAGAGCTCGTGCAAATTGTAGCCTCTTTTTCCTATTTGTAGTGGAGATGAGTGGTACCCGGTGGGGTCTTCTGCTGTTGTAGCCCATCCGCCTCAAGGTTGTGCGTGTTGTGGCTTCACAAATGCTTTGCTGCATACCTCGGTTGTAACGAGTGGTTATTTCAGTCAACGTTGCTCTTCTATCAGCTTGAATCAGTCGGCCCATTCTCCTCTGACCTCTAGCATCCACAAGGCATTTTTGCCCACAGGACTGCTGCATACTGGATGTTTTTCCCTTTTCACACCATTCTTTGTAAACCCTAGTAATGGTTGTGCGTGAAAATCCCAGTAACTGAGCAGATTGTGAAATACTCAGACCGGCCGTCTGGCACCAACAACCATGCCACGCTCAAAATTGCTTAAATTACCTTTCTTTCCCATTCTGACATTCAGTTTGGAGTTCAGGAGATTGTCTTGACCAGGACCACACCCCTAAATGCATTGAAGCAACTGCCATGTGATTGGTTGACTAGATAATTGCATTAATGAGAAATAGAACAGGTGTTCCTAATAATTCTTTAGGTGAGTGTATATATAATGCCTCATTTGTATTGGTAGTATATATAATGGCTAGAGATGAGCGAATTTCTCAATAATTTGATTTGGCCGGTTCGCCGAATTTTCCTAAAAAATTTGCTTTGATCCAAATATAAAATAACTCAAGTGTGAACTCAGCCTTACAGGTCGATGTTAGCACCAAGAAGAAGCGCACTCCTTTTACACCGTCGTCAGCTGATTCCACATAGATGTCTGCAGAACCTGTTCTATTAAACGCTTATACAAGTAAAGCCCCCCGACAGAGTGGAGAGGGTGTCAGCAGTAAGTTTCTGTTGACGTCACTAATTATTTTGCCCTTCCTCTGATCTGTCAGAACAATAACCCACAAAAAACGGATCCTGTCTGCGGAGCATCCGCCTTCACTCGGTCAGCATTTGCTCAGTAATCCATGAGTATTGGTAATGCCAAAAAAAACAGGAGTGGATCCAAAACAGAGATGACACGTGAAGGTAATACTTGCATGTCTTCTGTGTTTTGTACCCACTCCTGCTTTTGGCTACCAAATCGCAAGCCAATTCTGATGGGACCATAAAGGCCTTACAACTGCTACACAGACAGGAAGACAGGATCCGTTGTGCATCTCATTTTTCCTTCCTTCTGACTGATCAGAAGAAGGGTCAAATAAATGGTGATTTCAAGAAGGCCAAACAAGGACAATAGTGACCCCGTCATAGAGTGGAGAGGGTGGTAACAGCATGAGAAGTCCATAGAGGTGACATAGTGTGGAGGTGGCAGCAGCATCAGGAGGCCACAGAGTGACAAGGTGACATAGTGTGGAGATGGCAGCAACAGCAGCAGCATGATACCACAGAGTGGCAAGGTGACAGTGTGGACATGGCAGCATCAGGAGGCCACAGAGTGGCATTGAGACATAGTGTGGACATGGCAGCAGCAGCAGTATCAGGAGGCCACAGAGTGGCTCGGTGACATAGTGTAGAGATGGATGATCTAATCTGATGTATCAGGCATTGGTGGGTGGAAATCCTGGTTGATCGCCGCCTGAATAATCTTGACAAAAGTAAGTCTCTACACATTTTGGGTGGACAGGAGAGTTCTTCTTGGGGTAACTATGGCCCCCGCCGAACTAAACACCCGCTCTGATGCCACACTACTGGCCGGGCAGAAAATATGACAAGAAATGCTTTTAGCGCAAATAACAGCAAATATGAACCTAGTCTATTTTTCTCTTTTTCTCTAGAAATATGGCAATATTTTAGCGCAAATAACAACAAAAGTGACCTGTGTAAATATTTCTCGTATTGTATATCAGCGCAGTTAACAGCAAAAGTGACCACTTAAGGCTTTTCAGCATAGCACTTGTACCCCAATAACTAATTGCTGGAATGACAGAGCTGTATTATGAGACTATCTGGATCCCCAAGTAATGTTTCCCTGCACTTGTAAATCGCTTTTTTTCACAATGAGGATTTTCCTATGACTCTTCCTAGTGTCTGCACACGTCTCTCCCTGCCTGTGAAATGATTCCTCTCACTATCCTTTCCCTGCACTAGTAAATCGCTTCTTCCCTTTTTTTTTACAATTAGTTTTTCTTTCACTCTCCCTAGTGCCTGCATACACATCTGTCCCTGAACAAAGTACGATGGTGAATGGCAGACTCTAAGGTGGCCGCCGTATTTATAGGGCTGTGACATCACCGGGCTGGCTGCTGATTGGCTGCATGCATGGCATTATGGGTCAGCCCGCCTTCCCAGAGTTCCTTGCCCCATGTCCACACACGTGTAGCCGCCATTTTAGCTGCCATTGTAGCCGGCTAGCCGCCATGTTAGGAAAAATTGCGATTCGTTACCACAAAGCGCAAGGAAATTCGCATTCATTCAGAATCAAATTTTTCCTGAAATTCAGAATAAATTTGCCTTTTTCAGCTTCGATTCGCTCATCTCTAATAATAGCCCCTGTGTTTGTAGTATATATAATGGCCCCTATGTATTGGTAGTATAAATAATGGCCCCTGTATTGGTAGTATATATAATGGTCCCCTCTATAGCATATTAAAAGGCCCTCTCTGTAGAATATATAACCTCCCCCTCTGTAGTATAAATAATAGCCCCTCTGTACTGTTGGTATATATAATGGCCCCTATGTATTGGTAGTATGCACTCACCTAAAGAATTATTAGGAACACCATACTAATAAGGTGTTGGACCCTCTTTTGCCTTCAGAACTGCCTTAATTCTACGTGGCATTGATTCAACAAGGTGCTGATAGCATTCTTTAGAAATGTTGGCCCATATTGATAGGATAGCATCTTGCAGTTGATGGAGATTTGAGGGATGCACATCCAGGGCACGAAGCTCCCGTTCCACCACATCCCAAAGATGCTCTATTGGGTTGAGATCTGGTGACTGTGGGGGCCATTTTAATACAGTGAACTTATTGTCATGTTCAAGAAACCAATTTGAAATGATTCGAGCTTTGCGACATGGTGCATTATCCTGCTGGAAGTAGCCATCAGAGGATGGATACATGTTCTTATTCTGTTTACGCCAAATTCGGACTCTACCATTTGAATGTCTCAACAGAAATCGAGACTCATCAGACCAGGCAACATTTTTCCAGTCTTCAACAGTCCAATTTTGGAGAGCTCGTGCAAATTGTAGCCTCTTTTTCCTATTTGTAGTGGAGATGAGTGGTACCCGATGGCGTCTTCTGCTGTTGTAGCCCATCCGCCTCAAGGTTGTGCGTGTTGTGGCTTCACAAATGCTTTGCTGCATACCTCGGTTGTAACGAGTGGTTATTTCAGTCAACGTTGCTCTTCTATCAGCTTGAATCAGTCGGCCCATTCTCCTCTGACCTCTAGCATCCACAAGGCATTTTTGCCCACAGGACTGCTGCATACTGGATGTTTTTCCCTTTTCACACCATTCTTTGTAAACCCTAGTAATGGTTGTGCGTGAAAATCCCAGTAACTGAGCAGATTGTGAAATACTCAGACCGGCCGTCTGGCACCAACAACCATGCCACGCTCAAAATTGCTTAAATTACCTTTCTTTCCCATTCTGACATTCAGTTTGGAGTTCAGGAGATTGTCTTGACCAGGACCACACCCCTAAATGCATTGAAGCAACTGCCATGTGATTGGTTGACTAGATAATTGCATTAATGAGAAATAGAACAGGTGTTCCTAATAATTCTTTAGGTGAGTGTATATATAATGCCTCATTTGTATTGGTAGTATATATAATGGCTAGAGATGAGCGAATTTCTCAATAATTTGATTTGGCCGGTTCGCCGAATTTTCCTAAAAAATTTGCTTTGATCCAAATATAAAATAACTCAAGTGTGAACTCAGCCTTACAGGTCGATGTTAGCACCAAGAAGAAGCGCACTCCTTTTACACCGTCGTCAGCTGATTCCACATAGATGTCTGCAGAACCGGTTCTATTAAACGCGTATACACGTAAAGCCCCCCGACAGAGTGGAGAGGGTGTCAGCAGTAAGTTTCTGTTGACGTCACTAATTATTTTGCCCTTCCTCTGATCTGTCAGAACAATAACCCACAAAAAACGGATCCTGTCTGCGGAGCATCCGCCTTCACTCGGTCAGCATTTGCTCAGTAATCCATGAGTATTGGTAATGCCAAAAAAAACAGGAGTGGATCCAAAACAGAGATGACACGTGAAGGTAATACTTGCATGTCTTCTGTGTTTTGTACCCACTCCTGCTTTTGGCTACCAAATCGCAAGCCAATTCTGATGGGACCATAAAGGCCTTACAACTGCTACACAGACAGGAAGACAGGATCCGTTGTGCATCTCATTTTTCCTTCCTTCTGACTGATCAGAAGAAGGGTCAAATAAATGGTGATTTCAAGAAGGCCAAACAAGGACAATAGTGACCCCGTCATAGAGTGGAGAGGGTGGTAACAGCATGAGAAGTCCATAGAGGTGACATAGTGTGGAGGTGGCAGCAGCATCAGGAGGCCACAGAGTGACAAGGTGACATAGTGTGGAGATGGCAGCAACAGCAGCAGCATGATACCACAGAGTGGCAAGGTGACAGTGTGGACATGGCAGCATCAGGAGGCCACAGAGTGGCATTGAGACATAGTGTGGACATGGCAGCAGCAGCAGTATCAGGAGGCCACAGAGTGGCTCGGTGACATAGTGTAGAGATGGATGATCTAATTTGATGTATCAGGCATTGGTGGGTGGAAATCCTGGTTGATCGCCGCCTGAATAATCTTGACAAAAGTAAGTCTCTACACATTTTGGGTGGACAGGAGAGTTCTTCTTGGGTTAACTATGGCCCCTGCCGAACTAAACACCCGCTCTGATGCCACACTACTGGCCGGGCAGAAAATATGACAAGAAACGCTTTTAGCGCAAATAACAGCAAATATGAACCTAGTCTATTTTTCTCTTTTTCTCTAGAAATATGGCAATATTTTAGCGCAAATAACAACAAAAGTGACCTGTGTAAATATTTCTCGTATTGTATATCAGCGCAGTTAACAGCAAAAGTGACCACTTAAGGCTTTTCAGCATAGCACTTGTACCCCAATAACTAATTGCTGGAATGACAGAGCTGTATTATGAGACTATCTGGATCCCCAAGTAATGTTTCCCTGCACTTGTAAATCGCTTTTTTTCACAATGAGGATTTTCCTATGACTCTTCCTAGTGTCTGCACACGTCTCTCCCTGCCTGTGAAATGATTCCTCTCACTATCCTTTCCCTGCACTAGTAAATCGCTTCTTCCCTTTTTTTTTACAATTAGTTTTTCTTTCACTCTCCCTAGTGCCTGCATACACATCTGTCCCTGAACAAAGTACGATGGTGAATGGCAGACTCTAAGGTGGCCGCCGTATTTATAGGGCTGTGACATCACCGGGCTGGCTGCTGATTGGCTGCATGCATGGCATTATGGGTCAGCCCGCCTTCCCAGAGTTCCTTGCCCCATGTCCACACACGTGTAGCCGCCATTTTAGCTGCCATTGTAGCCGGCTAGCCGCCATGTTAGGAAAAATTGCGATTCGTTACCACGAAGCGCAAGGAAATTCGCATTCATTCAGAATCAAATTTTTCCTGAAATTCAGAATAAATTTGCCTTTTTCAGCTTCGATTCGCTCATCTCTAATAATAGCCCCTGTGTTTGTAGTATATATAATGGCCCCTATGTATTGGTAGTATAAATAATGGCCCCTGTATTGGTAGTATATATAATGGTCCCCTCTATAGCATATTAAAAGGCCCTCTCTGTAGAATATATAACCTCCCCCTCTGTAGTATAAATAATAGCCCCTCTGTACTGTTGGTATATATAATGGCCCCTATGTATTGGTAGTATGCACTCACCTAAAGAATTATTAGGAACACCATACTAATAAGGTGTTGGACCACCTTTTGCCTTCAGAACTGCCTTAATTCTACGTGGCATTGATTCAACAAGGTGCTGATAGCATTCTTTAGAAATGTTGGCCCATATTGATAGGATAGCATCTTGCAGTTGATGGAGATTTGAGGGATGCACATCCAGGGCACGAAGCTCCCGTTCCACCACATCCCAAAGATGCTCTATTGGGTTGAGATCTGGTGACTGTGGGGGCCATTTTAATACAGTGAACTTATTGTCATGTTCAAGAAACCAATTTGAAATGATTCGAGCTTTGCGACATGGTGCATTATCCTGCTGGAAGTAGCCATCAGAGGATGGATACATGTTCTTATTCTGTTTACGCCAAATTCGGACTCTACCATTTGAATGTCTCAACAGAAATCGAGACTCATCAGACCAGGCAACATTTTTCCAGTCTTCAACAGTCCAATTTTGGTGAGCTCGTGCAAATTGTAGCCTCTTTTTCCTATTTGTAGTGGAGATGAGTGGTACCCGATGGGGTCTTCTGCTGTTGTAGCCCATCCGCCTCAAGGTTGTGCGTGTTGTGGCTTCACAAATGCTTTGCTTCATACCTCGGTTGTAACGAGTGGTTATTTCAGTCAACGTTGCTCTTCTATCAGCTTGAATCAGTCGGCCCATTCTCCTCTGACCTCTAGCATCCACAAGGCATTTTTGCCCACAGGACTGCTGCATACTGGATGTTTTTCCCTTTTCACACCATTCTTTGTAAACCCTAGTAATGGTTGTGCGTGAAAATCCCAGTAACTGAGCAGATTGTGAAATACTCAGACCGGCCGTCTGGCACCAACAACCATGCCACGCTCAAAATTGCTTAAATTACCTTTCTTTCCCATTCTGACATTCAGTTTGGAGTTCAGGAGATTGTCTTGACCAGGACCACACCCCTAAATGCATTGAAGCAACTGCCATGTGATTGGTTGACTAGATAATTGCATTAATGAGAAATAGAACAGGTGTTCCTAATAATTCTTTAGGTGAGTGTATATATAATGCCTCATTTGTATTGGTAGTATATATAATGGCTAGAGATGAGCGAATTTCTCAATAATTTGATTTGGCCGGTTCGCCGAATTTTCCTAAAAAATTTGCTTTGATCCAAATATAAAATAACTCAAGTGTGAACTCAGCCTTACAGGTCGATGTTAGCACCAAGAAGAAGCGCACTCCTTTTACACCGTCGTCAGCTGATTCCACATAGATGTCTGCAGAACCGGTTCTATTAAACGCGTATACAAGTAAAGCCCCCCGACAGAGTGGAGAGGGTGTCAGCAGTAAGTTTCTGTTGACGTCACTAATTATTTTGCCCTTCCTCTGATCTGTCAGAACAATAACCCACAAAAAACGGATCCTGTCTGCGGAGCATCCGCCTTCACTCGGTCAGCATTTGCTCAGTAATCCATGAGTATTGGTAATGCCAAAAAAAACAGGAGTGGATCCAAAACAGAGATGACACGTGAAGGTAATACTTGCATGTCTTCTGTGTTTTGTACCCACTCCTGCTTTTGGCTACCAAATCGCAAGCCAATTCTGATGGGACCATAAAGGCCTTACAACTGCTACACAGACAGGAAGACAGGATCCGTTGTGCATCTCATTTTTCCTTCCTTCTGACTGATCAGAAGAAGGGTCAAATAAATGGTGATTTCAAGAAGGCCAAACAAGGACAATAGTGACCCCGTCATAGAGTGGAGAGGGTGGTAACAGCATGAGAAGTCCATAGAGGTGACATAGTGTGGAGGTGGCAGCAGCATCAGGAGGCCACAGAGTGACAAGGTGACATAGTGTGGAGATGGCAGCAACAGCAGCAGCATGATACCACAGAGTGGCAAGGTGACAGTGTGGACATGGCAGCATCAGGAGGCCACAGAGTGGCATTGAGACATAGTGTGGACATGGCAGCAGCAGCAGCAGTATCAGGAGGCCACAGAGTGGCTCGGTGACATAGTGTAGAGATGGACGATCTAATTTGATGTATCAGGCATTGGTGGGTGGAAATCCTGGTTGATCGCCGCCTGAATAATCTTGACAAAAGTAAGTCTCTACACATTTTGGGTGGACAGGAGAGTTCTTCTTGGGGTAACTATGGCCCCCGCCGAACTAAACACCCGCTCTGATGCCACACTACTGGCCGGGCAGAAAATATGACAAGAAACGCTTTTAGCGCAAATAACAGCAAATATGAACCTAGTCTATTTTTCTCTTTTTCTCTAGAAATATGGCAATATTTTAGCGCAAATAACAACAAAAGTGACCTGTGTAAATATTTCTCGTATTGTATATCAGCGCAGTTAACAGCAAAAGTGACCACTTAAGGCTTTTCAGCATAGCACTTGTACCCCAATAACTAATTGCTGGAATGACAGAGCTGTATTATGAGACTATCTGGATCCCCAAGTAATGTTTCCCTGCACTTGTAAATCGCTTTTTTTCACAATGAGGATTTTCCTATGACTCTTCCTAGCGTCTGCACACGTCTCTCCCTGCCTGTGAAATGATTCCTCTCACTATCCTTTCCCTGCACTAGTAAATCGCTTCTTCCCTTTTTTTTTACAATTAGTTTTTCTTTCACTCTCCCTAGTGCCTGCATACACATCTGTCCCTGAACAAAGTACGATGGTGAATGGCAGACTCTAAGGTGGCCGCCGTATTTATAGGGCTGTGACATCACCGGGCTGGCTGCTGATTGGCTGCATGCATGGCATTATGGGTCAGCCCGCCTTCCCAGAGTTCCTTGCCCCATGTCCACACACGTGTAGCCGCCATTTTAGCTGCCATTGTAGCCGGCTAGCCGCCATGTTAGGAAAAATTGCGATTCGTTACCACGAAGCGCATGGAAATTCGCATTCATTCAGAATAAAAATTTTCCTGAAATTCTGAATAAATTTGCCTTTTTATTTAGCTTCGATTCGCTCATCTCTAATAATAGCCCCTGTGTTTGTAGTATATATAATGGCCCCTATGTATTGGTAGTATAAATAATGGCCCCTGTATTGGTAGTATATATAATGGTCCCCTCTATAGCATATTAAAAGGCCCTCTCTGTAGAATATATAACCTCCCCCTCTGTAGTATAAATAATAGCCCCTCTGTACTGTTGGTATATATAATGGCCCCTATGTATTGGTAGTATGCACTCACCTAAAGAATTATTAGGAACACCACCTTTTGCCTTCAGAACTGCCTTAATTCTACGTGGCATTGATTCAACAAGTTCTGATAGCATTCTTTAGAAATGTTGGCCCATATTGATAGGATAGCATCTTGCAGTTGATGGAGATTTGAGGGATGCACATCCAGGGCACGAAGCTCCCGTTCCACCACATCCCAAAGATGCTCTATTGGGTTGAGATCTGGTGACTGTGGGGCCATTTTAGTACAGTGAACTCATTGTCATGTTCAAGAAACCAATTTGAAATGATTGGAGCTTTGTGACATGGTGCATTATCCTGCTGGAAGTAGCCATCAGAGGATGGATACATGTTCTCATTCTGTTTACGCCAAATTCGGACTCTACCATTTGAATGTCTCAACAGAAATCGAGACTCATCAGACCAGGCAACATTTTTCCAGTCTTCAACAGTCCAATTTTGGTGAGCTTGTGCAAATTGTAGCCTCTTTTTCCTATTTGTAGTGGAGATGAGTGGTACCCGATGGGGTCTTCTGCTGTTGTAGCCCATCCGCCTCAAGGTTGTGCGTGTTGTGGCTTCACAAATGCTTTGCTGCATACCTCGGTTGTAACGAGTGGTTATTTCAGTCAACGTTGCTCTTCTATCAGCTTGAATCAGTCGGCCCATTCTCCTCTGACCTCTAGCATCCACAAGGCATTTTTGCCCACAGGACTGCTGCATACTGGATGTTTTTCCCTTTTCACACCATTCTTTGTAAACCCTAGTAATGGTTGTGCGTGAAAATCCCAGTAACTGAGCAGATTGTGAAATACTCAGACCGGCCGTCTGGCACCAACAACCATGCCACGCTCAAAATTGCTTAAATTACCTTTCTTTCCCATTCTGACATTCAGTTTGGAGTTCAGGAGATTGTCTTGACCAGGACCACACCCCTAAATGCATTGAAGCAACTGCCATGTGATTGGTTGACTAGATAATTGCATTAATGAGAAATAGAACAGGTGTTCCTAATAATTCTTTAGGTGAGTGTATATATAATGCCTCATTTGTATTGGTAGTATATATAATGGCTAGAGATGAGCGAATTTCTCAATAATTTGATTTGGCCGGTTCGCCGAATTTTCCTAAAAAATTTGCTTTGATCCAAATATAAAATAACTCAAGTGTGAACTCAGCCTTACAGGTCGATGTTAGCACCAAGAAGAAGCGCACTCCTTTTACACCGTCGTCAGCTGATTCCACATAGATGTCTGCAGAACCGGTTCTATTAAACGCGTATACAAGTAAAGCCCCCCGACAGAGTGGAGAGGGTGTCAGCAGTAAGTTTCTGTTGACGTCACTAATTATTTTGCCCTTCCTCTGATCTGTCAGAACAATAACCCACAAAAAACGGATCCTGTCTGCGGAGCATCCGCCTTCACTCGGTCAGCATTTGCTCAGTAATCCATGAGTATTGGTAATGCCAAAAAAAACAGGAGTGGATCCAAAACAGAGATGACACGTGAAGGTAATACTTGCATGTCTTCTGTGTTTTGTACCCACTCCTGCTTTTGGCTACCAAATCGCAAGCCAATTCTGATGGGACCATAAAGGCCTTACAACTGCTACACAGACAGGAAGACAGGATCCGTTGTGCATCTCATTTTTCCTTCCTTCTGACTGATCAGAAGAAGGGTCAAATAAATGGTGATTTCAAGAAGGCCAAACAAGGACAATAGTGACCCCGTCATAGAGTGGAGAGGGTGGTAACAGCATGAGAAGTCCATAGAGGTGACATAGTGTGGAGGTGGCAGCAGCATCAGGAGGCCACAGAGTGACAAGGTGACATAGTGTGGAGATGGCAGCAACAGCAGCAGCATGATACCACAGAGTGGCAAGGTGACAGTGTGCACATGGCAGCATTAGGAGGCCACAGCGTGGCATTGAGACATAGTGTGGACATGGCAGCAGCAGCAGTATCAGGAGGCTCGGTGACATAGTGTAGAGATGGACGATCTAATTTGATGTATCAGGCATTGGTGGGTGGAAATCCTGGTTGATCGCCGCCTGAATAATCTTGACAAAAGTAAGTCTCTACACATTTTGGGTGGACAGGAGAGTTCTTCTTGGGGTAACTATGGCCCCCGCCGAACTAAACACCCGCTCTGATGCCACACTACTGGCCGGGCAGAAAATATGACAAGAAACGCTTTTAGCGCAAATAACAGCAAATATGAACCTAGTCTATTTTTCTCTTTTTCTCTAGAAATATGGCAATATTTTAGCGCAAATAACAACAAAAGTGACCTGTGTAAATATTTCTCGTATTGTATATCAGCGCAGTTAACAGCAAAAGTGACCACTTAAGGCTTTTCAGCATAGCACTTGTACCCCAATAACTAATTGCTGGAATGACAGAGCTGTATTATGAGACTATCTGGATCCCCAAGTAATGTTTCCCTGCACTTGTAAATCGCTTTTTTTCACAATGAGGATTTTCCTATGACTCTTCCTAGCGTCTGCACACGTCTCTCCCTGCCTGTGAAATGATTCCTCTCACTATCCTTTCCCTGCACTAGTAAATCGCTTCTTCCCTTTTTTTTTACAATTAGTTTTTCTTTCACTCTCCCTAGTGCCTGCATACACATCTGTCCCTGAACAAAGTACGATGGTGAATGGCAGACTCTAAGGTGGCCGCCGTATTTATAGGGCTGTGACATCACCGGGCTGGCTGCTGATTGGCTGCATGCATGGCATTATGGGTCAGCCCGCCTTCCCAGAGTTCCTTGCCCCATGTCCACACACGTGTAGCCGCCATTTTAGCTGCCATTGTAGCCGGCTAGCCGCCATGTTAGGAAAAATTGCGATTCGTTACCACGAAGCGCATGGAAATTCGCATTCATTCAGAATAAAATTTTTCCTGAAATTCTGAATAAATTTGCCTTTTTCAGCTTCGATTCGCTCATCTCTAATAATAGCCCCTGTGTTTGTAGTATATATAATGGCCCCTATGTATTGGTAGTATAAATAATGGCCCCTGTATTGGTAGTATATATAATGGTCCCCTCTATAGCATATTAAAAGGCCCTCTCTGTAGAATATATAACCTCCCCCTCTGTAGTATAAATAATAGCCCCTCTGTACTGTTGGTATATATAATGGCCCCTATGTATTGGTAGTATGCACTCACCTAAAGAATTATTAGGAACACCACCTTTTGCCTTCAGAACTGCCTTAATTCTACGTGGCATTGATTCAACAAGTTCTGATAGCATTCTTTAGAAATGTTGGCCCATATTGATAGGATAGCATCTTGCAGTTGATGGAGATTTGAGGGATGCACATCCAGGGCACGAAAATCCCGTTCCACCACATCCCAAAGATGCTCTATTGGGTTGAGATCTGGTGACTGTGGGGGCCATTTTAGTACAGTGAACTCATTGTCATGTTCAAGAAACCAATTTGAAATGATTCGAGCTTTGCGACATGGTGTATTATCCTGCTGGAAGTAGCCATCAGAGGATGGGTACATGGTGGTCATGAAGGGATGGACATGGTCAGAAACAATGCTCAGGTAGCCTGTGGCATTTAAACGATGCCCAATTGGCACTAAGGGGCCTAAAGTGTGCCCAGAAAACATCCCCCACACCATTACACCACCACCACCAGCCTGCACAGTGGTAACAAGGCATGATGGATACATGTTCTCATTCTGTTTACACCAAATTTGGACCATTTGAATGTCTCAACAGAAATCGAGACTCATCAGACCAGGTAAAGTTTTTCCAGTCTTCAACAGTCCAATTTTGGTGAGCTCGTGCAAATTGTAGCCTCTTTTTCCTATTTGTAGTGGAGATGAGTGGTACCCGGTGGGGTCTTCTGCTGTTGTAGCCCATCCGCCTCAAGGTTGTGCGTGTTGTGGCTTCACGAATGCTTTGCTGCATACCTTGGTTGTAACGAGTGGTTATTTCAGTCAACGTTGCTCTTCTATCAGCTTGAATCAGTCGGCCCATTCTCCTCTGACCTCTAGCATCCAAAAGGCATTTTTGCCCACAGGACTGCCGCATACTGGATGTTTTTCCCTTTTCACACCATTCTTTGTAAACCCTAGAAATGGTTGTGCGTGAAAATCCCAGTAACTGAGCAGATTGTGAAATACTCAGACCGGCCCGTCTGGCACCAACAACCATGCCACGCTCAAAATTGCTTAAATTACCTTTCTTTCCCATTCTGACATTCAGTTTGGAGTTCAGGAGATTGTCTTGACCAGGGCCACCCCCCTAAATGCATTGAAGCAACTGCCATGTGATTGGTTGACTAGATAATTGCATTAATGAGAAATAGAACAGGTGTTCCTAATAATTCTTTAGGTGAGTGTATATAATGGCCCCTCTGTATTGGTAGTATATATAATGGTCCCCTCTATAGCATATTAAAAGGGCCTCTCTGTAGAATATATAACCTCCCCCCACTGTAGTATAGATAATAGCCCCTCTGTACTGTTGGTATATATAATGGCCCCTATGTATTGGTAGTATATATAATGGCCCCCTCTATAGCATATTTAAAGGCCCTCTCTGTAGTGTATATAATGGCCCACTCTGTATTAATAGTATATATAATGGACCCCTCTGTAGTGTATATAATGGCCCTCCTCTGTAGAATATATAGCCACCCACCCTCTTTAGTATAGATAATGGACCCCCTCTGTAGTATAGATAATGGACCCCCCTGTAGTATATATATGCTCCTCCCTTCCTCTCGTAGTGCCCCCAGTACTGCCTGCATACAGGACCGCACCACTTCAGAACAGCAATACAGATGAATGCTGTGGTGGGGTACAGGAGCAACGTCTCTCTGCCCCATTCCCTCTTATAGGCGTCAGTGCCTGTAGCTATCAGAGGCTGGCGCACGCGGCGCAATCACGTCCTCATCATCGCGTTGCATAAGCCGGGCAGCGTACAGCCGGAAGAGGCTTGCACCGCATTGCTGAAAGCAGCATGGAGGTAAGTATTTGAGTTTATTTTATATCATTTGACAAGATGCTTTTTGGCCAATATGGGGAAAGGGGGAGAGGGGCACTATGGGGCATCTATTGGGGGAGCATTTTATACTGGCACATATTATAGGGGGCACTATTGGGAAGGAGGGAGAGGAGTCCTATTGGGGCACTATATAGGGGTATTTTATATTGGCACACATTTTGGGGGCACTATGGGGACATTTTCTCAACTGGGGGGCACTAAGAGGACATATTTTTTGTACTGGCACACAAAAAGGGGCATTTTTTGGACTGGCACACATTATGCGGGCACTATGGGTACATTGGCTTTACTGGGGGCACTAAGAGGAGGTATATTTTGTATTGGTACACAATAGGGGCATATTTATTACTGTCACAAAGATGCAGGCATATTTTTGCACTGGCACACATCATAATGGGCATCTTTTGCACTGGCAAACATTATAAGAGGGCATTTTTATACTAGTGCACATTAGAAGGGGGGATTTTTGTACAGGCTCACATCATAAGGGGGCATTGTTTATATTGGCACACATTAGGGGGCATTTTTCTACTGTCACAATGCAAGCTTGTGGCTTGAGTTCCCACAACCCGACGCAGGCAGTAACCATGGCATCTCAGCTCCCTCCTGCGCAGGGTCTCGGCCGATGACATGATCTGGCCTGAGGCCTGTGAGGCAAAACGGCGGGGATGGGAGCCATAAGCTCTCGTACCGCGCTGCACATTGCGGCCCCCCTCAGAAGAAGGTTGGCTGCTGCCTGAGATGAGACACTCATCTCGCCTCATGATAGAAGCGAGTCTGGGTATGAAAACTTCAAGTCTTCCTGCAGAAAACAAACCCTGCTATACAAAATTACCACTGAATGAATAAAAGCAAATTGATGGATCTCTGAATGCAGCCATAGAAAAACAAATTATTTTTCTAATAAAGTGTTTTATGGTACAAAAAGTAGAAAAATTGTAACAACCTAAGAAAATAAGGACAATGTAATATAAAAAGCACAATGAACACTGTTAAAACACAACTGAAAAAACAATGGGGGAATTGCTATTTTTTCAAATCCCCTCCAATAAAATAATAAAAGTTATACAATACAAAATATGTGCCACAAAATGATGCCAATAAAAATGCAGATAATCCTGCAAAAAAAACAAACCCTCATACGGATGCATCAATGGAAAAATAAAAAGTTATGGCTTTCGAAATTTGTAGATGAAGCAACAAACAAAATCTCTGCATTCAAACTAGGTCTAGTCCTTAAGGAGTTAAAGGTATAAAATTACTAATACAATTTAAAAAAAGCTAACTATTTTCAAATTTGCAAATCTGTTTTTGTTTTTTTATAATCTGCCAACGAGACGGATAAATAGAATCTGTGCCACTGATAATGACGCTTGGATGAAATGTCTGGAACAATTCAGCCTGATCCCAGGGGCCAGAAAACTAATTCTCCATCTTACTGGTGAGGAGGGAGCAGAAGTTTGGAGATGTGAAGGCATTTTTCACAGCTGAATAGAGGTGGCAGACTGTGAAGATTTAATGTTTGACTTTCGGCTACTGGTTACGGATTGGGAAGAAATAAAAACAGGCAATGGCCGACCTCCAATCGCCATCTGTCCAGATACATTATAAAAGGCTTTCAAGAAGAAATGTCAATGGTCGCACTTTAATTAAATAAACCCAGCTAAAGACGCGTAGAAATGTTTATGTTCGGCTGCACGGTACTGTTTACACAGTTTAATTGCCTTGTTTAAATGAAACCACCTAAAATAATTCAGTGTGGCAGGACACTTCAAAAATGGCTCTATGTTAGGGCGCCCATCCACATATGTATATAGAAAAAGTGAAGGAATTTTTAGAAAGCTACCACCACCCCAGAGCATTTATTATGAAATTTGTCCAGCATCGGCGTAGGCCCAGTAAGACTCTGATACAGGTAAGTGCATATGTTGAGGCACTAGGGTGCTGCGTTGCAACGTGAGGGGAAAAGAGGAGCAGATATAAGGGAATGGTTTTGTGTCATAGGGGCATAGTTTGGTTGGACCATATGAAGTGCCTAGAGAACTTGTTATTGGCCAGCGTGATAGTTAGGCTTAGACTTGTCCATGGTGAGAATGAAGGTGGGCTGGAGGATGGAGTGAGTGACGAGGGACCTGTGGCTGGAGTGGGTCATCTACAGTTCTGTTTGGACCTAGAGGACTGATAGGCCATTGTGGTTCCACATAGCAAGGCCTGGGAAACATCATGGAAGAACATATATGTAAATTTCCACCTCAACTTACATACGTAGTAATATTTAGAACATTTATGCCCTTCCACCAAAGAATGCCTCGAACCCACCTTGAATGTCCACATCTAGGCAGTTTTCATATAAGCACTGCCTATTTTCGGGCCAGGTTTAGCAGAATTTTCCAGGATTGTCTCTGAAAATTCGGGAGAATCCTGGCAAATTCAAGACTGTTGGGAACTAGGCTTTACTTGCCCCATCCATCTTTCCTCCTACTTCTACCATTATGCTAGAGTTTACATTAGTGGATTTGGCCGAGTTATGTCTAATGTTTATGACCACCTTTAGTTATGTGCTTACTCAATCCCACACATTGATGCAATAGTTCATCAAGGGTTTCAGTAAGTGAAGACAACATCTTACTGTACCATTATTTTAATAACTTGTGTTATTGTTACTCGTGTAACTTGCTCAAAGAACGTTTCCAGAAAAATCATTCATGGTCACTTGGTGTCATTTAACATGTATGGCCAGTTTGGACTAAAATGTATATGCATGTTTTAGCTGAACAATTGTTTACCAGATAATCATTCATTCACTTCCTGATCCAGGCTCGACACCCAGGAAATGCCTGGAGATGCCTGCTCAGCCAATTATTGTCCATAATGGTAAACACAAGATGAAGCAGCACTCATTGCAATATACACTGCTCAAAAAAATAAAGGGAACACTTAAACAACACAATGTAACTCCAAGTCAATCACACTTCTGTGAAATCAAACTGTCCACTTAGGAAGCAACACTGAGTGACAATCAATTTCACATGCTGTTGTGAAAATGGGATAGACAACAGGTGAAAATTATAGGCAATTAGCAAGACACCCCCAATAAAGGAGTGGTTCTGCAGGTGGTCACCACAGACCACTTCTCAGTTCCTATGCTTCCTGGCTGATGTTTTGGTCACTTTTGAATGCTGGCGGTGCTTTCACTCTAGTGGTAGCATGAGACGGAGTCTACAACCCACACAAGTGGCTCAGGTAGTGCAGCTTATCCAGGATGGCACATCAATGCGAGCTGTGGCAAGAAAGTTTGCTGTGTCTGTCAGCATAGTGTCCAGAGCATGGAGGCGCTACCAGGAGACAGGCCAGTACATCAGGAGATGTGGAGGAGGCCGTAGGAGGGCAACAGCCCAGCAGCAGGACCGCTACCTCCGCCTTTGTGCAAGGAGGAACAGGAGGAGCACTGCCAGAGCCTGGCAAAATGACCTCCAGCAGGCCACAAATGTGCATGTGTCTGCTCAAACGGTCAGAAACAGACTCCATGAGGGTGATATGAGGGCCCGACGTCCACAGGTGGGGGTTGGGCTTACAGCCCAACACCGTGCAGGACGTTTGGCATTTGCCAGAGAACACCAAGATTGGCAAATTCACCACTGGCGCCATGTGCTCTTCACAGATGAAAGCAGGTTCACACTGAGCACATGTGACAGACGTGACAGAGTCTGGAGACGCCGTGGAGAACGTTCTGCTGCCTGCAACATCCTCCAGCATGACCGGTTTGGCATTGGGTCAGTAATGGTGTGGGGTGGCATTTCTTTGGAGGGCCGCACAGCCCTCCATGTGCTCGCCAGAGGTAGCCTGACTGCCTTTAGATACCGAGATGAGATCCTCAGACCCCTTGTGAGACCATATGCTGGTGCGGTTGGCCCTGGGTTCCTCCTAATGCAAGACAATGCTAGACCTCATGTGGCTGAAGTGTGTCAGCAGTTCCTGCAAGACCAAGGCATTGATGCTATGGACTGGCCCGCCCGTTCCCCAGACCTGAATCCAATTGAGCACATCTGGGACATCATGTCTCGCTCTATCCACCAACGTCACGTTGCACCACAGACTGTCCAGGAGTTGGCAGATGCTTTAGTCCAGGTCTGGGAGGAGATCCCTCAGGAGACCGTCCGCCACCTCATCAGGAGCATGCACAGGCGTTGTAGGGAGGTCATACAGGCACGTGGAGGCCACACACACTACTGAGCCTCATTTTGACTTGTTTTAAGGACATTACATCAAAGTTGGATCAGCCTGTAGTGTGTTTTTCCACTTTAATTTTGAGTGTGACTCCAAATCCAGACCTCCATGGGTTGAAAAATTTGATTTCCATTTTTTAATTTTTGTGTGATTTTGTTGTCAGCACATTCAACTATGTAAAGAACAAATTATTTCAGAAGAATATTTAATTAACTCAGATCTAGGATGTGTTATTTTTGTGTTCCCTTTATTTTTTTGAGCAGTGTATGTATATATGACAGTAGATCTAATAAACATATATAAATATATCAGGGGTCAGTACAGAGATCACTCCCATCATCTATTTATCCCCAGGACTGTGACTGTGACAAGGGGACATCCTCTGCGTCTGGAGGAAAGAAGGTTTCTACACAAACATAGAAGAGGATTCTTTACGGTAAGAGCAGTGAGACTATGGAACTCTCTGCCTGAGGAGGTGGTGATGGTGAATTCAAGAGGGACCTGGATGTATTTCTGGAGGGTAATAATATTACACTATAAGGGGGCATTTTTTGTACTGGCTCATATCATAAGGGGGCATCGTTTGTATTGGCAAACATTAGGGGCATTTTTCTACTGTCACACATTATAAGAAGAATTGTTACTACTGGGGGCATTATTACTACTGGGGCACAGTGGGAACATTATTACTGTTGGGTGCACTGTAGGGGCAATATTAGTACTAAGTGTGCTCTGGCAAAGAATTATTACCATTGGTGGGACTTTTGGGAGCACTATTACTGTGGGAGGCATCCTGGCACAGTATCAGCTTAGCACAATTATTAGGTTATAGTTATTAGATTTATGGAGAAGGGTCGTTGATCCAAGGAGTTATTCTGATTGCCAGATTGGAGTCAAGACGGAATTTTTTTCTCCTAAAATTAGGAAAAATGGCTTCTACCTTACAGTTTTTTTTGTCTTCCTCTGAATAAACTTGCAGGATAACAGGCCGAATTGGATGGACAGATGTCTTTTTTTCAGCCTTACAAACGATGTTACTATCTATAAATTGTTCTGATGATATATTCACTACACTGTATGAAATGAAAGCACTTAGCAAATATTGTGATCAAAATTCATGAACCCATCTGCCCAGATAAGACAACCTCTTATAGATGAGACCCTACTCTAAAATGACTCTGAGATTGGACAAGCATCCACTGAATGGCTAATAATAATGTTAAAAGAAAAAAATGTAATTATTATATTTCAATAATAAAAAAATATTAAAAGAATAAAAAAATAGAAAAATGAAAGAAAAAATCATATAAAATATAGTGCCAATTGTATATTATATAGAGTCCTGGATACATTTTGTTTTCATATTGTAGCAGAAAGCAAGTTCATAAAAGATTTCCTTCTCTTTGAAATAAAATGCAAATAGAAAAAATAAAAAAAATAGCTTTGTGATCTTTAAATAAGTTTGTTACGTCATGGCTACATTTGGCTTGTAGATCTCTATCGTTGGAAGCAGTAAGCATGTTCATAAAAGATAATACAAAAATAGAATGTGGGAAAAAAATCATGATAAACAATTGAAATAAAATTGTGATCTACTGTTTGTCATGGAAAGTGAGCATGTATAGTTCTATACTCTGTAGCCGTAAGCTCGTTCATAAAAGATATCATGAAAATAATATTAGAAAAAATGAAAAAATCTTAAAAATTTATTTTGCAATGGATACATTTTGCATGTAGAGTTCTATAGTTCATAGCAGTAAACATGTTCATAAAAGAAAACACAAAAGTAAATAGGGAAATAATTTTAAAAAAATCATGAAAAATCATTTAATCTATGATACGTATTTTTACTATATTCAAGAAAAATATTAAAATCTTTTATCATGCGGATTTCATTATTTTGTAATTGTTTGCCCATGTCTTTCCATGTAAAAAAAATAAATGATATCTAAAATATTTTTTACATTAACCAGACAGAAAAAAAAGCTGTCTACATCATATATATTGAATGAATTCTAAATGCAATCTCTGTTAATACACCTAAGATTAACGACCTTCTAAATCCCAAACCGACCAACTATAAAAACACATTTAAAAAGTTTCTCTATTTAACTCTTACGTCTAATCCCACTGCATTTACTTTGGAACTTAGAAAGTAATTTTAACATTTATAAAAATTTGCTGACAAAAATGTCCTGCTCCGTACAGTTAAAATGTTCTCCCTGTGATTGATGTGTTATATTATTACCATATGTAGTAGTTAAACATTTGCAAAAACAAATCTTTAAGAAAAATAATAGCATAAAAGATAATATTTGATTTCCAGTGGGAAGAATACAAGACATTTTTTTTCTAGATTACGGAACAAGTAAACATATGTAATGGCTTGGAACTTTTTAGGACATAATAACATGAAGGGGTCTTAGGTACAGTAGCTCATATTAACGGGATTAAAACATTTTTGTATGACTGTTATTCCTAGTGGTGCAAAACTCCATGTAGCTAGAGACTTTTCCTACAGCCGTGATGGAAGATTTATCAAAGTCACGTCAAGCTCGGAAAAATGTTCTATCACCTTTTAACGTGCAATGAAATAAATATTTTTGTTCTAATGCTCCATCAATGTATCCAGTGTAGAGACCCAGAAGACAGAAAGGTCAAATCATTTTTCCCCCTTTAATATTTTTTAAAAAACTGGCATATTCCGTTGCCAGGAGGGAACAACAGTGAAAGGCCCAATTATTGTTTTATCGAAGTCAATGAAGACCATAGAGAGTGCAGGGCTCTTTGAAAACCACAGGTTAATTCCTTGGAAAGTTAGGGTAGAGAAACTCTCAACATGGTCTAAGGTAACTTTTTTCTTTACCTCACCCTTGGAAATAAATACTGTATAGATTTTCACTGATTTTTCAGGTTTCAATTCAAAGAGTACGACTCTGATAAGCAAATAGTAAGTGAAGCACCAGGTCTAGTTAGCCATATCTAAAGTCGGGGCAAGGTTGGGGTCAGCCTTTAAGTTGGCAGAGACTGGGGCCAATGGAGTCAAATAAAATGGAGGCAAATAAAAGTAGACCAGATAATCAATTTTTATAAAGCATGATTAGCTTAAAATAGTAAGAACTCAAAAATAATGTGAGTGAATATATAAGTAGAGATGCCTAGCCATTATTTTTGATCCCCTGATCCTGTAAATAAAAAAAGGTCAATTTTGAAGCTAAAGGTAAGAGGGAGGTCAGCTGAAGAAATGAGAGAGGTCAGCTGCAGAGAAGGGACTATTGGCTTGAGGGCCTTTGCCTTATTTGGAAAGGAAACCTCTTGAAAGTACTATTCTTTTTTTTTTAAAAATCAGTGCAGCCCATGAAAATAAATTCACGGGACAAATAAGAATTGTGACTACACATTCTATTTTCCAGTCCCTGCCTTTTAGGGTTTAGTTCAGTTTCAGATAGATCATGTTCTAATCTGAAAGGGCCTGTTCTGGTTCCAAGTCCTCTTTAGGAAGGTTATGCATTCAAAACAGACAATTTTTTCTCATGGAAAGTTTTCCATTTACAACTCTAACCCGGAAATGTGAACACATGCAATAAAAGATTGAATACAATAGTTACGGGAAAAAGTAAGGATACCCCATGTTATGTTTTTGATTTTGTAATGTGGACTGTGGACACATCAATATCTGATCTTCATTCAAACAGTATATAAAGGTAAAAAAGCTAACAAAACTGAATTACTAAATACAATAAAAAATTATAGATATGCTATTTCTTTTTTTGACAGACCATCAGAACAAGACCAGAGTTTACCCATACGAGCACAAAGAGTTATTTGGAAACAGTAAGGGTAGGTTCACATGGAGGTATTTGAAGGAGGATTTGAGGCAGATTTTCCTTTCCACCAAAGCCAGAGGTGGATTAGAAAGGAATTTAAAATACAAAGGGAGGACTTCTCCTTCTTGCTTTATCCAGTTCTGGCTTTGACTAAAAAAAATATCAAAGGAAAGCTGCCTCAAATCTTCCTGCCAGAAAAATCTGTGTGAACCTACCCTAAAAGAAGACTTGTTTGGCGAAAACCTAAGACAGTCTATCTCCCTATTATGTCTATTATGAATAAATAGGGTTTTCTGTGACTATTTACGCTTATCTAGTTGCATGTAGGAAGATGGTAGTCCCTCAGTCAGGAAGTCAACTGGTTGCTTAGCAACCTGAGCTAAACAAATCAAAAAATCTACTGAACGAGAGCTGCAAGAAAGGAACAAACAAAGGTATGTAATAGACATAATACAGCACTCTGATGCTTTTTGGATCTTTGTTTTAAAAACTAGTATCCTAATTTGACTTATATTGTATCATCAATAAGAAAAAGGGAGAGAGGGTTGGGGCAGTGGAGATTTGTAACTAGTTGTGTCTTAAAAGAAAGATTTCAAGATGGTCAAAGATAGTCACTATTTTGGCCATTGCCGATTGGTCACTTTGGTATTAACATTTTTTATTTTTGCAAATTTAACATTTTCAGGATAGCACACATACATTACAATGCAGTGAGCAAAGGTAATATGAAAAAAAGAATATTATATAAAAGCATATACAAACATGTCAAATAAAAAAAAAAAAAAAAAGTAGAATTGTACACATCGGTGCTGTGAGAAGGCATTAATCAAAAACCTTTATTATAAATAATATAAGGACCTCAGAACTATAGAAGAAAAGAGATAGGTCAATGACCCGTTGGTCACTTTGGAAATCTAATTAGATCAAGTTTTTTGATATTTCCAAACAAAAAACATGAGCTTTAGGAATTTTCATGGTCAGTGCGCTTGATTCTTTAATTCCGATTTTTTATGTCCAAAATTGAGATTCTCTCGCACTCCAGCAGACCACATGGATTGTGAGCAGACCAGCCTGGTCAACAAAAACAAATTTCACCACTTGCAAATGGCAGCGAAAAATGTTGTTCTAAGGAGTCTAAATTGATTATTTTGCTAAGAGAAAAGTTTGCAGAGTCCATGTTTCCCTCGAATACTTTCTGTTTCCCCCCCTCTTAACAACGCTTGACCAGAAATGAATGGCACATTCATCTGCATAGAGAAAGTTTTGGTTTGCACTGGATGTGGTCCTATGTACATACTCATCCTTAGGAATGGGATACTTGAAGCCTGTTGTCTCCACCATTCCTTTCAAGCCAGTGACGAGCATGCTGACGTTGGTGAGGGTGAACATGCCGGGAAGACAGCTGTTGGTCTAACAAAACTAAATCAAAGCGAGCACTCTATAAATCTTACAGTTCACAGACGGTTTTATCCAATGACGGCAAAAGTATGGAAACTTTTTTAATTAATAATAAAAATAACAGTGGGTTAAAGTAGAATAGCCGACCTTCTTTACACCTGTCATAGCCAGAACTAAGAGGCTTTTTCAAATTTTTAGACTGTCCAGAAATGCATAAGGCATTGCCCTGCACAGCTAAAGTCCTTTAATTCATTACCCAATGATCTGGAAATTTGGCATGCAACCAAACTTTTCCCTATTATCTATAGATAATTCCTTCATCATTCCAAACCTTGTAAAACATTCTCCTTTAAGGAGGGAAAATAAACGAAAACCCTTCAAGGAGGGCCACTATTAAGGAAGTACAGGTGGTGCTAGTAGGGGGTGGTCGTAAGGAGCCCAGTAGAAGAGCCCAGATGGCTGCATACCACCACCCAAAATAGGGCTTATTAGTAGACTCTTTTCCTCCTCCTCTCTAGGAACCGATAAAGTTTATAGTGTGGGTGCCTAAAAAATGCATAAATATGATAGTATATACACATCATTATGACCACTTTTTACTTTCTACGTCAGCACCGTGTAGCTCATGAAGGCAGTCACGTTTGGTCAGCTGTCTTGTTGGGTATATAAGGTGTGTGTGATAGGCTGTCTGCACACATATTCCTCGTTATTGTCATGGGTAAAAGGGGTGATATATCAGAGTTGTAAAAAAAAGGGTGATAATTGGTTTTGGAGCCAAAGGTGGCAGTATTTCTGATGTGTAATGTGAACTGTTCTCGTGCTTCTGTGGCGAAAGTGTATTGTCAGTGGACAAATGTCACAATTGGGAAACTGCGTAGCACCATGTGCCATTGATGTGAGAGGCAAACGTCGGCTGCAAAGATGGGCCGACATGCTACAGTGGAGCAGCTCACTGCCAAAATGAACCAGGAGCTACCAGACGTGGTTCTAACACATCAGCTCAGAGAACCCTACTGCGTATAGGGCTCTGAAGCAGAAAGATGGTTCCTGCACCTCTTATAACCAAGTTGCATTACCAGAAAAGGCTCTAATTTTCGCGGCAGTATCAGAATAGGACCTCCACTCATTGGCAAAGGGTTGTCTTCTCCGATGAGTCATGTTTTCTGCCTCATCGAACAGATAGACTTTGGCGTCTCAGACAAGAAACATCAGAGAACAAATCCCCTGCATCCATTGCTGGAAGAACACAAGCTGATGTTGGCGGTGTTATGGTCCTTGCAGATCACGTACACCCATACATGCTGATTGTCTTCCATGGGGCGGGTGGGATCTTCCAGGAAGAAAATGTGACATGTCACATGTTGAGAAATATTTGACATTGATTGGAAGAGCATGACCAAGGCTTTCAAGTAGTATCCTGGCCTCCTAATTCCCCCACACTTGAACCCTATGAAGCATCTGTGGGACCACCATGATCACCGTGTTTGCTCTATGGATCTTCCCCATGTACTCTACAGCAGCTGTGTGATGCACTGTAGTCAGCATAGCTCCAGATACCTGTGACAACCTACCAAAACCTTTCAGCCCATTTAGCTGCTGTCCGTGCTGCACACGGCGGTTACTCTGGATATTAGCTGGTGGTCAGAATAATGTGACTTGACTGTGTATTTGTAGTGTATATAATTAATGTTAAAAAAAATGGTGGTGTCAGAAAACCATTAAATAAGTCTAAGTGGTCGTGTATGTTTTATACTTCACAATGTTTGTCTATGATGTTGCCCTAAAGGGGTTATCCAATGTCTAAAACATGCCCCCAAATGCCCGGGCCCCTCATATAGATAGTACTTACCCCACTCCCTGGCACCCGCATGGCCGCTGCTGCAACTCCCATTGCTTGCATCGTAACATCCGGCGATTTATACGAGGAGCCTGGGAATTTGAGAACATATTTTAGACATTGGATAAGCCCTTTAATAGGTTTCCTTTTTCTTACACTGAACATGCTAATAGGGACAGCCCACAAATTACCCATAGTCATCACTAATAACCCTAGGTCCTCAGATTACTGAGCTTCATATGTATCTGAGGCGTTTGTCCCTGTCCAGATTTGTTGCCTTAAAGGTGTGAACTTCACTCCGGGGTTGACACAAACTTTTCAACGTTTGAATCCTCATTATCAGAACATTTACGGTTCAGTGCTAATTTGCACAGAAGCACCCAATATTACCAGCCAAAAATCGCCAATTTGGAACACATCTGCCTAAGTTGCTTCCCTTCTGAAGTCCTTGCATTGCGTTCTTAGGAACAATCCCCTAAAAGTTAGAAGATATGTAGACATCACAGTTAGCATACAGGGGATATCCTTATCATTAACAGTATAATTTTCAAGGAACATAATCTGTGGCTTAGAAACAGAATACATACAGTATTTTAATACACTACTTTTTATAAATTTAAGCGAAAACAAACAAATCTTCCTCCATGTAATGTGCATGGAAAACCACTTTCAGCCTCCTATAAAATGGTTGTTTTTATCTCATCATTTGGTAAGTAAATCACTTAACCACATATGAAATGCACTGTCTCCAAACAAGCAGCTACCTTTTCCTCTCTCCTAGCAGGAAATCCCAGCAGTACTTGAAGCTTTAATAAGAAGCATGTACCTGGTCTCTCTCTGCTGCTAGTTTAGTCCGTCTCTACATGGGGAATTTATCAAGCGCCGTGCACCAGTTTTCCACAAAAATATTTATGACTTTATTCTTTTTCTACCACTAAGGCCTCATGCACACGACCGTTGTGTGCATCCGTGGCCGTTGTGCCGTCTTCCGTGATCCGTGAAAATCGGAAAATGCACCGTTTTGCAGCCGCATCCGTGATCTGTGTTTCCTGTCCGTCAAAAAAATATGACCTGTCCTATTTTTTTGACGGACAATGGTTCACGGACCCATTCAAGTCAATGGGTCCGTGAAAGAACACGGATGCACACAAGATTGGCATCCGCGTCCTTGATCCGTGGCCGTAGGTTACTTTCATACAGACGGATCCGAAGATCCGTCTGTATGAAAGCTTTTTCATACATAGTGATGGGGACGCTTCTAGTTAGAATATACTGAGAACTGTGTACATGACTGCCCCCTGCTGCCTGGCAGCACCCGATCTCTTACAGGGGGCTGTGATCCGCACAATTAACCCCTCAGGTGCTGCACCTGAAGGGGTTAATTGTGCATATCATAGCCCCCTATAAGAGATCAGGGGCTGCCAGGCAGCAGGGGGCAGACCCCCCTCCTCCCCAGTTTTAATTTCATTGGTGGCCAGTGCGGCCCCCCCTCCCTCCCTCTATTGTATTATTTTCATTGGTGGCACAGTGTGCGGCCCTCCCGCCGACCTCCCTCTATTGTATTATTTTCATTGTGCGGCAGCAGGGGGAAGTCATGTACACAGGTCTCAGTATATTCTAACTTGAAGCGTCCCCATCACCATGGGAACGCCTCTCTGTTAGAATATACTGTCGGATCTGAGTTTCACGATCTAACTCAAATCCAATGGTATATTCTAACATAGAGGCGTTCCCATGGTGATGGGGACGCTTCAAGTTAAAATATACAATCGGATTGGAGAAAACTCCGATCCTATGGTATATTAACTCCTGACTTTACATTGAAAGTCAATGGGGGACGGATCCGTTTGAAATTGCACCATATTGTGTCAACGTCAAACGGATCCGTCCCCATTGACTTGCATTGTAATTCAGGACGGATCCGTTTGGCTCCGCACGGCCAGGCGGACACCAAAACGACTTTTTTTTTCATGTCCGTGGATCCTCCAAAAATCAAAGAAGACCCACAGACGAAAAAACGGTCACGGATCACGGAAAAACGGAACCCCATTATGCGGACGGTGAAAAAATACTGTCGTGTGCATGAGGCCTAACACCAATTTTTTTAAAAGTTTTCAGGCTTTGTGGAAGATGGGTGAGGCCACCACAGACCAACAGATTTATCGTAATTTATGCCAGAAAACAGGTGTAAATTATAACTGAAAGCTAAGCCAGAGCTGATCTAGATTTCAGTTTCTGGTGCCTTTGCCTCTTAATAAATTTGGGGACTATTGATCCAATGGATTTTTTGCCAAGACTGGCAAATAAAACACCAGTCTTAGTAAATCTGCTGTTTTGTGTGCAGCTAGGAAAACATTTGGATACTTTTCATATTTTCATCTGTGAGTGGCTGTACTTTAGGGGTTAAACAGCTGTGTAAATATGGGCGCCACGTCTGCTTATATGACTGTGTTGGACATACAGTACATCTGTGGTTTACAGCCTCTGAACAGGGCAGCGGTCAGATCTATGCAGGGTTTGTTTAAGGTTTTAAGATCTTTTACATTATTGATGTTGACACAGACACTATTAAGACACCCCCTAAAAAGATGTAAAGGATTCTGCACCAACTACCCAGTTCCTTGCATTGTGAGTACAGCAATAGGGGGTGCAGAGGTAGCAACCAGGATCCCACTCCAAACTGGCTCATTGGAAACTGAAGCTGCTGAGTATGTGTATATATTCTCAATATGGAGGCACAAAGTCTCTTTCCAATTTCATGAAAGGCATCACCGCTTTGTTTTAGAAAAATGATGGTGAACAACACTAAATGAGACCTACCATTTTCAGAAGTTTGAACACCAACAGAAGTGCTCTGTAGACGATGACTACAGTTCCACAGATTGGCATATTGGTTAGCCAGAGTCCAAGTCTTCCAACATATGCTATGCACCAATGTGACTTGGACCAACCTTCCCTTATGGGACCCAGCTTTCAATGCGTTGTCATTTGACGTAGTCATTGCCCATGGTCACCAGGTCAAAGAAAGAAAGATCCAGAACCTCCTTCATGCACTGTGGTGTTCGTTCAGTGCTATGTCTTGGTGTCCACTGCATTCAAATGCCCAATATCTACCAGTACATTGCCTTGAACAAGTATTTATACCCCTTGAACTTTTCCAATTTTTTTCACATTACACTCACAAACTTAAATGTATTTTATTGGGATGTTATGTGATAGACTAACACAGGGTAGCAAGTATGTGTGAAGTGAAAATAAAATTATGAACATGGTATTCAGCCCCCTGTACTCTGATACAGTCTGATACTGATAAGTTGCCTAATTAGTAAATAGAGTCCACCTGTGTGTAATGTATTCTCATTATAACTGCAGCTGTTCTGTGAAGGCCTCAGAGATTTGTAAGAGAACATTAGTGATCAAACAGCATCATAAAAAAAAAGGAACACACCAGACAGGTCAGGAATAAAGTTGTACAGACGTTGGAAAGCAGGGTTAGGTTATAAAAAATCTCCTAAACTCTGAACATGTCACGGAGCACTGTTCAATCCATCATCCAAAAATGGAAGGAGTATGACACAACTGGCAAGACATGTCCGTCCACCTAAAAAACACCAAGACACTTCCTCCTCCACTGCTCCAGGTTGTGATTCTCTATGGCTTCTGTTTGTAAAAGCAACAAGCACCTGAAGACGTTGTCTGGCCTGAGTGCCTATTTAAAAGGCAATTCTGCTATGTCGGTTGTTTGAGGTTCACACCCTCTCATGGCTCTTGTCCTCATTTTACTCTATCTGATTTGACTGCTGACCGATCCTAACCTCGATTTGTTCCTGACCTTGGTCCTGCCTTGTCCTTTGGTGGATTATCTGCCTAGTACCTGTTGTTCTACTCCTGGTTCTGACCACTGTCAACTTTACTGACTTTGCTTCTGCCTCAATCTCTGATTTGTTTTATTCTGACTGCTCTCCACATGATGACCCTTAGCTTCATTCCTTTCTACACTACTACTATATCAGAGCTACTGCTATTATTCTGTGGACCAAGATCTGGCGATCTTCCTGCATCAAAGTCCACTGCTCCTTGAGCGGTTTGCAAGTTATGACGAGGGGATTCCTTAAACTACTGACCCCAGTCTAGTCAGAGCCGAAGGTATTGCAGTTTAGAGAATATACATTCCAGCTTGGGATTGCAACAAAAAGACTTTAAGCACCATATGTAAATCAGTGTCTCTAGACCCTCACGCCAACACATCAGATTGAAGGAAGCTCATGTGTTGTCATGCAGACTCTTTCAGATGCATTCACATCATCACTTGGATTTACATTGAAAATTAATTTAGTTTTTTATTAAAATTACGATTGCTATTGCGTTTGTGTATTTCAGATAATATGATATCATCCTCCAATCTGGAGTGTTTACCAAGAGTTTTCTCATTCACCAAGAGCAAGTAGAGATCCTGAAAATGGTACAGATTGAATGTCTTCAATAATCCCTGGTCACTACACTAAACCTACACATAGGTCCATCTCCTCCTAACCCCTCCCCAACATGCTGGTAGCCTACTCAGGGGCGGGGCTTATTTTATTATGGTGAGACAACATTTCATGTAGTTTCCATTTTTAAAGATCTGTATAGATTTTAATGTCTTTACAGTCTATGTGCATTGAAGTGATTAACTCTTTTCAACTTTTCTTTCCTAAGGCTTCTTTCACACTCGCATTAGGCTTGTCCGGAAGGCTGTTCAGGCAGGACACGTGTGCAAATGTTAGTATAGATCCGGCAGGAGAACAGCCTAAAAGAAGCCTTAATTATTTATTTCCTTGACAATAAAGACTTGTGATAAATTTTGTTATAGTCTAATCATCCATTTGTTTCAAAGATGGTCTTTCAGAATAATTAATTAGACTAATAGGTAATGTACGAATGTAGTATTGTCATATGGGGGAGCAATTTGTGCTCTAGAAGTGCTATGTCGCAGATGCATTTTCTCCTCCACACCTCTCTATTTCCTTGTCACCTACACCTCTCTATTTTCTCCTCCTCCACACCTCTCTATTACCTTCTTCCTCAAACTTCTCTATTTCCATGTCTATCACACCTCTCTATTTCCTCCTCCCCAAACCTATCTTTTCCTCCTCCATCCACAACTCTCTATTTGCTCCTCCTGCACACATCTCTATTTCCTGCTCCCACACACCTCTCTATTTCCTTGTCCCCAAACATATTTCCTCCTTCCCCACACCTATTTTTTCCTCCTCCATCCACACCTCTCTATTTGCTCCTCCTGCACGCCTCTTTATTTCCTGCTCCCCCACACCTTTCTATTTCCTCCTCCTCCAGACCTCTGTATTTCCTTCTTCTTCACTCTTATTTCCTCCTCCTCTACACCTAATTTCCTCCTCCACACCTATCTATTTCTTCCTCCCAGACACATCTTATGTTCCTCCTCCCCCACACCTATCTGTTTCTTCCTCCTTCACACCTCTCTACTTCCTTCTCCCCCACATCTCTATTTCTCAGTTAAAGGGATTCTGTCATGAGATTTTACCCCTATAACCCAAACATATGCCCATGTCCGTAATAATAACATGAATCCTAAGCTGGCCTTATTAAACCTGCCTGTGTCTCTATTAGCCCCCAAATCAGGGTTTTATAACCTGTCAATCACCTACCTAAGATGCCCAAGGTGACGTCCGTTAATACAGGGTGCCCGGCCGCACCCATCGCCGTCTGGTGCCCAGCTCCACCTTTCCTGTCTTAATCGCTGCCCTCCCTGTCTACAGTGCTGCCTTCCTCACCTCAGCGCCGCCTCAGCAATCCTCCCGTCCCTCTGCCAGATCCCGCACGTGCGCACTAGGCTCAGCCTCATGCGCCCATGCGGACTCCTGGCAGTGGCTTCGTTGAGCGAAGTGCGCATGCGCATCAGGCCGGCACATGCGCACTTCGCTCAACGAAGCTGTTGCCAGGAGTCCGCACGGGCGTATCAGGCTGAGCCTAGTGCGCATGCACGGGATATGGCAGAGGGACGGGAGGATTGCCAAGGCAAGGCAACCTAAAGACCAGGTACACTCTGATATTACGAAATGTAAGCTTTTGGTACCTATAACAATATCTCTGGGGGTTAATAAATGGCCGGGTAAGGCCTTTATTGACTCTGGTTCAGCGGCCAGCTTTATTGACTCTGAGTACGCCATTAGACTGGGTATTCCAATTTTTTCTCTTCCTGCACCTATCCATGTCATGGCTATTGACGCCACTCCCCTGGTAGGTGGTATGGTGAGGTCATGTACCTCAGAGATTTCTTTAACCGTGGGGGTGTGCCACTCTGAGAAATGTTCCCTCTTAGTCCTGGAGAACTTACCGGTCGAGGTGGTACTAGGGTTGCCTTGGCTCCGATTACACAACCCCACTATTGATTGGTCCAGTGGGGAGTTGGTGAAATGGGGACCTAAGTGTGACTCGTGCTTGTCTGTGGTACAAGCTGGGGTCTCAGTAGAATCTGATATATTACCCACGGTCATAAGGGAATATTCTGATGTGTTCTCATCACCTGCCCCGGAGGTTCTACCACCCCATAGACCTTATGATTGCGCCATAGAGTTAGTAGAAGGTGCCAGGTTTCCTAAGGGGCGTATTTATAATCTCTCTCAGCCTGAACGCAAGGCCATGGAGGATTATATTAAGGAAAGCCTCGGTAAGGGGCACATTAGACCTTCTGTCTCTCCTATGGGAGCAGGGTTTTTGTTCATTAAGAAGAAGGATGGTGGTCTTAGGCCTTGTATCGATTACCGGAAATTGAATAAGATCACTATCCAGAATAGATACTCTCTCCCATTGATTCCGGATTTATTTAACCAGGTTCTGGGGGCAACTTGGTTTTCTAAGATTGACCTGAAAGGGGCATATAATCTAATCCGAATCAAGGAGGGAGACGAATGAAAGACAGCGTTCAATACTCCGGCAGGGCACTTTAAATATCATGTTATGCCTTTTGGACTCAGCAATGCCCCAGCTGTGTTCCAAAACTTTATGAATGATATTCTTAGAGAGTTTTTAGGTAAATTTGTCATTGTCTATCTTGACGACATTTTGATATTTTCTCCTGATTTCAAATCTCATGTGTCTCATGTTAGACAAGTATTAGAGGTGTTGAGGGAGAATCAGTTGTCCGCTAAACAAGAGAAATGTGTCTTTGGTGTACAGGAGATACTGTTTCTAGGGCATGTCCTGACCCCTCATGCCTTTAAGATGGATCCTGGTAAGGTACTAGCTATTAAGGAATGGGTAAGGCCTTCATCCTTAAAGATAAACCAACACTGTTTCCCAATTTCAAACAAGTAGGTGATCCATAATCACTCATTACATAACCAATAAAAGATATATGGATCTATGTAAATTCCAAATCACAACTCAAGCAACAAAATTTTATACAAAATCACAGATGTTTTTATTGGTACAAAATAAAGTTGTGACCACTGGCCACACAGACATTTAAGAACACTTAAAATGCCATACAGATCGCAGAAGTGTGGTAGTTACAGTAAATATGCGTAAAGTGCAAGTGCTAAATTACTTTACAGCAATAAGATTAGTCAGTGCCTAACACAGAGTTTAGTCCTGTCTATAATATATTACCAAAGGTCAACAGTGGACCCTAGACTAAAAGGACCTAATACTCACATCAAATAATCTAAACAAATAATAACATAAATGAAGAGGCATACTGACCAAGATCTCTACCACAGCACTGACAGTCCATGCCCCGACGCGCGTTTCGCCGTCAGCTTTTTCAAGGGGTAATTTTTACCAACACGTGTCTATAACATACAAGCATAAATACACTTCATGACATGATGCATATACATGACTCATTGATCGCAGTTCACCAAACGATCCAATGGTCTGTAGGCCCTATATATGATTATATCCTTATGGAGGGAACGGGGAACGGTTTTCCGATTGAGCGACCACAGTATACATATATCCTACATATGTAGACAAAAAAAATCAAATTAGTGAACATAGTTCATACATCACACCCTAGGAACCCGGCTAGAGAGAACCTAAAAACATAGACATCCTAACCATCTAAAACGCCACATATCGGGGATGATGCTGCACCCTACAAAAACGAGGCAAATGGAATTTTATCATTCAGGCCAAATGGCACCTGAGTGTTCAATTTCACAATCCACTTACTTTCAACCTGCTCCAACCGTTTAAACAGATCACCGCCACGCGCACCAAGGGAGACCCTATCTATCCCCCTGAATTTTAAATCCTGCCAACAGTTATTATGTTTCTGACGGAAATGCTTTGCAATGGGTTTTAATTTTACAAGTTTGTCTCTTTCTCCATCCGCAATTTTGGCAGCTGCCCGAATATCTTTCTGGTGTTCCTGTATGCGAACCCGAAATTCACGAGTCGTCATACCAATATATATCAGGCCACATGGACATGTGGCGTGATATATAATTCCTGTGACACTACAATTAATGAAATGAACAATATTGTAGCTCATTTTGCCTGAGGAGTCTTCAAAGGTCTTGGTCTTAGTAATTACTCTACATGTGGTACAATGCCCACATGGTACGCATCCCCATTTGGGGCCTTTGGATTCAAAAATGAATCCAGATTTGGATGGTATATAGTGACTCCTCACCAGAATGTCCCTGAGGTTCTTACTACGTTTGGCCACAAATAGGGGAGTAGATGTAATTATTTTCCCCAAATCCACATCCGATTTAAGGATGGGCCAAAATCTTTTAAAGATTTCTCTCATATTGTGCCATTGTGTATTATAGTTGGTTATCATACGTGTGACAGGAGTTTCTGGGTTGACCCGAGCCTTGGGAGATAATAGAGATTCCCTTGATGCGGCGGCGGCACGCATGTAACCACGTTGTATATCACTTTGATTGTAACCCCGTTGTGTAAATCGGTTTTTTAAGGTTTCAGATTCCCTTTCAAATTCGCCTCTTGATGTACAGATCCGTCTTGCCCTCAAGAATTGACCAATCGGTATTGAGTTTTTTTGATGTTTGGGGTGGAATGAAGTCGCATGAAGCAAGGAATTAACGGCAGTAGATTTCCTATGGATCGAGGTTTCTAGGTCACCATTAGTTGTTACTTTAATGTTGATGTCTAGGAAATCAATTTCTTTTTGACTTACCACTTTAGTTAGAGTGATGTTCCAATTGTTCGCATTTAATTTCTCCAAAAATAAATCCAAAGACACCCGTGACCCCTGCCATATAAACAAAACATCGTCAATAAATCTCATCCATGATATTACCTCCCCATCAACTTCATCCATGGATGCCTGCACACACTGTCGCTCCCAATTGCCCAAAAATAAATTTGCATACGAGGGTGCGCATTTCGCACCCATCGCCACTCCTCGTAGTTGTAAATAGTGTTGATCTTTAAACAAAAAATAATTGTGCCTCAATATATAGTCTAAAAGTTTCATCAAGAGATCAATCAGATCCTGTGGAAGATTTCTTGTACGCAAAAAGAAACAAGAGGATTCCAAGCCTATATCATGTGCAATACACGTATACAGCGATTCCACATCACATGTTATTAAAAACATGTTATCCTCCATTTTGACGTTCTCCAGACGTTTTAACACGTCTGTCGAGTCGCGAATATACGAAGGTAAACTCTCCACGCATGGTTTTAGATAAAAATCCAAAAATTGGCACACTGGTTCATTTAGACCACCACAACCCGAGACAATGGGTCTCCCAGGAGGTTTGGTAGAGGACTTATGGACTTTCGGTAGTAAATAGGGTCGGAATGACCGGATGTTTCGTTATAAGACTCTGACATACCGATTTGGTAATAATATTGTCTTCCACCCCTCTTGATAGGATGTCCTCCAATTGGAGTTTAAAACCAATTGTTGGATTGGTTGACAAACGTTCATAACACATCCTATCCCGCAATTGCCTGAATACTTCAGTTTCATACATATCCGTAGGCCAGACGACCACGTTTCCACCCTTGTCAGCTGGTTTTATCACCACATTTTTCATATTCTTTAATTCTGTTATGGCCAGACGCTGATTTATAGACACATTGTCGTATGGCCTGCTAGCAGGTAGTCTGTACAACTCCTGCACCACCATCTTAACAAAGGTCTCGATGGCGGAATTGCATGACAAGGGTGAAAACGTGGTCGACCGACCACGGGTGAAGGGCGGGAATTTGGGCATGCCTACCTCTTGTTCCAGAAGCAGAGATTCTAGCGCTCGAAGCACCTCCAATTCCTCCGGGGCTGAAAAGACATCAAGGTCATTTTTAGAGAAGTGTTTTTTATAGATTAGTTTACGTGCAAAAAGGAAAGTATCGCCGTAAAATTGTCATAGGTGGAGACCGGACTAAAAGTTAGTCCGAATGATAACACCTCAATCTGTGCCACAGTAAGTGGTATGTCAGATAATTTAATTACCTTTAGTTCCCCGCCATAATTCTCCTCAGGGTTGTATTTACGTTTCACAGGTGTTCGTGTGTGATATTGTCTTGACACATCCTGGGGTGGAATGTCTGATCTTTGTCCGTCCTGTGATCGTGTTTGGGATCTTGTTTGGGATCTATGGGATTGTTGAGATATCCCACTATTATTGGATGCTGAGGAACTATTGCCAGAAGTTCCCAGCCTACGTTTATATTGCCAACGGAACACCCTGCTTTGCTGGTGATCCGCAATATCCCGTTGGAATTTTTTGGCCTTCATATCCTGAATTTCCTTATCCCAATGTGCATGGTCAGAATTCAGTTCTTGTTCAAAACGATTCAGGGCCTCAGGATCTATAAGATTGCGTAGTTTCTCTTGTAGAGGGTTTATGGATTTTTCTATTTCCTCCAAATGTTTCTTCTCATATCCTATTAGAAGTTCTAGAAATGTCCGGGAGCAAATCTTACAGGCGTCTTCCCATCTAAGCTTTAGTATGTCATCTTCCAGTGGGAATGAGGGATATACCTGTACACGAAGACCCCGTGGTGTTAGGTCCTTAATCAAATACTGCTCCAATGCGACTTTGTTCCACCATGTCTTGGTGCGACTTTTATACAGATATTTAAGTAATTTCTGTGTCTCAAATACATCCGGTTGAGCGGCGTTATTTGCTGATGCAGCACCATCCCTGAATATGGTAGTGACCTGTGACAGCCAGTCACTTTCTTTAGCACGAAAATCCATATTACTAGGGAAATCCTAAAACAACAAAATATATATAGATAAACCAACACTGTTTCCCAATTTCAAACAAGTAGGTGATCCATAATCACTCATTACATAACCAATAAAAGATATATGGATCTATAGGTTCCAAATCACAACTCAAGCAACAAAATTTTATACAAAATCACAGATGTTTTTATTGGTACAAAATAAAGTTGTGACCACTGGCCACACAGACATTTAAGAACACTTAAAATGCCATACAGATCGCAGAAGTGTGGTAGTTACAGTAAATATGCGTAAAGTGCAAGTGCTAAATTACTTTACAGCAATAAGATTAGTCAGTGCCTAACACAGAGTTTAGTCCTGTCTATAATATATTACCAAAGGTCAACAGTGGACCCTAGACTAAAAGGACCTAATACTCACATCAAATAATCTAAACAAATAATAACATAAATGAAGAGGCATACTGACCAAGATCTCTACCACAGCACTGACAGTCCGTGCCCCGACGCGCGTTTCGGCGTCAGCTTTTTCAAGGGGTAATTAAAGGCCTTACAACGGTTCTTAGGTTTTGCTAATTACTACCGTAAATTTATTAAGAATTTTTCAGTAATTGCTAAACCGTTGACCGACCTTACTAAGAAAGGGGCGGATTTGGAGAATTGGTCTACTGAGGCCATTACTTTGTTTGAAACACTAAAAAAGGCATTCAGTAGCGCTCCCATTCTGATCCAGCCAGATCAGGAGAGACCTTTTATTGTGGAGGTGGATGCGTCTGAGGACGGCGCAGGAGCAGTCCTTTCACAAGGTCCTGCTAGTCTAACTAACCTAAGACCGTGTGCATTCTTTTCCAGAAAATTTTCTTCAACCGAGAGAAACTACGACATAGGGAATCGGGAGTTGCTGGCCATTAAGTGGGCATTTGAGGAGTGGAGGCATTTTCTGGAGGGGGCAAGGCATTGTGTAACTGTTGTCACTGACCATAAGAACCTTATGTTTCTCGAATCTGCTAAGAGGTTGAATCCCCGTCAGGCTAGATGGGCACTGTTTTTTACTCGTTTTGAATTCTCCATTACTTTCAGGCCTGGAAGTAAAAACGTGAAGGCTAATGCATTATCTTGGAGCTTCCATGCTTTTCAGCCTACAGAGGCACCGCCTGAATCCATCCTACCAGCAAACATCTTCGTAGCAGCCTTAACCCAAGATATCTCGGCTCTCATTAAGGCTGAACAACATCTGGCACCGGCAACCACTCCAACAGATAAGTTGTTTGTTCCCATACAATTTCGTCTCCAGCTGTTGGGTGAGTGTCATGATTCTGCCTTTTGTGGACATCCTGGTTTTGAGGGCACTAGAGAGCTGGTTTCTAGATCCTATTGGTGGCCCACTCTATTTAGGGATGTCAAGTCCTACGTGTCAGCCTGTGAGGTTTGTGCTAGGTCTAAGACACCTAGGACTCGCCCTGCTGGTAACCTACGACCCCCTACCCATTCCCAGTAGACCCTGGTCCCATATCTCGATGGACTTTATTACCGACCTGCCGCCGGTGGAGGTTAAGACTGTGGTTTGGGTAGTGGTCGATAGGTTTAGCAAGATGGTTCATTTCATTCCTCTGTCTAAACTCCCAAATGCCAAGACCCTGGCATCTATTTTTGTGAAAGAAATTGTACGGTTACATGGTATCCCGGAAAATATTGTATCTGACAGGGGTGTGCAGTTTGTGTCTTTTTCCTCCGCCTACCACCCTGAGAGTAATGGGCAGACTGAACTCCTTAATCAGTCTGTGGAACAATTCCTGAGGTCGTATGTTGCTGATGACCAGCAATTATGGGTTAAATACCTTCCGTTGGCTGAATTTGCTTTGAATAACAGTGTTAATTCTTCTGCTGGGGTCTCCCATTTCTTTTGTAACCATGGTTTTCATCCCCGTTTTCATTCTGGGTCATCCGTCCCCTCCTCTAACCCTGAGGCGGATAGGCTCTCTTCTGAACTGTGCACAGTTTGGGCCCGGGTTCAAATGAACCTAGAAAAGGCTCAAAGTTCTCAAAGACTCAAATCCAATAGGAAACGTTCAAGGGGCGCAAATTTTCTGGTTGGGGATAAGGTGTGGTTATCCTCCAAGAATCTCTCTCTCAAGGTAGATTCAAAAAAATTTGCTCCTCGTTTTATTGGACCATATAAGATCATGGAGGTGATTAACCCAGTATCGTTTAGGTTGGAGCTGCCCGAGTCATTCCACATTCATAATGTGTTCCATGAATCTCTACTTAAAAGATATGTTGAACCAGTAGTACCATCAAAAGCCTCGCCTCTGCCGGTTCTTGTTAATGATGCTGTTGAGTATGTGGTGTCTAAAATAGTGGATGTCAGGAAGGTGCATAATTCCTTGCAGTACCTGATTCACTGGAAGGGGTATGGACCTGAAGAGAGATCTTGGGTACCTGCCAGGGAGGTTCATGCTCCTAGACTTGTTCGAAAATTTCATTTAGAACACCCTGAAAGGCCATCGCCTGAAGTCTTGGGTCCGGTGGCTCCTCGTAAAAGGGAGGGTACTGTAACGGGGTGCCGAAGGCGCACTCGGTCTCCCATCAGCTGCAGACCTGCTGCTTAGCTTCGGGAGCGAGGATCTGTGTTTGACCTTGTTCCCAGGGCAGCTTTGCTAGCTGGGAGGCTCCCTGCTCCTAGGTCTGCCTTGAGCGCCGAGCTGACCACTCGGTGCTCGACTGGTCGGTCTGTTGGTCATGTGATGCTGGCCACGTCACATGACCCTCACTCCCCACTATAAATACAGGCAGCCTGCTGGCCACAGGTTGCCTGTTAATTTTAGGTATCTGGTGATAGTTTTGTTCCTGCATACTTACCTGATCCTGTGTTCCCTGACGATTCTCTGCCTGCTCCTCCTGTACTGCGCATCTCTCCTGGTATCCTGACCCCGGCTTCCACCTGACGATTCTTTGCGGACTCCTGTTGTACTTCGTTTCGCTCCTGGTATTTGACCTCGGCTTTTCCTGATTATTCTCTGCTTATTCCTTAGTACTACGTGGCTCTCTAGGTATTGACCCGGTCCGTTCACGTTCCGTTATTTGTCTTGTCTGTCTTCCCAGCACGTATCCTAAGTTAGGGACTGCCGTCTAGTTGTCCCCTGTCATTAGGACTTGCGAGGCAAGTAGGCAGGGCCAGGGGTGATGGTGGAGCGCAGTGGTCACTATCCTCCCCCCTGTGTGTAGTGTACGTTACCGTCACATGAATACAGCAATTCCCACACCAGATCCCCCACTTTCTTTCCTCTTTTTCTTTGGATATTAAAATGACTACAAAAATCTCCTTAAAGACCCAACAGGGACAGATGGCAGCAGCTGGTTGATGTTTGAAGACCTACTAAGTGTTGTGCCCTAAGCACAACAATAAAGAATACTAGCATCCGCCAACTGTCTATAGATACTCTTTGTTCTTAACATAGTTGCCCCGTGAAGTGCTATCTCTCCTAAGATAAAAATTACTTGACTATCTTAACCAAACAGGGCTTGGAAGCTGTTCATGTGTCTTTAGAAGGAACTTAAAAGATAATTAAGTCCTGTGATTACAGCAGCATTAGCACTAATTTAAATAGGCAGGATGCAGTATGGGACAGGAGGGAGAGGAAGTAAGTTAATGTTAAGTAGCAGGCTTGTAGAAACAGTGACCATGACTGGGCTGCAGCTACAAAATTTCTGTGGTTAGAAGAAAATAGTAAGACAGTGACTGAGCCTTGAAGGGAAAGGCTTCAGATAGATTCAGCACTTGAGGATATAAGAGCACTTTTTTAGCAGGCGTTAGGATACTTTCCCACTAGCGCTTTATTTTCCAGTATTGAGATCCGTCATAGGGGCTCAATACCGACAAAAAAATGCTTCAGTTTTGTCCCCATTCACTGTCAATGGGGACAAAACTGAACTGAACAGAACGTAATGCTCCAAAATTCATTACGTTCCGTTTTGTTGCATTCCCATACCAGAAAGCAAACCACAACATCCTGGGATGCAAGCAAGACGCAAGATCCGCCATGACCCTCAATGCAAGTCAATGGGGATGGATCCGTTTTCTCTGACATAACCTGCCGAAATACAAACCAGATTCCAAAAAAGTTGAATGCAATGATGTGGAGATGGCAAATGTCAATATTTTATTTGTAATAGAACGTAGATGACAGATCAAACGTTTAATCCGAGTAAATGTATCATTTTAAAGGAAAAATACGTTGATTCAAAATTTCACGGTGTCAACAAATCCCAAAAAAGTTGGGACAAGTAGCAATAAGAGGCTGGAAAAAGTAAATTTGAGCATAACGAAGAGCTGGAAGACCAAATAACACTAATTAGGTCAATTGGCAACATGATTGGGTATAAAAAGAGCTTCTCAGAGTGGCAGTGTCTCTCAGAAGCCAAGATGGGTAGAGGATCACCAATTACCACAATGTTGCGCAGAAAGATAGTGGAGCAATATCAGAAAGGTGTTACCCAGCGAAAAATTGCAAAGACTTTGCATCTATCATCATCAACTGTGCATAACATCATCTGAAGATTCAGAGAATCCGGAACAATCTCTGTGCGTAAGGGTCAAGGCCGTAAAACCATACTGGATGCCCGTGATCTCCGGGCCCTTAAACGACACTGCACCACAAACAGGAATGCTACTGTAAAGGAAATCACAGAATGGGCTCAGGAATACTTCCAGAAACCATTGTCAGTGAACACAATCCACCGTGCCATCCGCCGTTGCCAGCTGAAACTCTACAGTGCAAAGAAGAAGCCATTTCTAAGCAAGATCCACAAGCTCAGGCGTTTTCACTGGGCCAGGGATCATTTAAAATGGAGTGTGGCAAAATGGAAGACTGTTCTGTGGTCAGACGAGTCACGATTCAAAGTTCTTTTTGGAAATCTGGGACGCCATGTCATCCGGACCAAAGAGGACAAGGACAACCCAAGTTGTTATCAACGCTCAGTTCAGAAGCCTGCATCTCTGATGGTATGGGGTTGCATGAGTGCGTGTGGCATGGGCAGCTTGCATGTCTGGAAAGGCACCATCAATGCAGAAAAATATATTCAGGTTCTAGAACAACATATCCTCCCATCCAGACGTCATCTCTTTCAGGGAAGACCCTGCATTTTTCAACAAGATAATGCCAGACCACATTCTGCATCAATCACAACATCATGGCTGCGTAGGAAAAGGATCCGGGTACTGAAATGGCCAGTCTGCAGTCCAGATCTTTCACCTATAGAGAACATTTGGCGCATCATAAAGAGGAAGGTGCAACAAAGAAGGCCCAAGACGATTGAACAGTTAGAGGCCTGTATTAGACAAGAATGGGAGAGCATTCCTATTTCTAAACTTGAGAAACTGGTCTCCTCGGTCCCCAGACGTCTGTTGAGTGTTGTAAGAAGAAGGGGAGATGCCACACAGTGGTGAAAATGGCCTTGTCCCAACTTTTTGGGGATTTGTTGACACCATGAAATTCTGATTCAACATATTTTTCCCTTAAAATGGTAAATTTTCTCAGTTTAAACTTTTGTTCCGTGATTTATGTTCTATTCTGAATAAAATATTAGAAGTTGGCACCTCCACATCATTGCATTCAGTTTTTATTCACGATTTGTCCCAACTTTTTTGGAATCCGGTTTGTAGAAAACTGATCCGTCCTCTATTGACTTTTAATGGAGTTCATGACGGATCCATCTTGGCTATGTTAAAGATAATACAATCGGATCCGTTCCTAACGGATGCAGATGGTTGTATTATCAGTAACGGTAGCGTTTTTGCTGAACCCTGCCGGATCCAGCAAAAACTCTAGTGTGAAAGTAGCCTTACACTTTAATTGTAATTTCTCCTACCATAAATCACCATTGGACAGTGAGAAGAAACTGAGAGATGAAGAGCTGTTTGCTTGGTCCATAGGATAATACTGTTGACACCACTAACTGTATTCTTGACTAACAATGTAACGCCATTTATGTTTCATTTTACATCCTTGATCCAAGAAAAGTAATAAGATGAAGGGAGTTACTAGTGACCAGAGTTCCTTCCAAGGGGGTGACTAGAGTAGGTCTATGGTGCTAGGAACCTGCAAACAGCTCCTCATATGTCAGCTTGGTGGTCTCTTTTAAGTATGACCTGTGGGATTCACACGTGAATATCCAGGATTAAAGTACAGGCCTTAAAGGGGTTCTCTCGGATTTTTTTTTTTATTGATGGACTGTTCATAGGATAGGTCACCAATATCAGATCAGAGTGGGTCTGTACTCTGCAGAAGCTCCAGCACAGGAAATAGGTGCCTGAACTACATAGCGCCATCCTCTGTGTATTGGACGGACCTGGTTACTGGAGCATCAGAGCTACTGCAGTCACCCCCCTCTTTTCCGAGAACCCTTTTAAACAATTTGGGTTTACTGACATGTTAGTGCTCAAGCAAGTCTAACCGGCAGGATGTTTATGACTTCATAGACAAATTCTTCATCTATAGAAACTGTCGCAAACCACTGGCACAGCATCCCGAGCCGTAATTGCTTTCCCGCAATAAAATGGACTCTTCCTGTGTATACGGATATCAGTCATAATCTTAGATGAAAACCATCCCCACTACAGAGGCATTGCTGTTCCCATCAATAAAATAACATGCAGAGTGGTGATTTGGACAGTATCCAGGGTGTGTGCTTCTCACACAAGTGTCTTCTATTTCCATACAAAAAAAAGTTTCTTATTTCCAAGGACATAAAAAAAAAAAGCGGGAAAGAGATTCATTAATGGAACAGCTTTGGGAAATGAAAGCACAATGGAACTAGAATGAGAGGAAAGACTCTCCCCCCCCCCCCCCCCCCCCCCCCCACATATAGGTGTATAGATAGGTATTTGTACAATTGCATTAAGATAGTCATTTATTAAACAGCATTTCTTCCAAAAAATAGAAAAATAAAAAATAAACCATTACTAGTAAATATTGGCAACAATTATATACACGCTTCCCTTCTTCCACCTACACACACCTCCCATCTTCCACACAACTTCCCTCCTCCAGTTACACACTCCTCCCCTCCTTAACTTACACACCTGCCCTTCCCTACTTATACACACTTGTCCCCTCCACCTAGTGTACACACACCTGCCCATCTCTGCTTACACACTCTCCTCCGCCTCCAACTACACACACCTCCCCTCCTCCACTTATACACACCCACCCTTCTTCATTTACACACTCCTCCCTTCCTTAATTTACACACCTGCCCTTCTCTACTTATACACAACTGCCCTTCTCTACTTACACACACTTCTCCTCCTCCACCTACACACATCTTTCCTCCTCCACTTACACACTTTCCCTCCTCCATTTACACACTTATCTGTTCCTTCACTTACACACCTCTTCCACTTACATCACTTCCCCTACTACACTTACACACACCTCTATTCCTCCAATTACATACCTCCATTCCTCTGCTTACACATTTCACCCTCCACTCATCTGCCATTGTTTTACTTACACACACTTTCCCTCTTCTAATCTACTTACACACACCTCTTCTACTGCACTTACACACTCCTCCCTTCCTCCACTTACACACACCTCCTCTACTGCACTTACACACTCCTCCCTTCCTCCACGTACACACACCTCCTCTACTGCACTCACACACTCCTCCCATCTTCCACTTACACACTCCTCCCTTCCTCCACTTACACACACACCTCCTCTACTGCACTTACACACTCCTGCCTTTCTCCACTTACACACACCTCCTCTACTGCACTTACACACTCCTGCCTTTCTCCACTTACACACACCTCCTCTACTGCACTCACACACTCCTCCCTTCCTCCACTTACACACACCTCCCTTCCTCCACTTACACACACCTCCTCTACTGCACTTACACACTTCTCCCTTTCTCCACTTACACACACCTCCTCTACTGCACTTACACACTCCTCCCTTCCTCCACTTACACACACCTCCTCTACTGCACTCACACACTCCTCCCTTCCTCCACTTACACACTCCTCCCTTCCTCCACTTACACACACCTCCCTTCCTCCACTTACACACACCTCCTCTACTGCACTCACACACTCCTCCCTTCCTCCACTTACACACACCTCCCTTCCTCCACTTACACACACCTCCTCTACTGCACTCACGCACTCCTCCCTTCCTCCACTTACACACACCTCTTCTACTGCACTTACACACTCCTCCCTTCCTCCACTTACACACACCTCCTCTACTGCACTCACACACTCCTCCCTTCCTCCACTTACACACTCCTCCCTTCCTCCACTTACACACACCTCCCTTCCTCCACTTACACACACCTCCTCTACTGCACTCACACACTCCTCCCTTCCTCCACTTACACACTCCTCCCTTCCTCCACTTACACACACCTCCTCTACTGCACTCACACACTCCTCCCTTCCTCCACTTACACACTCCTCCCTTCCTCCACTTACACACACCTCCCTTCCTCCACTTACACACACCTCCTCTACTGCACTCACACACTCCCCCCTTCCTCCACTTACACATTTTAAAATGTGTGGCTCTTTAGCACACTTGTAGGGTGAGTTTAGCACAGGCGAATCACAGTAATAAATGGCGCTAATAAGCTTAAAGGGGTTGGCCACTTTCTGGCTACTTGTGACCAATGTGTATGTAAGATGACTATATGGCAATTTCTAATATAGCCTTTTGTTAATATTCTGTGCCATTTGCTATATTTCATAAGCCACGCCCCCCTTGTTCAGCAAATCTTCTGTGCTGTCCACATAGAGGTCTTATCCATAAGATGGCCGCAGATGGAGGGTCATGTCACCAAGCAAATCACCTCCATTCACACACACTGCACCCGCCATCTGCACTTGCACTGTTGGGAATTTAGTGCAGGTGCAGTGTATCTGAACAGAGGAGACATCACATGGAGGTCATTTGCCTGGTCACATGACCCTCCATCAGCAACCATCATATGGACAGGACCTCTGTATGGACAAAAAAGAGGGCATACCTAATGAAATACAGAAAATGGGGCAGAATTTTACCAAAGGCCGGATTAGTAAGTGCCATATAATCATCTCAAAAACACATAGGTCAACAGTAGAAAGAAAGTGTCCAACCCCTTTAAGTGTAGCAAATAACTGCAAATTTTACTAATGGATGCCGTACTATTCAGATCAGTCTTCTGTTATGGAGAGAGAGTTCTAAAAGCAGTCAAATTCAGTGATGTACCTACCATAGAGGCAGACCACGCAAATACTATGAGGTAGAGATGAGCGAATCAATAAGAAAACCATTAGTTCATTAGCTTTCCCGCTGCTCAAGAGGTTCTTCTCTCTTCCTTGATTGACAGGGCCCGACATTGCTCTGAGCAGAGGCGTAGAGGCTCTGCTGCTGCCACAAGAGCAGCGACTGTACATGCACCACTACCCAGAAGAAATTATATACAGATTCCATTGATATCAATGGCAACCGTATAAATTCCTGTACACTGATCTAGGGGGAGTGGGTAATCTTGCTACTTCATAAAATCTTTATAAAATTTACTCTTCTCTTTGTAGATGATGAAATCCTCACCCTAAAGTTTGAGAATTTCAGTATTTGCCTAGTTTGTCCCCTTCTTGATGCCTTCCCTTTTCATGAGAAATTAGGTAAATTCTCTTCATACCCATGGGCTAAAAGCCAACAGATTTATTTTTACTTTTTTACTTTTTTTTTGCTCGCAAAGTTTCCGAAATATTATCAACAAGCGCACATCAAAAACCTGAGTGTGGAGCCTGGGGTCTTATCACAATTGTTTCCTGGAAAGAGGAAAAAACTTGAGTCAGAAACCAGTTGGAAACCAAGCTTCTTGTTGCTGTAGGTATCAATATAGGATGTAAACTTCATAAAAACAGTACTGAGAACGACCCCCCCATGAAGACGGACTTCCTCTTCTGCACTTGTTACGACGTTCTTATTCCTCTGGGTTTAATGACGTGCTCAGCATTAACCCAATCAGGATTTCCAACCATCTGCAAATTCCTGGATGGGCAGTAAAAACAGATGACTTTTTTCTCACTACAGTAGATAAGTTTTTGAAGATTATTCACCTCTTTTGGGGCAGAAGAGTTTTCACCAATATATATTACTAAGAGTCCGAGCTCCTCTTCAGACTCATCTGTTCCCCTATTTTCACATTAGCAGAGTAGATGATACCAACCACTACTTGAATCATTCTCTCCAAGGACTCCATAGCAGCCGTATGTTCTTTACTCTATAGTACTGTATGTACTCCCTAAGTTTACCATCAGGTGACAAACAATATGGCTGCAATTTTTTATTTATTTTACAAGTGACAAACGTAGGTGAATATCTTCCATGGAAATTGTCAAGCCAGGGACAGCAGGCGCGCTTCGCTACAGACAGCGCCGCCGGCATCCAGTTGCCAGGGCAACAGGCCAGGCGCTCCCTGTGCAGGAGTGGCGCTGGCACATCTGGTGTACTGAATTCCATTGCGGCCTATTTAAACAGGCTGTCTGATGGCCACAGGTTGTCTGTGATTGATGTTATTCTTCTGAATCGCCTCACAAATCTTCTTCTGAGTATTTGCATACCGGATTCTTGACCTATGATTTAGACTCTGACCTTGACCTTTGCCTTATGATTTGGACCCTGACGTTTCTTCCTGGTTTTCCTTGTCTGTTCTCTTGGTATTGATTTTAGCGTGATTCTGACTCGGTTTACCTTTGCCTCTCTTGGTTGTTACCTGGCTTGTCTGTTTCCATTGCTGCCTATCTATCACTAGTTTGTTATTTTCCTCCTGGTCTTCCCTCCCATATAGACCCCTAGACTTATTCAGGAAGGGACTGTCGACCAGTTGTGGGCCACTGTTTAGGGCAGATTGTGCAAGTATGTAGGGACAGTGGGACGGGTGAGTTGATAGTACACTGCTCCCCATCGTGACAGAAATCTTCCGGGAACATGAATTAAAGGTAAGAATAGAATATAACCTGCAGAAGAGTAAGGGTAACACATGGAAAAATTCTGGATTATTTCAGCAGTAAAATTTCCAAAGACTTATCTCTGGCCTTGAAGATTAGGGCTAGTTGGCAACTATTGTGTAAATTACATGAAAACATGCCAATATAAAATAAATATATATATATATTTTTTTTTTTTCCGAAAAACGGGCAGCACTCCAGAAAATAAAATGAAAAAAGAAATGTATTCACTCATAAGGCAATGCGACGTTTCGGCTCAGTGCTAGAGCCTTCCTCAAGCCTTTTATTTTATTTTCTGGAGTGCTGGCCGTTTTTCTATTCTCTATACACGGGGTTTGCTTATCCCCAGTTGGGCTGCTGCATCCACCTGCCTTTCACCTTGACGGTGCTGCCACCCCCTTTTTTCTTTTTCAGACTATAAGACACACCCCCACCCTAAAAAAGTGGGGGGGGGAAGGCAATGCGTCTTATAGTCCAAATGCTAATGCATCAGGTCATAATGCAGCACGGGCTGGAAGAAGACCAGCGAGCAGTGAGAGAGTGGCAGTGCCGTCCGGAGCAAGTGAGGTGAGTTTATTTATTTATTTCTGATGGGGGTCCAATCTATGCCAAGCATTTGTCTCTTCATACTGTCAACTGTAGATTTTACTGGATTCGGAACCTCAATGTTTGCGTCTAAATCCGGAACATTAAGAAGGATTCATAAAAGCAATATAACTAATAATAAAGACAATTACAGCTAAATAAATATCGTGCAGCTGTTACAGCAGGAAATTGTCGAATATCCATCTTTATTATTCTCTACTTAATACAATGCTTCTGAGAAAGTCCCTGAGGAAAGAGTCTCAGGACCCAAAAAGCCAGGGTGAGCCATCTTCTAAACCTGATGGCCTAGATTACTTTCTTTATCCATGTAATTAAGCGTGGGCAGAATGCTCAAATTCAGAAGGGCACCGTTAGCACAGACATGTCATAAGCATAACTACCAGGGTAGCAGATACTGAAGCTGCTATGGGGCCCAACAACTGATGGGGCCCTCAAAAGGTATGGCGCATTTAGTGATAACTATGGATGGAAAATTGAATAGGGCCCCATTAAGGATCAGCGAAACAGTTCGGACCAAACTGAGTTCGGTCTGAACTTTGCTATTATTTTTAGACGGCAGACAAATCCAAATCTTTCCAAGTTCGTTTTGGATGAATCAACTAAAACAGCGTGTAGCACCATTTTACTGCACATGACTGGGGTGGGGGGAGCACTAGGGAAGAAGAAGAAAGGTTCTCACAAGACCCTGAAAGGAAGTGGTGGAGAGAGCTTGCCCTGATTGTCTCCCAGGCTGACAGACAGTATGGAAGAGCCAATCAGTGCTGCAACAGGCAGGGAGGTGCCCTAGCAGAACGCCATTTTGTGCTGGGCTGTGAGAGGGGGTGGTTGTGTCTTAGGGTGTCTGACAGCAAAAGAGAGTCAGGAACAGTGAAAAATCCATCAATCAAGCTTAGTGCTAGGGACAGTGAAGGAAAAGGCTAGGATTCCTAAGAATAGTGTGTACAATAGGGAGAAGCAGGGCAGCTGACAGACAGGGAGAGAGGAGACAGGACCTGTGGCTGTGCCTGCTATCAGAAGGTCAGGTGCACCTCAAAAGCAGCTACCTACAAGCAAATACTTTCATTTTGTTTCCCTATTTTTGCAGAAATCCTTTTTTGTGGGGTTCAATATAGTTAAGCAGTATATATACCGTATGTATATATATATATATATATATATATATATTATAATTACTGTTTCAACCTGTGTGTATTAAGTTGAAATTGAGCATCAAGCCTCAGTCATCCATTTACTAGCCTTGTGTATACAGATCAGGAAGCACTATGCTCTTCCTGTCCCGTCCCGGTGGTCATGTGACCGCTGGGGCCGGGAAAGTGCAGGAGCGGCCGCGTCTTCCACAGACCTCGATCAGCCCTGCACTGAGGCTGTACAGCGCTGTATACTGCTGTATAACCTCTCTGGGTGGTGTATTTCCCCTGTAACTGGGTCTACTATGTCAGCCCCAGTTACAGGAGAAATCAATAGTGAAAAAAAAAAAAGTGAAGTTAAATGTTCCCCAGAGGTCTGGTATGACCTTACCCCCTACGCAAAGTGTAAAATAAAAAAAATAAAGTGTTTTATGGAAAAAATTAAAAAAAGGTTTCACATGTAAAAAAAAATTATAATTCCCCAATTAAGTAATTACTATATTTTTTTTTAAATAGAAAAAAATAAATTAAATAGACATGTTTGGTATTGCCACGTCTGGGACGGCCGGCTATATAAATATATCACATGATCCATCTCGTCCAATAAACACTATAAAAAAAAATGATTAAAATTGTCAAAAAAAGCCATTTTTGTCACCTGATCAAAAAGACGTATGTCCCACAAAATGGTACCAATAAATCTGTCAGCTCATTCCACAAAAAATGAGTCCCTACATAAGAAAATCGCTCAAAAAATAAAAAAAACTCTAGCTCTAAGAACATGGAGACATTAAAAACATAATTTTTTGGTTTCAAAAATGCTATTATTGTGTTAAAGTGAAATAAATAAAAAAAGTATACATATTAGGTATCGCTGCGTCCGTACCAACCACCTCTATAAAAATATCACATGACCTAACCCCTCAGGTGAACACCAAAAAAATAAATAAATAAAAACCGTGCCAAAAAAGCCATTTTTTGTCACCTAATATCACATAAAGTGCAGCACCAAGCGATCAAAAAGGCGTATGCCCCCAAAATAGTACCAATCAAACCATCACCTCATCCAGCAAAAAATGAGACTCTAACTAAGACAATCGGTCAAAAAATTAAAAAGCTATCGCTCTCAGACTATCAAGACACTAAAACATCATTTTTTTGGTTTCAAAAATGCTATTATTGTGTAAAACATAAATAAATAAGAAAAGGTATACATATTAGGTATTTCCACGTCCATAACGATCTTCTCTATAAAAATGTCACATGACCTAAGCCCTCAGGTGAACTCTGTAAAATAAATAAGTAAAAACTGTGCTAAAACAACAAATTTTTTGGTCAACTTGCCTCATAAAGTGTAATAATGAATGATCAAAAAATTATATGTACCCAAAAATGGTATCAATAAAAACGTCAACTCTTCCTGCAAAAAATGAGCCCCTGCACTAGAAGATCGGCAGAAAATTTACATATTTTCATTTTCCTCACGATTAGAATTATTTTTTTTGGGGGGATTGTTAAATGTAGTTAAACCAGCAAATGACGGACCCTCAATAGCAGAATTAAAAACACTCATGTGAAAGTAGCCTAACATAACTGTTTTCTGGCGTAAAAGAGTTGCAAACCTTGCACTTGCAACTTTTTAGACGCCATTGTGACAAAATATTGTCACTGGTGTTGTTTTTACTGTGACATCACCGTGTACTTAAAGGGCTTCTGTCACCCCCCTAAAGTAATAATTTTTTTTTTGGCTCCTTAAAATCCTTATGCTGCGATTTATCAATATATAGGGCTCTTACTCATTTTCGTTCAGTAGTTTCTTCAAAAAATGGACTTTTATAATATGTAAATTACCTCTCTACCAGCAAGTAGGGCGGCTACTTGCTGGTAGCAGCCGCATCCTCCTTTCATAAAGACGCCACCTCCTCATGTTGATTGACAGGGCCAGCAAACGCGCTCGTCCTCTGGCTGGCCCTGTCTGCGTTCAAAATCTCGCGCCTGCGCCGTACCGGTCTTCAGTCGGCGCAGGCGCACTGAGAGGAGGACGCTCTCTCGGCCGCTCCTTCCTCAGTGCGCCTGCGCCGGGTGTAGATGTGACGTCATCGGCGCAGGCGCACTGAGGAAGGAGCGGCCGAGCGAGCTTCCTCCTCTCAGTGCGCCTGCGCCGACTGAAGACCGGTACGGCGTAGGCGCGAGATTTTGAACGCAGACAGGGCCAGCCAGAGGACGAGCGCATTCGCTGGCCCTGTCAATCAACATGAGGAGGGGGCGTCTTTATGAAAGGAGGATGCGGCTTCTACCAGCAAGTAGCCGCCCTACTTGCTGGTAGAGAGGTAATTTACATATTATAAAAGTCCATTTTTTTAAGAAACTACTGAACGAAAATGAGTAAGAGCTGCTTCAATACTGTGGAATGATTCCTCCCTATCCTTTCGCTGAACTTCTATACAGAAAAATAAAAGTTTTAAAGTCTTTCCTAGCACTTTTCCTAGCGCTTGCTGACTTCTCTCCCTGCACTAAGTACACTGGAAAATGGCAGAATCCAAGGTTCATCAGAAATGCTGTGGAATGATTCGAACCTATGCTTTCCCTACACCTTGAATAATCTTGCCCTACACTTGTAAATCGTTTTTTTTATCACAATTAAGTTTTTTCTAACACTGTCTCTAGCGCCTGCTGATGTCTCTCCTTGCACTAAGTGCACTGGAAAATGGCAGAATCCAAGATGGCTGAGGCTATTTATAGGGCTGTGACATCACAGGGCTGGCTGTTTGCTGATTGGCTGCATGCATGGGTTTATGGGCGATCCCTCGTTCCCAGAGTTCCTTGCTCCATGTCCTCACACATGCAGCAGCTATTTTAGGAGGAAATTCTGATTCGGTGCAAATCTAATTTTTCCTGAAATTCTGATCAAATTCAACTTTGATTCGCTCATCTCTAGTCTTCAGTATATAAGTCTCGGAAAACCCTTTTAAGTTCTCTCTAGAAGTGACTGTGAGAAGTGGTGACTATTTCAGAACAAATGGGTAGATTTATCAAGCCTGGCACTTTTTGCTCTGGTCTTGATATCCCCTACGTTGCCAGAGGATGCACCTAATTTATGAAGAGCCGTACGCCTCGTCATATATTAGGCGCATCATCCAGCAGTCCATCCTAAACAGAAATCTAGGACAGCTCAGAGCTGCCATAGATTTCTGTCTTCCTTTGCACCAGATGACAAAAAGACAATTTTGTCGCGGCTGTTGGCCACATCCCCTTCCCTCCTTCACCATGCCCCTTTTGGTAAAGTGGTGAGGGTGGCGTAAAAACAACACCTGCCACAATATTTTGTCACAATGGCGTCTAAAAAGTTGCAAGTGCAAGGTTTGCGACTCTTTTATGCCAGAAAACAGTTATGTTACTTATTTAGTGATTTATAAAAAAAAATTAAAAAAATTGATAGGTTTGTTTCTATCATCTATACTATTGTATCTCATATACAGTATATCCTCTACACTGCTCTACTAATACCACAGAACCTATATAGAAATACATTATGCATTCAGCAGTGCTCATGGACGGCAGGACAGGTTTTCTTCAGCTTGAAATCGACGCCATTGATAACAAAAACCAAATGTAAACGTTTGCCCCGGAACAATGGTCCATTTAGAAAGACAAAGTCTATAAAATTATTGGCAGCCGCTGCTTTCTCTGAGTCTTTACAGAAACTTCTGCCGGACATAATACCAGGCGCACAATGGCAGTGACAGCTGTCAGCTGTGTAATGTCCTCTACAAACTTTCTTCCACAAGGAAATTCCTAAAGGCAGCCATATAGGAGCAGTCTTAGTACTTAGATGTTTCATTCTTTCCATAGCTTTACAGGGCCCCATTGACACTGGGCAGATTTATTAGTTTATTCCTGCCTATTGCAAATTAGACTTAGGGTTTCAATTCCTTACTGTTTTTATTTAAAGGGATTTTCCAGGACTTGAATATTGAGGACCAATCCTTAAGAGAATAAAAAAGATAGAAGGCCACAGCAGCATGTCCAGCAATTCTTCTTTATTTGTCGAATACTTCACAGCATAGCGTAAAAACAATGGCAACGTTTCGGCTAGATGTAGCCTTTGTCAAGCATATGTTTCAACTAAAAAACCAGCATATAAATCTAAAATACTGGTACCTCCCACAATCACAGCAATCCAATCGACAGTAATATTGGGTGACACACCTACATAGCATCAGATCACACTGCTGCTATATCACACTAGTCAGTTGATTCAAATCAGTATCTGCTAATACAACATATTCACCTGTGTGGAGTGATCGCGGGTAGACATCAGCATGGTGGCTGGCGTCCCAATGTTGAAGGTGCGCATGTCCATGAGCGTCATCAAACAGTGGCCGTCTCGCGTCATTCCGCCGCGACCACTTGTGAAGTAACCAAATGACGCGTAGCAAAGGAGGCAGCGTGGTTACCAATAGAGTGTGTCCGCACCGCCGACGTAAGCAAACGGCGTGCAGGACATATGTTTAGAAAAACAATCAAAACCCAGCCACATAGCCAGGATATATTATGTCGCGTCATATTGTTTATAATAGAGCACCACCACGCCGATGTGTAGCCGCGATCCTCCAACTAGTGATCCTAATCAAATCGCATTAAAATGAACATATATACAAAGATGATGTATTGCATCATCCGTGAAAGATCATAATGTTACAAAACATCATATTTAAATAAATGACTAAATAGGTGTGTAACAACTGTCATGCCATTACTTGATGTGGTCTGTTTAAATTATTAAATGAAACATAAAAACAATGTTATATAACAGATGAGAGTCTAGCTGATTCCTGCCACATTGAACTCAAGATTGAGTCCAAATGGTTGTAAGGACCTCAGCGTATAAATCCATTTGAGTTCTTTTTTTCTCAGTATTGTATCCTTGTCTCCCCCTCTACGTAAGAAACCCACACTGTCTATCACCCTGAAGCGTACGTAGTTGGTTCACAGAGTGTCCTGCCTCGATGAAATGTTTCGCAACTGGCTTATCCATGTTTTTCTTGCGAATAGTGCTCTTATGCTTATTAATACGTTCACGGACTTCCATAGTGGTCTCACCTACATAGGTGAGACTGCAGGGGCACTGGATGGCATATATCACGTCACGTGATCTACAAGTATAATAGCCATTGATTTTGTATTTTTTACCACTGTAGGGATGAAAAAAGTGGTCCCCTTTAAGGACGTTACCACAATTACAGCAAGCATGGATAAGTGCCATTTTTACGCGGAGCAAGCAGTTTTTGTACAGTCTTAGACTGGTCACCAACATCGGTTTTTACCAATCTATCTCGTAGGCTAGGGTTCCTCCTGTATGCCATCATCGGCGGGGACTTAAATTCTTCTATCTCCAGCAACCCCCTTTGGAGTATATGCCATTCCTTTCTAAGGACGTGGGCAATTTCGCCACTGTCCTGGCCGAAGATGGAGACAAAAGGAACCCTAGCCACGGATCTGGCTTTCGTAGATTTCTGAAGTGCAGAGTCTCTGTCAACCAACTTAACTTTGTGTTTAGTCCTATCAAGTAAGGTCCTTGGGTAGCCACGTTCAACAAAACGTTTACACATGGCATCCACCCTCTGTGTACACACATTTTCATCAGAGACACATCTTCTAACCCTTAAAAGTTGACTCCAGGGAATGGAATCAAGCATTTTTCGTGGGTGATAGAAATACCCTTCTTATGCATGATAGCTATCAGTGGGTTTCTGATAGAGGTCCGTAGCTAAAAGACCATCCATCACATAGACCCGTACATCGAGGAACTGCAATTCACTGGTTGAAGATGTAACTGTGAATTGTAGTCCTGGTACACCCGCATTTAAATGTGAGTGGAACTCATCCAACTCATCCGTTGTACCTGTCCAGATCATGAAGATGTCGTCGATGTAGCGCCACCAACACAGGACCCTCCCAAAAAAAGGGTAATGATATACCAGTCTGTCCTCCACCTCGGCCATAAAGATGTTAGCGTAAGTTGGGGCCATATTGGACCCCATGGCCACACCCCGCTGTTGCTGATAGAAGGTGTCCCCAAAGAGGAAGTAACTCCTCCTCAGAACCACCTCCAATAGACGGAGGACAAACTGAAATTGATTGGAACAGATTCCAGTGATGTTTCCTTTCTCAGCACTCCCTCTATTGATCTGCTCAGGCGCAAATGTGAACAGGAATCAAAGAAACTGACCACAATGGGGCTCCATCTCAGTACCCTGAGAGAGTATTACAAAAATCGCCGCATCCCAAGGGGTTTGCGCTCCCATCTACGGCCGAATCTCTTTCCAAATGACACGGATTTTTGTGCCAAATTCGAGGCGGTGAGTAATAAATACTCTCTTGACCTGATTTTGCTTAATATTGACTATCTATGTAAAGAGGTTGAAAATATCAAGAGGACTGTTGCTGATATGAATGCGCAAATCCAGGGCCTCATTAGCGCTGACGAATTTATGACACATACTGATAAGATTGTGCAACAGGTCCAACGCCACAAAAGTGAAACCGAAAGGGTTAAAAGGGAAAAGTGGCATAGGGATCTTGAGGACTATCAACTGGGGAAAGTGTATAACTGCCGCAATCAACAGTCTCAAGGCAGGCCTAGGAAGAGGCGCAACAGAAGATTTGATCACAGCCACTTTGGTTTTTCTACCTTTGATTCCGACTCCACGGATGAACCCTCCACGTCGGCTGCTTTTTTAGGTCAGCAAGGCGGCGGGGATGCCGTAGGGGCGGAAGGAAGCATCATCGGCCTCACAAAAGGGAAACCGCCACCGAATCAATCGATGCCTAGAAGATCAACCAGACGCAACCCGAGGAGATAACACAACTTGTTGTGAGCATTTCTTCGATAATACTCACTCCTGAACAAACACAGGTATTGGCCCGTGGACTCAGTTTTTCTCCAACCATTGAGAGGGACTGGTTTTCTTTAGAGTTAGATTTGCAACGTTTCTTTAGGAATCTACGCTTGAAAAGTTTTTTTGCCCTTAGAAAGACCGATAATAAAATGTCTGTAATTGGTAAAAATGATAACGTCGCTTTACTAACATGTAATGAATTACAACTTAAGAAACCCAGTATCTTTTCACCTCCTCATACTAATCACGTGGTCCTATATACACATTGTGCATAAACAGATTGAATCCTTGAAATCCACCTGTCAAGGTAGAAGTAACCTTTCTAAATTAGAGCATCAGGCCATCATGTCATTAGAAAGGGACACCCGCATTACCATTAAACCTGCTGATAAGGGTGGGGCGGTGGTCGTCATGGATACTGCGATGTATGTCGGTGAGATAAGTAGACAATTACAAGATTTTGAAGTCTATATGCAATTACCTGGGGACCCCAAGTGGGATATCATGCGTGACATCGGTGTGATATTAGGGGAAGCACTACAAAACTCAATCATTGATGATGGTTTGTGTCAATATCTTACGGTGCTTCACCCTGTCACCCCGATGTTATACATACTCCCCAAAATACACAAGAGATTAAATGACCCACCGGGTCGACCAATTGTTTCCGGTAGGGACTCGGTCTTTAATCCATTGTCTATCTTTCTCGACAGACTATTGCAGATCCGGGCGACCTCCGCCCCATCCTATGTCAAGGACACTGGGCAATTTTTATCCAAACTACATGAGTTACAGCTGCCTGCCCAATTATTATTGGTCAGCTTTGATGTCGTGTCCCTGTACACATCCATTGATCACGCATATGGGCTTGGTGTCGTCGATGTGGCTCTGGCCGACATGGGGCTCTCCCCGGGGGTGTGCCAGTTCATCCTCCGTCTCTTGGAGGTGGTCCTGAGGAGGAGTTACTTCCTCTTCGGGGACACCTTCTATCAGCAACAGCAGGGTGTGGCCATGGGGTCCAATATGGCCCCAACTTACGCTAACATCTTTATGGCCGAGGTGGAGGACAGACTGGTATATCATTCCCCTTTTTTTGGGAGGGTCCTGTGTTGGTGGCGCTACATCAACGACATCTTCATGATCTGGACAGGTACAACGGATGAGTTGGATGAGTTCCACTCACATTTAAATGCGGGTGTACCAGGACTACAATTCACAGTTACATCTTCAACCAGTGAATTGCAGTTCCTCGATGTATGGGTCTATGTGATGGATGGTCTTTTAGCTACGGACCTCTATCAGAAACCCACTGATAGAAATACCCTTCTTATGCATGATAGCTATCACCCACGTAAAATGCTTGATTCCATTCCCTGGAGTCAACTTTTAAGGGTTAGAAGAATTGTCTCTGATGAAAATGTGTGTACACAGAGGGTGGATGCCATGTGTAAACATTTTGTTGAATGTGGCTACCCAAGGACCTTACTTGATAGGACTAAACACAAAGTTCAGTTGGTTGACAGAGATTCTGCACTTCAGAAATCTACGAAAGCCAGATCCGTGGCTAGGGTTCCTTTTGTTTCCATCTTCGGCCGGGACAGTGGCGAAATTGCCCACGTCCTTAGAAAGGAATGGCATATACTCCAAAGGGGGTTGCCAGAGATAGAAGAATTTAAGTCCCCGCCGATGATGGCATACAGGAGGAACCCTAGCCTACGAGATAGATTGGTAAAAAACGATGTTGGTGACCAGTCTAAGACTGTACAAAAACTGCTTGCTCCGCGTAAAAATGGCACTTATCCATGTTTGTCTTGCTGTAATTGTGGTAACGTCCTTAAAGGGGACCACTTTTTTCATCCCTACAGTGGTAAAAAATACAAAATCAATGGCTATTATACTTGTAGATCACTGACGTGATATATGCCATCCAATGCCCGTGCAGTCTCACCTATGTAGGTGAGACCACTATGGAAGTCCGTGAACGTATTAATAAGCATAAAAGCACTATTCGCAAGAAAAACATGGATAAGCCAGTTGCGAAACATTTCGTCGAGGCAGGACACTCTGTGAACCAACTACGATTCAGGGTGATAGACAGTGTGGGTTTCTTACGTAGAGGGGGGAGACAAGGATGCAATACTGAGAAATAAAGAACTCAAATGGATTTATACGCTGAGGTCCTTACAACCATTTGGGTTCAATGTGGCAGGAATCAGCTAGACTCTCATCTGTTATATAACATTGTTTTTATGTTTCATTTAATAATTTAAACAGACCACATCAAGTAATGGCATGACAGTTGTTACACACCTATTTAGTCATTTATTTAAATATGATGTTTTGTAACATTATGATCTTTCACGGATGATGCAATACATCATCTTTGTATCTATGTTCATTTTAATGCGATTTGATTGGGATCGCTAGTTGGAGGATCGCGGCTACACATCGGCATGGTGGTGCTCTATTATAAACAATATGACGCGACATAATATATCCTGGCTATGTGGCTGGGTTTTGATTGTTTTTCTAAACATATGTCCTGCACGCCGTTTGCTTACGTCGGCGGTGCGGACACACTCTATTGGTAACCACGCTGCCTCCTTTGCTACGCGTCATTTGGTTACGTCACAAGTTGTCGTTGCGGAATGACGCGAGACGGCCACTGTTTGATGACGCTCATGGACATGCGCACCTTCAACATTGGGACGCCAGCCACCATGCTGATGTCTACCCGCGATCACTCCACACAGGTGAATATGTTGTATTAGCAGATACTGATTTGAATCAACTGACTAGTGTGATATAGCAGCAGTGTGATCTGATGCTATGTAGGTGTGTCACCCAATATTACTGTCGATTGGATTGCTGTGATTGTGGGAGGTACCAGTATTTTAGATTTATATGCTGGTTTTTTAGTTGAAACATATGCTTGACAAAGGCTACATCTAGCCGAAACGTTGCCATTGTTTTTACGCTATGCTGTGAAGTATTCGACAAATAAAGAAGAATTGCTGGACATGCTGCTGTGGCCTTCTATCTTTTTTACATTCCTGTGGATCGCATCGGATCTGTGATCTCTTGCCCAGCTGCTGCATGATCTCCATCACTGCTCTACACAAGCCGTATGCTGTGCTGCTCCTGAACCTATTTTTTTCCAATCCTTAGGACAAGTCATCAATAGCTGATCGGTGGGGATCTGATTCGGCATCTCTAGCGATCAGCTGCGGAGCTGGGGAGAGGGCTGTGGCCCCTTCCTAAGCCTGTGACGCCAAGTTCATCGGTCACATGGCCTTAAGACCAATTCAATGAGAATGGAATTGAGCTGCAATACCAGGCACAGCCACTACACTATAAATAGCGCTGTGCTTGGTATAGTATGAAGAGGTCGCAGCAATAACTGATCAGATATCGATGAGCTATCCCAAGGACAGGTCATGAATATTTAAAAGGGTATTCCTATCTGAGACAATGGGGTCATATCGCTAGGATATGTCCCCATTGTCTGATAGGTGAGGGTCCCAGAATTGAGAACGGAGTGGGGAAAGTGGTGGCCAGATGACCCTGGGTCCGACCACCACCAAGCGCTCTGCCCATACAAGTGAATGGGAGCGCGGCCACTGCTCCCGTTCATTTCTATGGGTCGATGGAAATAGCTGAGCCAACGCTATTTTCAGCGGTCCCATAGGAATGAATGGAGGGTGGCAGAGCGCCCTCCACAACTTTTGGGGCTCAGTTCTCGGTGTAGGTGCGGGTCCCACCATCCCATCCTAGCGATATGCCCCCATTGTCTGAGATAGGAAAACCCCTTTAACTCCTGAAATGGACAAGAGTGTACATAGCATAGACCATATGACTGCTATGAGGACTTTAGGGGAGGGGTTCAAGCTTTATATTGGGTGGCAAGAACTACTCAAGACTCCCCTCCCCAGAGGATCCGCAAGGGGGTAGAGAATTGGCCCAAGTGTGTGGAGAGGGAAACAACGCCAGCGCCATAATGAGGACACAAGTAACAACAGTTCAAAGTAAAATAATATGTGTGCTGATTTATTTTGCTCAGGGCTCGTTCACATCACCGTCTGGATTTCCGTTCTATTCATCCGTTCAGAGGATGAATAAAACGCAAATAAACTGATCCGTTGTAAATCCCATTCACTTCTATGGAGGTGAATAAATTTGTCAGTTACACTCCGTTTGGCTCCTTTGCGTCAGCTTCACGTTATTTTAGACGGAAAAAAAAATCCTACATGCAGGGCTTTTGCTCCCGTCTAAAAATAACGGATTTTTGACGGATCCGTTTTGTTTTGCATTAAAGTCAATGACTGACGGATTGTAACTGATTGCTTTGTATGTGATCCGTTATGCAATCCGTTTTTCTGTTCCTTTTTTTTTTTCTGAGCATGCTCAAATGAAATAATAAAAAAAAAAAACGGATCCGTTTAAAAACAATGAATAACGGAACATAACGGAAAGCGAACGGATCAGTTTCGTCAGTCCGTTAAAAAGACAGAAAATATGCTTTCCGTTAGTGTCTGTTGGCTTTCCGTTATTTATTTACTTTCCGTTATTTTGAACGGATTGAAAATATAACGGAAAGCCTAGCGGTGATGTGAACGAAGCCACACAGAAGTTTGAAATGTTACTTTGTAACAAGCCTGAAAGCTGTGATAAATGTTTTTGGTTGAAATGCCCTGACTCTTTTTAACTGATGACTTATCCTCTGGTTAGTTCATCAGTATCTGATTGGTGGGGATCCCACTGATCAGCTGTTTGCAAAGTCACCAACGTTCCTATAAGTGCCGCGGCCTTCTCGTAGCTTACCATGCAAAGGCCGTACATTGTATTGCGGCTTTGCTTGGCCTCGCAGCTCCGTCCCATTCACTCCAATGGGGCTGGGCTGCTCCTAAGCCATGTGACCGATGAACGACCGTCACTGGCTTAGGGTAAGCTGTGAGAAGGCTGCGGCGCTCACGGGAGAACCGGTGCCTTCTCAAACAGCTGATTGGTAGTGGACTCCCACCAATCAGAAACTGATGACCTATCCGAAGGATAGACAGAAGATATATCAGCCGGCACTCCGTATATATGGTGAGCGGTGTGCGCGTCCAGGGTTGGCGTCCCATCAATCCAAGAACAAAGAAGACCGGCACTAAGGATAGGTCATCAGTTAAAAAGTCTTGGAAAACCCCTTTAACCATCAGTGTGTTTTTTGGATGAAAACCTTAAAAATATGGCAGGAAGGGTATACAAACCCCATCCAGGTGGGTCATAAAGACAACAACATTTTATACACATACGGCCATCATCGGTGGATCCTCCATTCAGGACCCCAGAGATGTTGTAACTTGTGCTTCACTCACTTTAGGCCCCTTTCACACGGGCGAGTATTCCACGCGGATGCGATGCGTGAGTTGAACGCATTGCACCCGCACTGAATAGCGACCCATTCATTTCTATGGGGCTGTTCACATGAGCGGTGATTTTCACGCATCACTTGTGCGTTGCGTGAAAATCGCAGCATGCTCTATTTTGTGCGTTTTTCACGTAACGCAGGCCCCATAGAAATGAATGGGGTTGCGTGAGAATCGCAAGCATCCGCAAGCAAGTGCGGATGCGGTGCGATTTTCACGCACGATTGCTAGGAGACGATCGGGATGGGGACCCGATCATTATATTATTTTCCCTTATAACATGGTTATAAGGGAAAATAATAGCATTCTGAATACAGAATGCATAGTAAAATAGGGCTGGAGGGGTTAAAAAAAAAATATAATAATTTAACTCACCTTAATCCACTTGATCGCGCAGCCGGCATCTCTTCTGACTTCTTTGCTGTGTGCAGGAACAGGACCTGTGCTGACGTCTCTCCGGTCATCACATGATCCATCACATGATCTTTTACCATGGTGATGGATCATGTGATGACCGGAGTGACGTCACCACAGGTCCTGTTGCTGCACACAGCAAAGAAAGAAGACAGAAGAGATGCCGGCTTCGCGATCAAGTGGATTAAGGTGAGTTAAATTTTTTTATTTATTTTTTTAACCCCTCCAGCGCTATTTTACTATGCATTCTGTATTCAGAATGCTATTATTTTCCCTTATAACCATGTTATAAGGGAAAATAATATAATCTACAGAACACCGATCCCAAGCCCGAACTTCTGTGAAGAAGTTCGGGTTTCGGTACCAAACATGCGCGATTTTTCTCACGCGAGTGCAAAACGCATTACAATGTTTTGCACTCGCACAGAAAAATCGCGCATGTTCCCGCAACGCACCCCGCACCTTTTCCCGCAACGCCCGTCTGAAAGAGGCCTTACTGTGGAAGAAAATGTCTAGAAAAGTCTCAGCGGCTGCAGCTTCATCATGTTGATGACATCACTTGTTCAGATATTATGCATATACAGTGTCATGTCCCATCGTACCGGGACTCCATCGTTATACTGACGAGCTGTTATATTTGATATATTACCATTTAAATAAAATAATCAGTTCAGAAAGCAGCGATTAATGTGTCTTCACGTCATCGGTGGCTGACACGGCAATCATCGGCCTTGCAGAACGTCTCCTATTAGCTCCTGACAGATCTCAGATTAGTCTAAAAATCATATTAGTATTCTACGAACTGCTTCTACGACTTGACAGGAGGCTCAATAGATCTAATTATGATGCTCAAAACATTGTCGCCATTGATTATTATAAAATCCAGACAAAAAATACAATAAACCGGTATTAAGCAAAAATAATAATTTGCACATAAATGTTCCCTTTAAGATTCAGATTTTATCCTGAAGTTCACAGTTTAAAAAGAGCGGACAACCCCTCCAGTCAGCGATCAGCCTATCATTCAGGGTAATTCCAACCGGCCATTTTTCCTGCAGTGGCCACTACAGGCCAAATGTAGTATTACATGTTCATCTATCCAAATAAATGGGTGACTACATACAACTGTACGTGGATGCATCAAGGTCCATGGATGCAGCTCCCTGATCTGGCTTATCAAAAGGGTAGTCCCAAGAATGGGAACTCATTTAAAGATGTCCCAGTGTCCAAACGGAGCATATACAACATGTTTTTTTTTTCATGAGAAAAACCCTATACAGGTGATCTACCTTTCGTACCAGGTCGATATGGTCTAAAAGATTGGGTACATCCATTAAGGCATCCTCCTCAAGAGGAGGAGTAGGAAAAACAGCATGGCATAGGTTGTTCCCAAACTGAATGGTACAAGCTAAGCTCCACCTCTTTCATTTAGCCCCACCCTCTGTTTGGAGGAGGAGCTGAGAAGCTTTCTTCCAAAAACAGTGCCACTCATGCCCATAGGTTGTGTCTGGTATTGCATCTAAGTTCCATCGAAGTGAATAGGACTGAGATACAATACCACACACAACCGATTGACGGGGTGCCATTTTTCTAGTCCTATGTAACCCCTTTAAATAAATAGGAGTCATCAGCTCCTCCTTCTTGCATTAAGGGGTGGAGCTTAATTAAAGAGGTGGAACTTAGCCTAACATATGACATTTTTTTTTTCTTTTTTCTTTTTTTTCTAGGGTTACTGTCCCTTTAAACGGTGATATACTGGGTTTCATACTCCGCAAAAAAAAAAAAAAATTAAAAGTAACAATCTATGTTTTTTGCCTGAGTCATTCTTTTGAGGTTGTAAAGTGTCAGACAGGAAGGAAACAAATTAACCTTTTTTACATAACCCCGTAATACATTTTCCTATGAAGAAGGTGAGAACACACAAGGCCTTCAGAGCAGGAAGCGAGTGGAATATCCGGCCTCTCCACTTATATTTGTGACCTATTCACATCAATTGTCCAAGGTTTTATATTCATCGTCTCAACCACTTTGCCCTTTCGTCTTCTTTTTTGTAAGGAACAATACATTTTTCGCTGACATTTTCAACTGGCATCACTTCTCTGTTTTACTCATGTTCTGTTTTCTCAGAGAAACTACTTGACCTGAAGAAAACAATTAAGTGCTAGACGCGTTGGTATCAATGGAGGCTGCTGCATCCTGTTTCTCACACTTTGTAAAGACCGAACGCATGCTACAAAGGCGGCGAAAAACTTTCCTCTAAAAATGTTCTTCTTATTATTTTCTTTATATCATTATTATTATTTATCCCTTTGACCAGTTCAAGCCGGGCCATTTTCCCCCTACCTGACCAGATGCTTTTTTGCCATCTTTGAAAGCCATAACATTTTCTATTTGGCTAAGTATAATTTTTGTTCCATTTTACAATAATATATATGGGATTTTATTATTATGTCATTTTTATTTTAGTACTTTTTGGGGGGGGTTACATCTGGTAAAATTTTTAAAAAAGGAGAAAAATTGTATTTCACATTTTCTTTTTTTTTTAATAGCAACTAATTTACTGTTTTTTTTTTAATGTGGTTTTCTTTTCCTTAAAGGATATGTACACCTTTGGTGGCAATTTTATTTTTATTAGTGCATTGTACTGATTTGAGTTAAAAATAAATTTTTCATTTGGTCTTTATTAAAAATGATGAGCCATTTTCCCTGCACAGCTTTGAGTTTATCTACTATCAAGTAGATCTGTATTTTCTCTCTGATCCATCAGGCAGGGAGCTGACGGGCTCCTTATCTCTGCTCTCTGACCTTATAAACACTCGTTAAAGCTCAATTCTTATCTTACTGATGTGGCCTAAATAAGTGTTTTAGTAATTTAGGACCTTTTAGTAATTTAGAGATAAGGGTTATTACATGACCCTGAAAGTACCAGTCACAGCTAGAAAAATAGTTAACCCTTAATTAACCCATAGTTAAGCCACAGAACGGCTCAATATTTTAAATAAAGACCAATAAAGAAAAGCTTTTTAGCTCAAAATGAGTAAAATGCAATCATAAAAAAAATGTCCCAAAGGTGTACATAACATTTAAAGGGATTGGTTCACTTCAGCAAATGGCATTTTTCCATCACATTATAAACTGCTCATTTCCGCGGTTATGACCATTCAGCAGCAATCTGGCAGCGGAGGCCGTGCATGCACACTACAGAAAAAAGCTCCAGCCTCTCTGGTGGCCGGGACTGTGGGAGGTCACATAAGCCGCCACTTTATATAGTGTGCAAGCACGACCACTAGAGTTGAGCAGACACCTGGATGTTCGGGTTCGCCGGGTTCGGTCGAACTTCAGGTCAAAGTTCGGGTTCGGGACCCGAACTTGACCTGAACTTGACCCCGAACCCGGACCCCATTAAAGTCAATGGGGACCCGAACTTCACTTTAATAATTTCCGTTATAACATGGTTATAACGGAAAATAATGCTATTAGCTTTTTCAGATCTGAGTTTTCACGATCGTGAAAACTCAGATCCGATGGTATATTCTAAAACAGAGGTGTTCCTATGGTGATGGGGACTCTTGAAGTTAAAATATACTATCGGATTGGAGAAAACTCAGATCCGATGGTATATTCTAAACCCAATGCTTTCCCATGGTGATGGGGATGCACCTCTGACAGGGCGCTGCCATCCGCGGCAGCTGAGGGGTTAATTGCACGGACGGCAGCTCTCTGTCAGAGGTCAGGTGGCAGGAATGTTTCTACAATGTTTGCATTGGTGGGCAGTGCGCCCCCCCCCTCCCTAGTATTAAAATCATTGGTGGGCAGTGCACCCTCCCCCCCTCCCCAGTATTAAAATCATTGGTGGGCAGTGCGCCCTCCCCCCCTCCCAACTATTAAAAACATTAGTGGGCAGTGCGCCCTCCCCCTCCCCAGTATTAAAATCATTGGTGGGCAGTGCGCCCCCCCCCCCCCCCCCCTCCCTGGTATTGAAATCATTGGTGGGCAGTGCGCCCTCCCCGGTATTAAAATCATTGGTGGGCAGTGTTACCTCCCCCTCCCCTCACCATCATTGGTGGCAGCGGCAGTTCTGATCGGAGTCCCAGCAGTGTAATGCTGGGGCTCCGATCGGTTACCATGGCAGCCAGGACGCTACTGAAGTCCTGTCTGCCATGGTCAGTTATTCAGCAGCATTATACTTACATGCGCTGTGGCCGCCCAGCGCTCCTTCTTGTAACTCACAGGTCTGTGCGGCGCATTGCTTATGCTTATAGCAATGCGCCGCACAGACCTGTGAGTTACAAGAAGGAGGAGCGCCGGGCGGCCACAGCGCATGTAAGTATAATGCTGCTGAATAACTGAACATTGATGGGGGGGAGGGGGGGAGCACTGCCCACCAATGATTTTAATACTGGGGAGGGGGGGCACACTGCCCACCAATGATTTTAATACCGGGTAGGGGGGGGAGGGTGCACTGCCCACCAATGATTTTAATACCTGAGAGGGGGGGGGCGCACTACCCACCAATGATTTTAATACTGGGGAGGGGGGGCACACTGCCCACCAATGCAAACATTGTAGAAACATTCCCGCCACATGAACTCTGACAGGGAGCTGCCGTCCGCGCAATTAACCCCTAAGGTGCCGCGGATGGCAGCACCCTGTCAGAGGTGCGTCCCTATCACCATGGAAACACCTCTGTGTTAGAATATACCATCAGATCGGAGTTTTCTCCAATCCGATGGTATATTTTAACTTCAAGCGTCCCCATCACCATGGGAACGCCTCTGTATTAGAAGAAAATAACCCGAACACCGAACCCGTACCTCAGTGAAAAAGTCCGGGTTCGGGTCCATGTACCGAAAACCGTAAAGTTCGGTACAAACCCGAACTTTACAGTTCGGGTTCGCTTAACTCTAAACGACCACCGCTACTGGATTGCTAGGTGGTCGTAACCATAGAAATTAGCAGTGTATAATGTGATGGAAAAATGAATCAAGCCAGCAAAGGAAGCAATATGGGCAATCACAATACATTAGTAAGTGCCTTGTGTTAACTTTGTCTACATGATAAATGCCATTTGCTGAAGTGACACAACCCCTTTAACAGCAGTTTTGCTGTATGAAAATATATTGTTCACAATCGCCAGTGGTGGGGCCAGAAGCATGTGGTGCCTTTTTTATTGTTTATTTATTTACTGTTTATTTAGTGTTTAGTTTTTTGTTTTTATACTTTGTGTTCATCATAAGGCTATACAAGATCTCCGGTCGGCATTTAACATTATATATATATATATTTGCAGATATTTTTCCTGTAATTGGGGCTGACATATCAACCTCACTTACAAGGGAAATACAGCCCCAGAAAATATATAAACCTCACTGCAGAGATGATTTGGGACTGCTAAGACCCAGCAACTCGTGCAGATATCCAGCCCTAGTGATCACATGATCGCTAGGACCACGACATTACTGCTTCCAGATCTGTATATACAACGCTTATTAGGTGCTTAGCGATCATGATTACTTTCCCTACTTTCTCTATGGGAAGCCCAGTTGTCACTGACAGTAGGTTCCTCACTCCCGCAGCTGCACGATTAGCATACAGCTGCTAACTTTGCAAGGACATTCCGGAATGGAAACCACCTGGATGTATATAATCAACGGGCAGTCCTGAAGAGGTTAAAGGGTTTGTCCCAGAATTGACAAGCTATCACCTATTCCTAGCCAATAGGTGTCTGATCAGAGGTCGAATCGATCAGATATTTATCACCTATTCCAGGACAATCCTTTTCATTTGTCTTTAACTGGACTTTATAATTGACAGTTTATTAAACATTCTGGAATATTGAAAAGTCATACAAATTCTTCTCTGGACCAGGACAAATTATAATGGATTTGAAAGTGTTCACACTGAGGTCATCAAGGTTATACCCCAAAAATGTAAAGGACCAATCATTGACCAGTCTCATTAATGGGAGTATTTGGAACTATGTATGGTTAGGATAGGTTATCAATAAATGATCTCTGGAGAAACCAACCGCATGCAGGAGCTTCAGCAGGAGCACACAGCGCCATACAGTTGGTTGTGGCTGTATCTGGTACTGCAACTCACAACAACTCTGTCCCATTCAATTCTGGTTGCATGTACACTGCCGTGAATAAATTAACAATGAAGGGTATACAGCCCCTGCTCGAGAGCAGTAGCCTCTTTATGCAGCTGATCAGCAGGGGCACTGAGAGTCGAGCAAACCGAACCCACCCCCTTCAGAGGCTTTTGGCATTTGACTGCCACAAATGACCATCTTGTTTTTCTTGTATCGAGTCAAGTCAGAATTATAGGGGACTTTAGAGCCATAAAATATTTATAATCTCAACCAGAAGCAAAACTAAAATTACCAGCGAAGGAAATAGATGTAATTTAGATAAGACGAGGGAGAAGACAAGGTTGTCCTTTGTCCACAGTTATTTTTGAGTAGGCAATGGAGCCAATGTCAGAAAAGATTAAGCAGTGTAGAGATATAATGGCATATAAGATAAGCGGCAGGGACTATAAAATGAATTTGTTTGTGGGCGGCATGATGCTGACGGTCAGCAAATCTCTGACTACTCTCCTGAATCTAATAAAACCTCTGTGAAAAATCTGAAATGATGTACTGTAACACTAAGAACAACGTACAGAAATGAAAGGGGAGAGTGTGTCATCAGAAAAAAACATAAACATATTTTTAAAGAGCATACTTGTTTTTAAACAAGGCATACTGACTAGAAGGGTTGATCTTGTCGATTAAAACGATACCTTTCTTGTGAAAATCGGTAGTGGCGTTCCCAAGAAAAAGAGACTTTTATTCTTCATGCAAATGAGGATTTCAGTGCACCAAGGGGCATGGCCAACACTGAGGAGCTGAGGGTCTAGGCCACACCCCTTGGTGTTCTGAAGCTCTCACTTGCACTAAGAATAAAAGTATTGTTCGATGAATCTGTTGGCCCCAATTGTGGTTTCTATCGACTTCCTATGTTCCCTGAATCTAACATAAAGAGGCCTATGTAAAACCTCCCGCATGGACAAAGGAGGACATACACTCCAAATTGTGTTTTACAGTAGATAAAATGGTTAACTACATGTTCCACTCCTCCTGTTCGGAGGTATCCATGTTTGTACATAAACCTACACATTGAGCAGTGACCGCATGCGAAATTGCCCCGCGGTGCACATCTGCCTAACCAATTTGAATTAGTCTTTTGTAAGTTACTCCTAACGATTACATCACCAATGGTTCTGCTCCTCCTAAGGCCTCATGCACACGACCGTTTTTCGGGTCCGCATCCAAGCCGCAATTTTTGCGGCTCGGGTGCGGACCCATTCACTTCAATGGGGCCGCAAAAGGTGTGGACAGCACACGGAGCATTGCTCCGTTCCGTGGCCCCGCAAAAATGATAAAACATGTCCTGTTCTTGTCCGTTTTGCAGAGAAGAATAGGCATTTCTACAATGGGCCGCAAATTGCAGGAGGCACACGGGCGGCTTCCGTTTTTTGCGGATCCGCGGTTTGTGGACTGCAAAAAATGGAACAGTCGTGTGCATGAGGCCTAAAACTGAAGATAGGATTCATGTGTGTCCTCTCTTTCAAAGAGGCATCTTGGGTTAACATGTGCCAATTACTCAGAATGGCTTTCTTGATGAGTGGAGCCATTGGGGTGTAATCAAATGTGAACACCGTCCTGGCAGCCCTTTCTTTTATTAAATGTAGCTGTCCTACTTTGTCTCCATGCACGTGACTTCATGTACGCTGCATCTATAACATGTTCCGGATATCCCCTCTGAAGGAAACGTATCTTTAACTCTTTACACTGTGCATCAAATTCTGCTTGATCAGTAACGATTCTCGTGAGACGCATGAATTGACCATAGGGGACTGCAGTTTTTACATGGGAAGGGTGAAAGCTATCGTGATGCAACAATGCGTTAGTGGGTGTAGGTTTTCTGTATGCAGTAGCTCATAAATTGCCATCTTTGATTTTAATTTTCGCATCTAAAAATTCAAGTTCCTCCATTTCAATTCTACTGGTGAACCGCATATTCATGTCATTGTTGTCGTTCATATACTCCACGAACGCATTAAATTGTACCACGGTACCCGTCCACACCATAAACACGTCATCAATATATCTTAAAAATAATGTAATATATTGCACATAAGGATTTTCTGTTGTAAATATGTATTTCTCTTCAAATGACGCAAGAAACAGATTGGCGAAGGTGCAGGAGACTGGAGTCCCCATAGCTGTACCAGACAGCTGTCTATACCATTGCTGATTGAACATGAAGGCGTTGTGTGTAAGGACAAAATATAGTGCCTCGGTAACAAACTCAACATAATTGGCACTCTTATCATTTTTTTCTAAAATACCATGGACCGACTGCACTCCCAGTTCCTGGGGAATCCTAGTATAAAGGCATTCCACATCTACCGAGGCTAAGGAGTAACCATCCTGCCATTCAACGTCCCCAAGAGCTTCCAAAAATACTGTGCCAACTAACTGGTTTGACTTTGGAGTAGTCCTGAGGGAGTTATCCTGGTAGTCCTCTTGTCTTCAACCTTTAACCTTATACAGGGATCTGGTCTTCGCTGCAGGGGAGCAACCAGACTGCTATCTCTTTGAACAGTCCTGGTGTAGTTGGCAGCTGACCCATGGGAGTCAGAGACACTGGTGCTGAATAACAAGAGTCAAGCTATACTAGTAGTCAGGAAATAGGCCAAGGTCTGGGTAGGCATAGTACGTGCAAATCCGAATACAGTCCAAAGGTCGGGGCAGGTGGCTCAGGTTCAGTATGTTGAACAGGCATGGGTCAGGTCAGGCAGCAGAGAATCTGGTCCAGGAGATAGGCAGAAGTCAGTACACAGACATTCAAATGGATATATCTCTTTTCCAAGGTCAAGCAGACCAGAGGACGTGGTAGGATCTGTAAAAAACTATTGCTCAGGCAACCAGTGAAGGAAATAGCCAGGTATACATAGGAGCAGCTGATTAGCAATCGGACACAGCCATGCAGCAGCTCACAGAGCAGGAGATTACCCGTTGCAGTGTTGCAGACTGAGGTTCAAAGTCCTAATAAACACAGTACACTGACGCCCTGGGCCCTGGACTGCACCCAGAGTACTGGAACCACGACACGGTGAGTGGAGCGGTACCCATGCCCATCCAGGAGAGTGGGACAGCAGCAGATGCAGGCTGCCAGCGTTACATTTTCATTCATTGACCAAGGTATTTAATAGAATAACTGGATGCATGAGACATTACATAACGTCACACCCCTCGATTGCAGCTGATTGATTCCAGAGCTTCGAACTAAGTCATCATCACCTATAATATAGATAGATATATGCTAGTGAAGACAATATCAAGAAAGACAGTGCTTAATACATCTCAAAAGTAGAGGACAAGATGCTGAAAGAAGAATCCCAGAATTTCACCCCGGGACCTACAGGAAGCTTTCACCATTACTGATATTACAGAGTGAAAGAAAGATACTGCACAGTGTTGAACACCAGTGTAAGTAGAAATGACTGTTAAAATGTCAAAGCGTTCAATAAACAGATTATTGAAAAGAAAAAGGGTGCACAAATTACATCTACAGTGACTTGTGAAGGTGTGCACTCCCTTGATGTTTTTCCTGTTTTGTTGCATTACAACCTAGAATTAAAATAGGTTTCCACCATTTGATTTACACAACATGTCGACCACTTTGAAAGTGAAAAATAATTTTTCTAATGACAAAAACAATAAAGACAAAAAAAATCAGAAATTTATTGTACAACTTTTGCTGCAATTACAAATGCAGTCTCTTGGAGTACTGCATGTCTCTATAAGTTTAGCATGTCTAGACACTGGCATTTTTGCTTATTCTGTTAGATGGGTTGTGTTGGTGTCCAGCAGTCTTCACGTCATGTCAAAGATTTTCCATTGGATTGAGGTCTGGGCTTTGACTTGGCTATTCCAAGACATTTATATGTTTCTCCTTAAACCCCTCAAGTGTAGCATTAGCCTTATGTTTAGGGTCATTGTCCTGCTGCAAGGTGAACCCAGAGACTGAAACATCTCCTTTATGAAGAGTACAGCTTATGGTGGTCCTATGAATAGATACTTCAATCTTGTGGATCTCTGAAGTTTCTTCAGTGGCAGTTGGTGTCTATGTGGAATATGATTATTGTCCTCATTGCCTGGTGAGTGAGTTTTGGTGGGTGACCTTCTCCTGTCAGGTTTGAAGCTATGCCCTATTCTTTCCATTTTGTTATAATGAATTTAATGGTGATTTGTGGGATGCTCAGAGCTTGGTATTTTTTTCTATAAAGGTGACAAAAGCAGGAAATTGATCCAACGAATAAAATCCAAATATGCTTTATTTCTTCTTTAAAATTATTATGTCAATACAGCGTGTATCTCCATATTCACATCCTCTGACGCGTTTCCACCAGTTAGGTCTTAGTCATAGATCAAGATCTGGAGTCATGACCCATGAACATCAAAGATATCTCAAGACTTCTGGAGCAATGTTCTCTGGACAGATTAGAGATAGACTTATCTGAGCACAGAGGCAAACGGCATGTTTTGGTGAAAACCCAATATGACATTTAACCAGAAAAACCTGATACCATCAGCTGTTCCAATATAAACCTGGCTGTTTTCTTCAGTCTTTGTCTGTGCAATGATTTTGCTTGGTATCTCTAGCAAGCTAGAGCCTGTAAAAAAGCTTTAATCTATTTGCCTTTGTGTGTACCTGACCTGTGCCTGTTCACCGTACTGATCCTGTGCCGCCTGCCTGCCTGCCCTGTGCCGCCTGCCCTTTGAACTGTTCCACGAATTTGCATGAACTCTGCCAGCCCTGACCTCAGCCTGTTATTGACTACGTGTATTGCCTGCTCTCCTGATGCCACACACCGGTGTCTCAGATCCATGTGGGTCAGCAGCCAACTACTCTGGAACTATTCCAAGAGGTAACGGCCTGGTAGCTCCCCTGCAACAGAGACCAGATCCCTGTATAGGGGTTAAAGGTTGAATACCAGTGGACTTCCAGGATAACACCCTAAGGACTAGCCCATAGTCAAACCGGTTGGTTGGCACAGTGGTTCCACAACCAACAGTGACTTCTGGACCGTTATAAAAGATGCATTCTGGTAGACTTCTCTGCCTCTTCTGAGACTCCACTGGTGAATCTAATGTTATCGGGATGGGAATCAATGGGACACTACACATTCCATGACTATGATTCCATAAACTGCACTGCTATGAATGATTTTCTAGCATAAATTGCAATCAAGATCAGAACTGAGCAATGGTGCAGTTATATGTTCTAAAGCCTTTTTTGGCGTGTATAAGTAGGAAAAAAAAGGGCTTATTAGCCATTGTGTGGTGAAGGGAGAAAATTGCAGCCCTTTTAGGCATGTATTAGTGGCAAAAAAAAGTATTATTTGCCGTTCAGCGGCAACCAATTGCAATTGGGAGCCGGGTGACGAAGGGGCTTCATCATCATCGGGAGAAGAGGGTGGCAGCTTGTGAGTGAGGCAGCAGCGGAGCTAGCAAGTCAGTAGCGTGGCTCGGATTCAGCAGGGTGGCAGCAGTGGGAGGTCGGGAGCCAAACGTGTCCAGGGTAGACCACCCGCTTTGCAGGTGCCTACCTGCTCGGAAAGTAGTGGTGCAGCAGTTCACGGAGGCAGCGGCGGTAGCAGTCAGTCAGTGCGGAGTGTAGGGTATAAAATAACCTACTCTGCGGTGTGGCAGTTTTTTGTTAAGCCGCCGGAGGAGATGAACGTGGCCATTTGCCGAAATCTGTGGGCAGAAGATGAAGTGTGGCCAGGGTGCCAATGTTGGCACCATGGCCCTGTGTCAACATATGCAGCGTCACCATAAACTAGGCCTGGGACAACTGTGACTCCGATGTGGTGGTCCAGCCTGCCGCAGCAACCGCTGCATCACCCAGTGGCATGCACCCGATTTCAGGCAGTCAAGGCTCCACCACCTCAGCCGAAGGGAGCTGTCTGTCCTTCCCATCATCTACCGGTCCTGAGGCTCTTGCTCCTCGCCCTCATACTCCTCATCAGTCATTCCATCAGCAATCGATCACCGAAGTGATTGCCAAGAGACAACTGTATGCGTGCACTCATCCAACGGCGCAGAAGCTGAACTTGCTCCTGGCCAAGTTGCTGGTTTCCAAGTGGTGGACTCTGCACCTATCAGAGAACTGATGGCTTGTGCCGAGCCGAGGTGGAGAGTCCCAAGCCATCATTTCTTTTCCAAAAAGGCAGTACCAGCCCTGCACAAATATGTAGAACAGAAGGTGGGCCAGTCCTTGAGCCTGTCGGTGTCTGCCAAAGTGCACAGCAGCACTGACATGTGGAGCTGTAACTACGGTCAAGGACAATATATGTCTTTTATGGCCCACTGGGTTAATGTGGTTCCTGCCCAGCCAAACCAGCAACTTTGCCAGGTGACGCCGCTTCCGCCTCCACGTTCTCATGCCGTTGGTCCTGCGACAATATCTGCCTCTGCCTCCTCATCCTCCATCGTGTCCTCAGCTTCCACTGCAGGGACAATTCACACTGCTCCTCCAGCATACCACATGTGCAGGGCACTTCGGTGTCAAGATGTTCTACACCTCGTTTGCTGGGCGAACGGAGTCACACAGGGGAGGAACTGCTCTCTGTCCTTCATCAAGAAATCGAATCCTGGCTTTCTCCACAACAACTCAAGATGGAACCATAGTGACCGACAACGGGAAGAACATGGTATCGGCGCTGCGTCAAGGAGGGCTGAGCCATGTGTCCTGCATGGCGCACGTGTTCAATCTGGTTGTCAAGCGGTTCCTGAAGTCTTCCACCCATCTGCAAGACATCCTAAAATGGCCAGGAAACTTTGCACGCACTTCAGCCACTCGTACACCACCAAGCACACCTTCTTTAAGCTGCAGTGGCAGAACGGGGTCCCCCAACATAGGCTGACATGCAACGTTTCTACCCGTTGGAATTGCACCCTCCATATGTCGGACAGACTATGCGAACAGAGAAAGGCCATAAACGATATCCTGATGATCCAAGCGGACAGGAGTACTCCCCTGTGTAACTTCGATGTCAGCCAGTGGCAGCTCATGCGTGACACCTGCCGTTTGCTCAGGCCCTTTGAGGATGCCACGTTATTTGTCAGTCACCAGGACTTCGGGATGAACAACATCATTCCACTGCTTCATACCCTGGAACAGATGCTGGTACATCTGGCTGGTCAGGGGACTGGAGACATGGTGTCTACATCTCACGGACACATGAGCCCTGTGGGGGCTGAACTGGGGTAGGAGGAGACCATTGGAGCACAAACAATGTGTAGTGAAATGGGTGGTTTTTCTACACAGGTGACAGGAGAGGAGGAGCAGGATCAGCCGGAGGAGCAAGAGGGAGATGAGGAAGACGAGGCAGATGACCCAGGCACACTGTGGCAGTATACAGTGGAGATGGTGGCAGGAAGTCCCTCCAAGTCACTTGCGCAAATGGCCCGCTGCATGCTCACTTACTTGGGTAGTGACAGCTGAATTGTCACCATTCGGCAGAGGGATGACTTCTGGCTCACCACCTTATTGGACCCTCACTACCGGTCCAAAATGGGGGCATTTTTTACACCCACTGAGAGGGAGGACAAACTGAACTACTATAGAGACATCCTATGTAGTAAGTTGGGCGCTGCCTATCTGTGCCATCGTCCATCTTCTCGAAAGTCTGATCCGGGGGGTCCTCTGCGCTTTCTTAACCCGCCTAGTGAAGAAACTACTCACCAGCAGCAGCTAGACCTAGAGCAGAACCTGAACCAGTAGGTGGTGGCATACTTAGACAGCACCCTGCCACCCCACATTGGACTTGTGCCTGCAACTGGCCGAGTTTGCCCTGGAAAAGCTGTCCTGCCCGGCCAGTAATGTGGCATCAAAGTGGGTGTTTAATGCGGCAGGAGCCATACTTACCCCAAGGAGAACTCGCCTGTCCACCCAAAATGTGGAGAGACTAACCTTTGTCAAGATGAATCAGGCGTGGATCAGCCAGGATTTCCACCCACCAATGCCTGATGCATCTGATTAGATCATCCATGCTGCCTCACCTAAACCTTGACAAAAGAGACCGGTTTCTTCTGGCTACCTGCCTCAGCTACTATTCTGATGCTGCCACCCACTTGATGCCACACATCTGATGCCAAGTGCGCCTTCTCAACCCACCATCGTCAGCGGGTACTGTTATTGCCACCCACCTTCCCACTCTGTCACCGGGTCACTCTGTGGTCTCCTGATGCTGCTGCCACCTCACCACTCAGGTCTCCTCATGCTGCTGCTGCTGCTACCTCCACACTATATCACCTTGCCACTCTGTGGCCTCCTCATGCTGCTGCTGCTGCCACCACCTCCACACTATGTCACCTTGCTACTCTGTGGTCTACTCATGCTGCTGCTAAATTAACACTATGTCACTGAGTCACTCTGTGGCCTCCTCATGCTGCTGCTGCCACCTCCACACTATGTCACCTTGCCACTCTGTAGTCTCCTCATGCTGCTGCTAAATCAAAACTATGTCACTGGGTAACTCTGTGGCCTCCTCATGCTGCTGCTGCTGCCACCTCCACACTATGTCACCTTGCCACTCTGTGGTCTCCTCATGCTGCTGCCACCTTCACACTATGTCACCTTGCCAGTCTGTGGCCTCCTCATGCTGCTGCTGCTGCCACCTCCACGCTATGCCATCTTGCCACTCAGTGGCCTCCTCATGCTGTTGCTAAAACAACACTATGTCACTGGGCCACTCTGTGGCCTCCTCATGCTGCTGCTAACTCAACACTATGTCACTGGGCCACTCTGTGGCCTCCTCATGTTGCTGCTGCTGCCACCTCCACACTATGTCACCTTGCCACTCTGTGGTCTCCTCATGCTGCTGCCACCTTCACACTATGTCACCTTGCCATTCTGTGGCCTCCTCATGCCGCTGCTGCCTCCTCCAAGCTATGCCACCTTACCACTTTGTGGCCTCCTCATGCTGCTGCTGCTGCCACCTCCACACTATGTCACCTTGCCACTCTGTGGTCTCCTCATGCTGCTGCTAAATCAACACTACAGTATGTCACTGAGTCACTCTGTGGCCTCCTCATGCTGCTGCTGCCACCTTCACACTATATCACCTTGCCACTCTGTGGTCTCCTCATGCTGATGCCAACTCACAACTCTTTCTCTGGGCCACGCTGTGGTCTCCTCATGCTGCTGCCACCTCCACACTTTGTAATTGTGCCAGTCTGTAGCCTCTTCTGCTGCTGCCACCTCCACACTATGTCACCTTGCCACTCTGTAGCCTCCTCATGCTGCTGCCACCTCCACACTATGTCACATTGCAACTATGTGGCCTCTTCATGCTGCAGCTAAATCAACACTATGTCACTGGACCACTCTGTGGCCTCATCATTCTGCTGCCACCCCCACACTGTCACCTTGCCACTCTGTGGCCTCCTCATGCTGCTGCTGCCACCTCCACACTATGTCACCTTGCCAGTCTGTGGCCTCCTCATGCTGCTGCTAACTCAACACTATGTTACTGGGCAACTCTGTGTCTTCCTCATGCTGCTGCCACCTCGACACTATGTTACTGGGCCACTCTGTGGTCTCCTCATGCTGCTGCTACCTCAACACTATGTCATTGGGCCACTCTGTGGACGTTTCAAGCTGTTCTCCCACCCTCCCCACTCCATGACTGGGCCACAATTTTGCCTTTTTGGCCTGGTTGACATAATAATTTATTTGACCCTTCTTCTGATCTGTCAGAAGGAAGGAAAAATGAGACGCACAATGGATCCTGTCTGGGTAGCAGCTGTAAGGCCTGTATGTTCCCATCAGAATTGGCTTATGATTTGGTAGCCAAAAGCAGGAGTGGGTACAAAACACAGAAGACATGCAAATATTCCATTCACGTGTCATCTCTGTTTTGAATCCACTTCTGTTTTTTGGGGGGTCTTTAGCAATACTGATGGATTACTGACCAAATGCTGACTGAGTGAAGGCGGATGCTCAACAGACAGGATCCATTTTTTGGGGGGGTTATTGTTCTGACAGATCAGAGGAAGGGCAAAATAATCAGTGACTTCAACACAAATTTACTGCTGACACCCTCTCCACTCTGTCGGGGGGGCTCTACTTGTATAAGCATTTAATAGAACAGGTTCTGTAGACATCTATGTGGAATCAGCTGACGATGGTGTAATAGGAGTGCGCTCTTTCACGCTACAGTAGGATCTTGGGCCTCTGCACAGTTCTTTATACCTGGTGCTAACATCGACCTGTAAGGCTGAATTAACACTTGAGTTATTTGGTCAGTTTTGGCCCCGTAACTGCCCAAATAAGTGAAGTGTGCAGTGATTCTAAGAGCGACGCCTGTCGTCTGAGTGTCATACTGACTTACAGTTTTGCTTCACTACCACAGCAGACTCCCTATGCGTGTTACTGCAAGGCACAGTGTTCTACACCACTATACAGGCTCTCTGCAGCCAAGAAATAGCAGTTTTTTAACGCAATTTGCCGCGAATAAATTCGGATTGAAATAAATCTTTTTGGAAAATTAGGTGAACCGACCGAATCAAATTTTTGAGATATTCGCTCATCTCTAATAATAACAATAAAGAAATGTAAAAAAAAAGGTGGATTTATATGGCCCAATATTCGGGCAGATTATCGGGAACAAACGTTCCTGCGAACACTCCTTCCCGACAATCTGTCTGTCTAAAGTTGCAGCTGATCATCCGCGAATGCGCATTCATCGGGTGAAACTGTCATTAGTGAAGACAAGTAAATAATCGTTTCTGGGCAGCAGATTGTTCTGTTTAAACAGTACACTGATGCCAGAAACAATGCACTGCTTTTGCGATCGCTCGTTCTCATACTATGGAGGTGATCGCATGTAAATGCAGCTTTCTCCTCCACTGAGCGAGCATCCAATTATCGGGAATGAACACTTCAGTAGTCAGACCACACATGGAGGACTGTGTACAGTTCTGGGCTCCTGTGAACAAGGGAGACATAGCAGAGCTGGAGAGGGTTCAGAGGAGGGCAACTAAGGTAATAACTGGAATGGGTGGATTACAGGACCCAGAAAGATTATCAAAATTAGGGATATTCACTTTAGAAAAATGACGACTGAGGGGAGATTTAATTACTATGTATAAATATATCAGGGGTCAGTACAGAGATCTCTCCCATCATCAATTTATCCCCAGGACTGTGACTGTGACGAGGGGACATCCTCTGCGTCTGGAGGAAAGAAGGTTTGTACACAAACATAGAAGAGGATTCTTTACGGTAAGAGCAGTGAGACTATGGAACTCTCTGTCTGAGGAGGTGGTGATGGTGAGATCACTAAAAGATTTCAAGAGGGGCCTGGATGTATTTCTGGAGCGTAATATTACAGGCTATAGCTACTAGAGAGGGGTCGTTGATCCAGCGAGTTATTCTGATGCCTGATTGGAGTCGGGAAATAATTTTTTCCCCTAAAGTGAGGAAAATTGACTTCCACCTCATGAGGGTTTTTTTCCTTCCTCTGGATCCTCTTGCAGGATAACAGGCCGAACTGGATGTCTTTTTTCAGCCTTACAAACTACACTGCTCAAAAAAATAAAGGGAACACTTAAACAACACAATGTAACTCCAAGTCAATCACACTTCTGTGAAATCAAACTGTCCACTTAGGAAGCAACACTGAGTGACAATCACTTTTACATGCTGTTGTGCAAATGGGATAGACAACAGGTGGAAATTATAGGCAATTAGCAAGACACCCCCAATAAAGGAGTGGTTCTGCAGGTGGTAACCACAGACCACTTCTCAGTTCCTATGCTTCCTGGCTGATGTTTTGGTCACTTTTGAATGCCGGCGGTGCTTTCACTCTAGTGGTAGCATGAGATGGAGTCTACAACCCACACAAGTGGCTCAGGTAGTGCAGCTTATCCAGGATGGCACATCAATGCGAGCTGTGGCAAGAAGGTTTGCTGTGTCTGTCAGCGTAGTGTCCAGAGCATGGAGGCACTACCAGGAGACAGGCCAGTACATCAGGAGATGTGGAGGAGGCCGTAGGAGGGCAACAACCCAGCAGCAGGACCGCTACCTCCGCCTTTGTGCAAGGAGGAAGAGGAGGAGCACAGTCAGAGCCCTGCAAAATGACCTCTAGCAGGCCACAAATGTGCATGTGTCTGCTCAAACGGTCAGAAACAGACTCCATGAGGGTGATATGAGGGCCCGACATCCACAGGTGGGGGTTGTGCTTACAACCCAACACCGTGCAGGACATTTGGGATTTGCCAGAGAACACCAAGATTGGAAAATTGGCCACTGGCGCCTTGTGCTCTTCACAGATAAAAGCAGGTTCACACTGAGCACATGTGACAGACGTGACAGAGTCTTGAGACGCCGTGGAGAACGTTCTGCTGCCTGCAACATCCTCCAGCATGACCGGTTTGGCATTGGGTCAGTAATGGCGTGGGGTGGCATTTCTTTGGAGGGCCGTACAGCCCTCCATGTGCTCTCCAGAGGTAGCCTAACTGCCATTAGGTACAGAGATGAGATCCTCACACCCCTTGTGAGACCATATGCTGGTGCGGTTGGCCCTGGGTTCCTCCTAATGCAAGACAATGCTAGACCTCATGTGGCTGGAGTGTGTCAGCAGTTCCTGCAAGATGAAGGCATTGATGCTATGGACTGGCCGTTCCTCAGACCTGAATCCAATTGAGCACATCTGGGACATCATGTCTTGCTCTATCCACCAACGTCACGTTGCACCACAGACTGTCCAGGAGTTGGCAGATGCTTTAGTCCAGGTCTGGGAGGAGATCTCTCAGGAGACCGTCCGCCACCTCATCAGGAGCATGCACAGGCGTTGTAGGGAGGTCATACAGGCACGTGGAGGCCACACACACTACTGAGCCTATTTTGACTTGTTTTAAGGACATTACATCAAAGTTGAATCAGCCTGTAGTGTGTTTTTCCACTTTAATTTTGAGTGTGACTCCAAATCCAGACCTCCATGGGTTGAAAAATTTGATTTCCATTTTTTTATTTTTGTGTGATTTTGTTGTCAGCACATTCAACTATGTAAAGAACAAAGTATTTTAGAAGAATATTTAATTAATTCAGATCTAGGTTGTGTTATTTTTGTGTTCCCTTTATTTTTTTGAGCAGTGAATGTTGCTATTAGTGTTGATCGTTAATATTGTAATCGCAAATTTTTATCGTGAATATTGGCACTTCGAGAATTCGAGAATATCTAGAATATCTAGAATATAGTGCTATATCTTCGTAATCGCGAATATTCTAGATTTTTTTTTTCATCAGTACCCATGATCCCTCACTGCTTCTTGTTTGTGGGCCAATGATAAGGCTGCAATATCTTTGACTTTAGGAGTAGTGTTGATCGCGAATTTTCGTATCGCGAATTTTTTATTGCAAATTTTCCGATTGCTGATTTTCGCAATCAAAAAAATAATGACAGTGATAATACACTTGAATTTATTAAAATATTAAGAACATACCCCTAAAATCATATCAAATACATATGCCACAATATACAACCAGCGTGTGCCCCACACTCAGTCTCTGCGCCAAAGCGTAATCGCAATAGAACCGCGTGCAAATAATATTGTGATAATGTCCCCAGTTCTATGGTCGACTATCCGTGGATAATTGAGCCGCAGCGGAGATCCAGGCGGCCGCTCACCACACAGCGTCTGACATGGTGTGCTCGGCCTGAACGTGCACGTGACCTGGTTGCCTTGGGGACCGGATATGCGCTCGTGTGACGTCACTATTGAGCGACTGCTTTTGAATCCGTGCGGGATGCTTTGTTTGCTTCACTTTGCTTTTTAAGTTGCCGGCTTCTTCTTTCTTAGGATGAATCCACGCTCACTACAAACCGCCAGACGCGTTTCAGGGTCGTACACCCCTTCCTCAGTGGCCACTGAGGAAGGGGTGTACGACCCTGAAACGCGTCTGGCGGTTTGTAGTGAGCGTGCATTCATCCTAAGAAAGAAGAAGCCGGCAACTTAAAAAGCAAAGTGAAGCAAACAAAGCATCCCACACGGATTCAAAAGCAGTCGCTCAATAGTGACGTCACACGAGCGCATATCCGGTCCCCAAGGCAACCAGGTCACGTGGGACGCCACGTTCAGGCCGAGCACACCATGTCAGACGCTGTGTGGTGAGCGGCCGCCTGGATCTCCGCTGCGGAGGAGGCAGTGAAGACGGGTAAGACCGGGCTCGAATCTGAGCACTGTATACCCACTATTGTGGGCGTTATACCGCATTGTGTTGTGGACTTGGGCTTTGCCATTTTAGTGCACTGGACAGTGAAGGGGTGTATTGAACTTTTGCACCCAAGTAGCACATCAGTGCTGGCTCAATTATCCACGGATAGTCGATCATAGAACTGGGGACATTATCACAATATTATTTGCACGCGGTTCTATTGCGATTACGCTTTGGCGCAGAGACTGAGTGTGGGGCACACGCTGGTTGTATATTGTGGTATATGTATTTGATATGATTTTAGGGGTATGTTCTTAATATTTTAATAAATTCAAGTGTATTATCACTGTCACTGCTGTGGTGGTCCCTTTTGAGTGTGCCCACCCTCAGGACCCCATACCGGTCCTGAGGGTGGGACCTGGGGGTGAGCACCTTTTCCGTATAGAGAGACGGTGAGCCGCTGTATTCCTTTTCCAAAAAAATAATGACTGGAGATCACGAATTCGCGAATATATGATGAATATTCGCCCAAATATTCACAAAATATTGCGAATTCGAATATTGCTCATCACTGGTTACTATAACAATCAGCTTCTCATCACGTTGTCTAAATCCACCTCCTTAGGAGCTATAAACACAACAGAAATCAGAGGCATACAATGGTGCAGCTGAGGCACAACAGACCTCTGTGAAAGATCTATTTCAACTATGACCATTTTACTAATATGGACATTTTCATGAACCCTTAAACTCATTAAAATGACAAAAAAAAGAACCAAAAATTTTTCCTAATTGCAATAATACAAGCAAAAGAAAAAAATAATTGACACAAGTTATATAAAAAAGCAACATAAAAATAATTGACCGGAACCCTATGAATAATAAAAGGCAATCAAATAATAAAACAATTTGAAAATAAGTCATTCTAACTCTAGTAATAAAAAAGCAAAAATAAAAAACTAATAAAATATAACTAATATTACAAAAAAATTAAAGTTTATCCTTTATCATCCCAATCCTAATCCCAGCAAATACAGTAGCTTCTGTATAGAGAAGACAATGTGATTGTTCCTAAAGAAATCTTATAAGTGCTTTAAGGGTTTTCTCGACCTCTCGAATTTTTGCATTTTGCTTATTTGTCACTTTGAACAGTTGCTTCAGAAAACACATTTTTTATGTTAACATCTTTTTTGCTTTTACTACATTGAGTGATGAACCGTAAAAGCTGGAAGATTATTATTACTGCAGATATCTGTACATAGTCTTCTTGCCTTGTTTATATTCTTTGCAGCTCATTTATAAGAGGCAGAGACGTCTCTGATAAATGATTGTGAGGTTTTCTTGATGATCAAATTCACCAGGGTTATAAAACGATCTGCTGATAATAAATATACATGAAGCTCAGAGCCGATCGGGAGGGAAAGCAAATCTGGAAGGAACCAAACAAGTGTGAAGACTCCAGGAATTGTCAATATGGTTGTCAGAACCGCCACAATCAGCAGATTTTGACAGGAGAAACCTAAGCCAGCCTGACATTTTCCCTGCAGCGGCCACTGCAGGAGAAATGTAGTATTACATGGTGGCCATTCAGATGAATGTATTATATGGACGGCTTTTTTTTTACCAGAAGGGGAGCTGAGTTTCCATTCTGTCACATAAAGGGGGAGGTCTTGCGCGGGGAAAACTCATCCATGGAATTCCTATGCCCTATTATCCCCTTTAAGGACTAAGCAAATTTTGGCCATTTTGAACTTCAGGAGTATTTTCATTTTTCGACTGACAACAATGGTTTTCTTTTTCTTCTTACGGAAAAAGTTGTATATTTTAGATTTTTTTTTTATTTTTATCTTTTTAAGATAGATAAAAGTTTAATTAATGATTTTTATAAAAAAGAGAAAAAAAAGAAATGTGATTAACATTCCTGTTAAGCATTTTATATTCAATAAAATTATTTATTTTAAAGGAATCTGCTAATATATTTTTTGCCCCTTTTAAAAGGTTTTCAAGGATTGCTGTGATTTTTAACAGATATGCTAATGTACTTGCTTACCTCATGTACATCTTCCCCATGTTTTTTCTTTTCAATGTGGACTCTTTTGACCCATTTTCACCACGCAGATAAATTCCTTTGGTTTGTTACATCCTGTCTATGTACCACATCCTGTTGCTGTATCCACCCATGATGCACTTCTTTCTCTGCCCCATCTCCTGCCCCTCCCCTAACAATGCCCACCTAGATCACATGGTAAGGTTTAAGGGACAAGAGAGCCTAATATGTTAATATCCCCCAAAGCAGGAAGTGGAGAGAAGCTGGAACCAGGGCAGCATCAGAATCATTATGTTTTTATTTTTAACTAACTTTGCCCCTATTTTTAAATAAAATTATTCCTCTAAAAAACCCATAATAATGAATTTAAAATATTTTCACAGCAACTTTAAAAAAAAATCCCAGCAGAGGTATAAAAGTTTTGTATTTTCTGTTGCTTGTCAACAATTTTATTTTTTTACACTGCACATGGTTAAATATTATCTGTAGATTCTGGAATCCATACAGGATTTCACAATTTTTTTTTTTTTTTGAGAAATCTATTTTGTAAAAAATTGCTAAAATAAGAAAATGTCCATTCACATAATACTTCACAAAAGATACTAATTCTCCTTGTGGAGATCCAGCTGGTAGGTAGTCTTTAACCTCTCCCCGACATTTTCCATACATGTACGGAAGATGTTGGGTGTGTAAATATGGCTTTGGCTCAGGAGCTGTCTGCTGTTTTAGACACTGCAGTGTCCGTGATTAGAGACAACTCCAGTCATGGAAATTTAAACCCTTAGATGGTGTGGTCAATTGCAACCAAATCATCCAAGCTGTAAATTGTAGAACCTCCCAACACCCACCCTTGGCACAAAAAGACAGTAGAATCTGTTTTGTTACTAGGGCACCCGGATGCCTTGTGAAGGCTCTGAGGCCTGCCATTGTAAAGTTCCTATTAAACCCTACTTCGGGCAGGGCTTAATGGTAATATACAATCATGAGAAAAACAAAGCACACCCTCTTTGATTTCTATCGTTTTACATATCAGGACATAAGAATAAAATATCTGTTCCTTAGAAGGTCTTACAATTATATAACTACAAGATTTCACTGTGTTATTATTTATTTAACAAAAACTAGACCAAAATGCAGAAGCTGTGTATGAAAAATTAAGAACACCCTAACTGCCTCCATAGAAATTAAGAGGGTAATCAAATGCCATTGACTATTTGATCAGCAAGTTTTACCACCTTTATAAAAGCAGAAGTCTTGGTAGTTTGTTGGTCCGGAGCATTCAGGCTTGTTTTAACACAATGACAAGAAGAAAATACCTCAGCAGTGATCTCAGAGAAGCAACTGTTGCTGCCCATTAATTTGCGAAGGGTTCTAAGGCCATTTCCAAATAATTCCGTCATTCTACAGTGAGAAAGATTGTTCACAAGTGAAATATATTTAAGACAGTTGACAATCTTCCCAGGAGTGGAGGTCTGAGCAAATTCAACCCAAGGTCAGACCGTCAAGAAATTACAAACACTAAGGCTACATCAAAGACTCTACAGGCCTCAGTTAGCAGGTTACATGTTAAAGTTCATGACAGTACAATCAGAAAAATATTGAACAAGTATGGCTACTCTCACACCAGCGTTTTTACTGGATCCGGCAGGGTTCAGCAAAAACGCTTCCGTTACTGATAATACAACCGTCTGCATCCGTTATGAACGGATCCGGTTGTATTATCTTTAACATTGCCTAGACAGATCAGTCATGAACTCTATTGAAAGTCAATGGAGGACGGATCAGTTCTCTATTGTGGCAGATTGTGGCAGAAAAAACGGATCCGTCCCCATTGACTTGCATTGGGCGTCTTGCTCCGCATCCCAGGACAGAAAGCAAACTACAACATGTTGCAGTTTGCTCTCCAGTATGAAACGCAACTAAACGGAACAGAATGCATTTTGGTGCACTCCGTTCTGTTCAGTTTTGTCCCCATGGACAATGAATGGGGACAAAACTGAAGCGTTTTTTTCTAGTATTGAGCCCTTATGACGGAACTCAATACCGGAAAACTAAAACGCTAGTGTGAAAGTAGCCTATAACCTGTTTGGAAGGGTTGCCAGGGGAATGCCTCTTCTTTGTAAAAAGAAGATAGCGGCACATATCCGGACATATCTCCATCTTCACTCCTCCGGCCACCCAGATATGAGCATTTCATTCTCCGATGCTCTCCTTTGCCCTGCGCTGAATCACGCAGGACAAAGGCATTTTCTGGAGATCTGGTGACGTACCGGCACTAATGGGCGGGCTTTAGCACTGCTGTTTTACAGGCTAGGGCAGCGCTAAAGCCTGCCCATCAGAGCCGGAGACGTCACTAGGAACACTGCTGGGCTGAAGCCTCCTCCTAGCAATGTGCCAAAGTAAACAAAAAAGCCCTTGCCCTGCACAATACAGCGATACATTTCATGCTCCGATGCTCATATCAGGGAAGCCGGAGGGGTAAGGATTGGTATATGTCCGGTTTCAGCTCTGCGAAGTTGTATCTGAACAAATTACAAGGCTGTTGGAACAAAGGGGGAAATTATCAAAAGTGGCTTATATTGGCCTACAGCAACCAATCAGATTCCAACTTTCATTTTCCAAAGGAGTGGGTACAAAACACAGAAGGCATGCAAATATTCCATTCACGTGTCATCTCTGTTTTGGATCCACTCCTGTTTTTTTGGCATTAGCAATACTGATGGATTACTGACCAATTGCTGACCGAGTGAAGGCAGATGCTCCACAGACAGGATCCGTTTTTTGGGGGTTATTGTTCTGACGGATCAGAGGAAGGGCAAATTAATCAGTGACGTCAACACAAACTTACTGCTGACACCCTCTCCACTCTGTCCGGGGGGCTCTACTTGTATAAGTAGAAATGGCCTTGCGGTTCGCCCGGCGCTTGTTTCGCATTGAACTTTGCTCGTTCGCCGAACATGCGAACATATGGAGATGTCTGCCGCCACCATGTTCTTTTACATTGTGAAGAACTTTGACCCCTGACACATCCATTAGGTGGTACAGGACAGCCAATTGAGAAGTTTCAGCACATGGAGCTTATAAATAAACCTGATCTGCTTTCCAACATAGACAGTATATAATAGTGCATTTGCATTGTGCAGCAGTTGTGTGCGGTTCTGCTGCGATACTGCAGCTATACAGAGGGACAAACGCACTTGGAACAAATAATTTCTACTGGTGAGATATACCAGTTGCCCCCCAAAAAAACTGATTGAAGCAGAGGTCCCAGAGGTCCCATGGGAACGCCTGTGGGTTAGAAAATACCATCGGATCTGAGTTTTCCCTGAGATCGTGAAAACTCAGATCCGATGGTATATTCTAACCCACAGGCGTTCCATGGTGACGGGGACGCTTGTCGGGTAGCAGTATGCCAAAGTGGAATAACAGTACAGATTGAAAAAAAAAAGACGAATATTCTAAATAACAAATATATTCGCTATATTGCTATAACTTCGTTTTTTAGAATATTCGTCATATTCTAAAAAACAAAGTTATAGCAATATAGCGAATATTCGTAAAATACACATATAGACTTCAATTTAGCTAATATAGTGCTGTAGTGTTTTTTTATAGTGTAAATTTTTTCCAAACTGAAGTCTAGAAGAGGCAAAAAAAATTAGACTATGAAAAAAAAAAAGATTATAGCACTATATTAGCTAAATTGCAGTCTATATGTGTATTTTACAAATATTCGCTATATTGCTATAACTTCGTTTTTTAGAATATTCGTCATATTCTAAAAAACTAAGTTATAGCAATACAGCGAATATTTGTAAAATACACATATTAGCCATAGCCATAGCCAACTAATAGGAAAGTTGCCTTATACAGTTAAAGGAAAATCGCAATACGCGAATAATTAAATAGTATATTATTCGCGATAAATAGAATAATTACGAATATTCAATTCCGAAGAATATAAGACGAATATTCAATCGAATATTCGGGAAATATTGCGAAATCGAATATGGCACCTCCCGCTCATCACTATCATTGATCCCCCTCTGGTATGTCACTGTCCATGTTGTGGGACTATTTGTACACTTCTACTAAGTATTTGGTGGCTGCAAATATGAGCTGAAGGTTTTTCAGGTTCGCCTACCATTAAAGTGAATGGGGCCAGCCACGAACTTGCGGTTCGCAAACATTTGATCGCGTTCACGAACCGCCCCGGATGATGTTCGTCCATCACTATGTATAAGCGTTTAATAGAACAGGTTCTGTAGACATCTATGTGGAATCAGCTGACGACGATGTAAAAGGAGTGCGCTTCTTCTTGGCGCTAACATCGACCTGTAAGGCTGAGTTCATACTTAGTTATTTGGTCAGTTTTGGCCCCGTGACTGCCCAAATAAGTGAAGTGTGCAGAGATTCTAGGAGTGACGCCTGTCGTCTGCATGTCATACTGACTCACAGTATTGTTTCACTACAAGATAAGACTCCCTATGCGTGTTATACGTGTTACTGCAAGGCACAGTACAGGCTCTCTGCAGCCAGAAAATAGCTCTTTTTTAACGTGATTCGCCACAAATAAATTTGGATCGAAACAAAAAATAAATTTAAATTCGGAGAAGAGGCAGAATCGAATTTTTGAGAAATTCACTCATCTCTTATGAGGATGCTTGGTGTCAGACAATCTGATGATACTGGGTGGCATATCCCTTTGCTACAATACAGACTGCCACTCTGGCGTGATAGCGGCCATATAGATGTTAGATATCCTCCTGTGTGTTCATTCCAAGCTCTTTCCACTTGGACCCGTAGTTCAGCCAAGGTGGTTGTTGGGTGCTGTGCATGGGAGATCCATCTCCCCATCCAGTCCCAGACCTTCTTGACGGGGAGAGGTTTGGTGATCAAGCTGGCTGGGTGAGCTGCTGGATATCCTGAAGAACACATTGTGTAGAGTGGACAGTGTGTGAGCGGGTGTTATCTTGTTGGAATAGCACATCTCTAGACTGAGTCAAAAAACAGTAGGACTGGCTCCACGACGTCCTGGACATACTGAATATCCCTCCATGAATATCAGACAGGAACAGTCAAGGTAGCTAATGGCGACCCACACCATAACACCTGATGTTGGTCCTGTGTGTCTCCATATCATGCATGAAGGCAGTAGACGCTCTCCAGACCTCCTCTTGTCTGAACTTCGGCTACAGGCTGAAAGAGCTTGGTATGACATATCACATCTTCTGTATGACCACTACCATGCCAGAGGGTAGCCTGTGTCACAGCCAGGGAGATGCCACCCAGTATAAATGTGACCTGCCTCAACATATCACCTGATGCAGAACCCATAATAAAGGTGCACCACCTTGGTTGTATGATCATTGTCCAAGCACCACTAGAAGTTTATACTCAATCTCAGCTCAATCCCATTTAGTTCCCAGATGTTCTTTTTTCATTTAATTAACACTAGTGTATTTCATTATGTTTTTAACTTGTAAATAAATCTAGGTGACACATTCCCTTTACAGTATTTTTTACAGATTTCAGAAAAAGCAAGTTTCCTATTTATTCCACTATTTAAAAGAAAAAAACATGAAGGCTTAGACATCAGCCTGCATTAGTTCTGCAATCAATCACAGTTGATTTTAATGAGAATCTATAAATATATTGACATTTCCATCAGATGTCCTAAAAAAAAAATCTAATTTTCGAGGAAAACAATTGTTTCCTCTTAGACAAATTGAAAAAAAAACTGATTAAACGAGTAATGCAAACTGATGTATTCCTTCATTAGATTTCCTATCCAATCAGAAAGAAAGCTACCGGCGCATACAGAAAATGTATCCTATTCACCCAGTGGATGCCAAAATTGTATGGAATAAGGTATATTATTCTATGTTTTATATTTTTATTATTATATTATATTTAAAAATAAAACTCTATCATTACTCACTGACCTTTACTCATTATCATCACAATGTTGCTCCGGTCCCCGATGCGCTTCACTTCCTGTTCCTGGGCTCAACACACAGGAAATAGTTTGTACTGCTTGTTCAGCCAATCACTACTAGAGGTGAGTCACCGCTGCCTTCACTGATTGGCTGAGTGGGCAGTTAAAACTATTTCCTGTGTGTCGACCCCCTGAGCAGGAAGTGGAGAGCATCATGAACCAGAGCAGCTTAGAACAGTAATAGAATGGGGATCGTTGAGGTGAGAAACCATTATTTATTATTTTTAATAATTTTTATTATTTTTTCCATATATGACAGAACTTTTTGAAAAAAATAATCCATAAAGTAGAGGTGGAACGGGATTTTAAAGTTTTTTGTATTTAAATATATTTTTTAAGATTTTATTCTGTGAAAAGGCAAATAAAATTCAGAAAAATAAAAATAAAATTTTCACTTATATAATACCTCACAAAAGGTACTGTAACGGAACTCCTAGCACCCCGACCGGGTACCTCCATCGATAGATGCTCCTAGTGCTTCCAGAGGACTCCAAGCACTCCACTTGACACCGTCAGCGCTGCAGACCCCACGAACCGCCGAAGCTTGGTGGAGGTCTCACCATCTCCTACCCACCCTGGACCTACGACAAGGCTCCAGGCTCCAGTGGGTGAACCTCTCCTACATCCAGAGAGCAGGAACCAGGAACAAGCTCTTACAAGAGCTTATACTCAGGGGAGTATTATGATATAGCAATCCCCAAGAGTGTAGTTATCCCATGAGCCAAACATGAGCCAAGACTTCATGAAGGTATAAAAACAGGAACACTTTATTGAGGGCTACCCGCCCGTATTTATGCAGGTCCCCATCTGGTTGACACGCCCCTAGTGGACCAGAAGGAAGACTGTGACACAGGACAGATACGTAGCAACTCAGGATACACAGACACAACACATCCCCACAATGCATCATGGTTTCCTCCTCTCTGCCCTGGAGACACCCGAGGAGCAATTCAATTATCTCTCAGGACAAGGAAATCGCCAATACACATGTTGGGACAACAGGACAGAAATCACCACCCAAACACCCAATGTCACACCCCCACAGCAAACACAGACATTTAACATAGCCCCAGATAGCTCAAGTCTGAGTGCATATCATTAGGTGAATGGCACTCAGAATACACGAATACAATAAAATTAGCTATCTGGGTACCCTCACATAACAAAATACAATTCCAAAGACAGATTTAAGCTGTGCGGCCGGTCTGTCTTCTCCTTTAAAGTTAGTATGGGCCATAATCCTGAGGCAAGAGGCTGGTAAACAGGCCTCTCCAAAACCCAGTGGCGAGGTTGGTTTCGCCACACATCTCCCCCTCCCAGGGAAGACTAACCAGATACCTGACCTCATGCCGGTCGGTATCTGAGTTAGTCTGGCAGTCCACCCACAACCCAATACTGGACCTGTTGAATTTTGGGGCCTGGCTCTGTTCTGTATGTCCCCAGCTGTTGAGGGGGCATCTGCTACTCCTTGCTTCCTTGTTGCTCTCTAGCTTGGAGCTGTAGGTACTTGGTGGGCAGAGGCCGACTGCGATCTGCCCAGATGCCAGCTCTTCCGCTGGGGTAGCCTGTGGGAAGTCCGGCTCTGGAGAAGAGGATAGGGGAGGGCAGAGGCCGACTGCGCTCTGCCCAGATGCCAGCTCTTCCACTGGGGTAGCCTGTGGGATGTCCGGCTCTGGAGAAGAGGATAGGGGAGGCCAGAGGCCGACTGCGCTCTGCCCAGATGCCAGCTCTTCCGCTGGGATGTGGTCAGGGAATCCTATCCCCAGGACCTTGTTGCAGATCGGCTGTGGAGAAGAGGATAGGGGAGGGCAGAGGCTGACTGCGCTCTGCCCAGATGCCAGCTCTTCTGCTGGGGTAGCCTGTGGGGAGTCAGGCTCTGGATAAGAGGATAGGGGAGGCCAGAGGCCGACTGCGCTCTGCCCAGATGCCAGCTCTTCCGCTGGGATGTAGTCAGGGAATCCTATCCCCAGGACCTTGTTGCAGATCGGCTGTGGAGAGGAGGAATCGCTTACCTTCTCCTCCTGGCATTCCTGCAGGGTTGGTGGGGGATCTGAACCGGCCGTCCAGCATCCCGGTAGGCCTGGTGCAGAGACCGCGGTCCCATCTGCACCATCGGAGTTAGGGGTGCTGTCCCCCTGTGGTTGGGGAGAGAGATCAGTGGGTATCGCAGGCTCATCCCCTGCCCCCAGAACTCGGTTGGGAAGTAGCTGGGAAGGGGAGGGCTCGCTTACCTCCTCCTCCTGGTATCCCTGCGGAGATGGCTGGGGATCTGGACCGACCGTCCAGCATCCCTGTAGAACTGGTAGAGAGACCTCGGTCCCATCTCCACCTGCCATCTGTGGGTCCTCCCAGGACCAGTCTGTGAGGTCCCTCAACATTTGCGAGTAAGGACCACCTGCGTCCACACCTGGCAACTCCGGCTGCTGTTGAGGGTCTGGGCCAGCTGCCCAGCATCCCGGTGGAGACACCTCGGTCCCGTCTCCACCTGCCTGTTGTGGTTCCTCACAGGACCAGTCTATGATGACCCCTACTTCGGGTTCCTCTGGCCGCCTCAGGGGGAGACTGCTAACCTCCTCGGATGCAGCCTCTGCTCGGCTGCTGTAACACTCCTTCCGCTGGGCAATTTCTCTCTCTTTCGCCAGTCGGAATTCTCGTTCCATCCTTGCGTGTCGCTTGGCTGTGACCTGGTTCCAGATGGCCTGGTATATATCCATGGACACATTATCTCCATACTGGGCCACTCGCTGCCTCACCTCGGCCAGCCAGTCATCTTCAGAGCCTTCCATACTTGTCTGCTCCAAGGGGCGCTGCACGAGTGCTAGCGTTGCCCTCAATTTGTAACACCACACGTTACCAGTGTCTCTGAGCTGCTTCTCCTCACACTAGGAAGCCATCCCACTGCTTGCCACCAATGTAACAGAACTCCTAGCACCCGACCGGGTACCTCCGTCGATAGATGCTCCTAGTGCTTCCAGAGGACTCCAAGCACTCCACTTGACACCGTCAGTGCTGCAGACCCCACGAACCGCCGAAGCTTGGTGGAGGTCTCACCGTCTCCTACCCACCCTGGACCTACGACAAGGCTCCAGGCTCCAGTGGGTGAACCTCTCCTACATCCAGAGAGCAGGAACCAGGAACAAGCTCTTACAAGAGCTTATACTCAGGGGAGTATTATGATATAGCAATCCCCAAGAGTGTAGTTATCCCATGAGCCAAACATGAGCCAAGACTTCATGAAGGTATAAAATAGGAACACTTTATTGAGGGCTCCCCGCCCGTATTTATGCAGGTCCCCATCTGGTGGACACGCCCCTAGGGGACCAGAAGGAAGACTGTGACACAGGACAGATACGTAGCAACTCAGGATACACAGACACAACACATCCCCACAATGCATCATGGTTTCCTCCTCTCTGCCCTGGAGACACCCGAGGAGCAATTCAATTATCTCTCAGGGCAAAGGGAAATCGCCAATACACATGTAGGGACAACAGGACAGAAATCACCACCCAAACACCCAATGTCACACCCCCACAGCAAACACAGACATTTAAAATAGCCCCAGATAGCTCAAGTCTGAGTGCATATCATTAGGTGAATGGCACTCAGAATACACGAATACAATAAAATTAGCTATCTGGGTGCCCTCACATAACAAAATACAATTCCAAAGACAGATTTAAGCTGTGCGGCCGGTCTGTCTTCTCCTTTAAAGTTAGTATAGGCCATAATCCTGAGGCAAGAGGCTGGTAAACAGGCCTCTCCAAAACCCAGTGGCGAGGTTGGTTTCGCCACAGGTACTAATTCTCCTTGTAAAGAATTTTACAAGGAAAAGCACCCTGGGGGAAAAAAAACTATGCAAAATAGCTCTCCGCAAGAAAATTATGTAGTGCCACCCAGGGGCGTTGCTAGGGTCTCAAAAGATCCGGGGCCCAAGCCCCAATGAATATGGCTCAGTTCTCTAAGTTGCCACCCCCCTCCCCCCACACACCGCATTTTGCTGTACTTGCTATACAGCAGCACATACCTGTCACATCCAGGGCCTCCCAGGTGACATCTTATTCGATGTAGATCTTCTCTGACATCAACTTCTCCATTTGGTCCGGACAACTTCTTTCAGTTGCGCCTCGTCTCTGCAGAGTGTGACACACAGAGATCTTAGTTTCATCACATTTCTATCATCATCCCCCAACCTGGAGTCCCAACAGTGTTATCCTGCTGCTCGCTGTGCCCCCCAATACCCCCAGATACTATCCTGAAGAAATATGAGTGCCTCCCATAGCAATAGTGCTCCTCCAAGTCCCACCAATAGTAATTCCTTTCCAGAATGCCCCCATTAGTAATACTGCCCCCTACAGTGCCCCAAACAGTAATAATGCTCCCCAAGAGTGCCCCCATTAGTAGAAGAGCCCCCAATATTAATAATACACTCACAGAGCCCCCAGTAAAAATAAGCCCCCCTATTGTTCCCCAGTGGTAATAAATCTCTCTACAGACCCCTCAGTAGTAATAAGGCCCCCCATAGTGCTCTTAGTAAAAATAAGGAGGATCTATAAGTCCCTCCTATAGAGCCCCCAGTAGTAATAAGAACACCTATAATGTCCCCTGGATTTGCAGGGGACATTAAATAACACTATTTCCCTCCCTCCGCCATAGAGTCTCATGTAAATAACATCACACCATCTCCCCAGCCCTCTCCAATTTACAGTCCCATGTAAATAACATCCCTCTCTATCTACAGCCCCCTCCAAAATACAGCCCCATGTAAATAACATCACCTCCTCTCTAGCCGCCTTCAACATACAGTCCCAAGTAAATAATATCACCCCCTCCCCAGCTGCTTACAACATGCAAGCCCATGTAAACATCACCCCCTCAACATTCAGTCCCATGTAAATAACATCATTCCCCCCATCAGACACCTTCAATATACAGTCCCATGTAAATAACATCATTGCCTTCCTCAGACCCCTGTAACATTCAGTCCCATGTAAATAACGTCACTCCCTCCCCCAGCCCCCTGCAACATACAGTCCCATGAAAATAACATCACTTCCTCCTACAGCCACCATCAACATACAGTCCTATGTAAATAACATGACCCCCTCCCCAGCCACCTCCAACACACAGTCCCATGTAAATAACATCACTCCCTTCAGCCCTAACATACATAGTAACATAGTAACATAGTACATAAGGCCGAAAAAAGACATTTGTCCATCCAGTTCGGCCTGTTATCCTGCAAGTTGATCCAGAGGAAGGCAAAAAACCCTGTGAGGTAGAAGCCAATTTTCTCCACTTTAGGGGAATAAAAAATTTCTTCCCGACTCCAATCAGAATAACTCCCTGGATCAACGACCCCTCTCTAGTAGCTATAGCCTGTAATATTATTACGCTCTAGAAACACATCCAGGCCCCTCTTGAATTCCTTTATTGTACTCACCATCACCACCTCCTCAGGCAGAGAGTTCCATAGTCTCACTGCTCTTACCGTAAAGAATCCTCTTCTATGTTTGTGTACAAACCTTCTTTCCTCCAGACGCAGAGGATGTCCCCTCGTCACAGTCACAGTCCTGGGGATAAATAGCTGATGGGATAGATCTCTGTACTGACCCCTGATATATTTATACATATTAATTAGATCTCCCCTCAGTCGTCTTTTTTCTAAAGTGAATAACCCTAATTTTGATAATCTTTCAGGGTACTGTAGTTGCCCCATTCCAGTTATTACTTTAGTTGCCCTCCTCTGAACCCTCTCTAGCTCTGCTATGTCTGCCTTGTTTACAGGAGCCCAGAACTGTACACAGTACTCCATGTGTGGTCTGACTAGCGATTTGTAAAGTCGTAGGACTATGTTCATATCACGGGAATCTATGCCCCTTTTGATGCAACCCATTATCTTGTTGGCCTTGGCAGCAGCTGCCTGACACTGGTTTTTGCTGTTTAGTTTGCTGTTTATTAAAATTCCTAGATCCTTTTCCATGTCAGTGTTACCGAGTGTTTTACCATTTAGTATGTACGGGTGACTTGCATTTTTCCTTCCCATGTGCATAACCTTACATTTATCAGTGTTAAACCTCATCTGCCACTTATCTGCCCAAGCCTCCAATCTATCCAGATCCCTCTGTAGTAGTATACTGTCCTCTTCAGTGTAAATTACTTTACACAGTTTAGTGTCATCTGCGAAAATTGATACTTTACTATGCAAGCCTTCTACAAGATCATTAATAAATATATTGAAGAGAATAGGGCCCAATACTGACCCCTGAGGTACCCCACTAGTGACAGTGACCCAATCTGAGTATGTACCGTTAATAACCACCCTCTGTTTTCTATCATTGAGCCAGTTACTTACCCACATACAGATGTTTTCTCCCAGTCCGAGCATTCTCATTTTATATACTAACCTTTTATGCGGTACAGTGTCAAATGCTTTGGAGAAGTCCAGATATACGACATCCATTGATTCGCCGCTGTCAAGTCTAGAACTTACCTCCTCATAGAAACTGATTAAATTAGTTTGACATGACCGATCCCTCACGAAGCCATGCTGATATGGCGTTATTTGCTTATTTCCGTTGAGATGCTCTAACATAGCATCTCTCAGAAAACCTTCAAACAGTTTACCCACAACAGATGTTAAACTTACCGGCCTATAGTTTCCAGGCTCTGTTTTTGGCCCCTTTTTGAATATTGGCACCACATATGCCACGCGCCAATCCTGTGGGACATTCCCTGTCAGTATAGAGTCTGCAAATATCAGAAATAAGGGTCTGGCTATGACATTACTTAATTCCTTTAGGATACGGGGGTGTATGCCATCCGCTCCTGGCGATTTGTCTATTTTAATCTTGTTAAGCCGCTGATGTACTTCTTCCTGGGTCAGACAGGACACTTTTAATGGGGAATTTATTTTTGCATTCTGCATGTCATCTGACAATTTATTTTCCTCAGTGAATACATTGGAGAAAAAAATATTTAACAGCTTTGCTTTCTCCTCGTCGCTCTCTGCGACTCCCCCCTCATTACTCTTTAAAGGGCCAACACCTTCAGCTTTATACTTTTTAACATTTATATAATTGAAGAACATTTTAGGGTTGGTTTTACTCTCTTTGGCAATTAATCTCTCGGTCTCTAGTTTGGCCGCTTTTATTTGTTTTTTACATGTTCTATTTTTTTCCTTATAGTTTTTCAGTGCTTCCGTGCTACCCTCCTGTTTTAGTGTTTTATATGCTTTCTTTTTGTCATTTATTGCTTTCTTTACAGTTCTATTTATCCACATTGGTTTCTTTTTGTTCCTTAACCTTTTATTACCATACGGTATGTACCTCTGACAATGAGTTTTTAGGATGTTTTTAAAGATATCCCATTTTGTGTCTGTATTTGTGAGGACTTTGTCCCAGTTAGTTTGGCCTATGGCCTCTCTTAGTTGGCTAAATTTAGCTTTTTTGAAGTTTGGTATTTTTGTTCCTCCCTGTAGAAACGCTCTTTTGAATGATAATTGGAAGGTTATTACTTTATGGTCACTATTTCCCAGGTGTCCCCCGACCTGCACGTCTGTTGTTCTGTCAGGTCTATTGGTTAATACTAAGTCCAGTATGGCCGTCCCTCTAGTCGGGTCCTGAACCAGTTGGGAGAGGTAATTGTCTTTGGTTATAGCCACGAACCTGTTTCCCTTATGAGATATACAAGTTTCAGTTTCCCAGTCTATATCTGGGTAGTTGAAGTCCCCCATAATAACCACCTCATTATGATCTGCCGCCTCGTCTATCTCATTTAGTAGTAGATTTTCTGTGGACTCTGGTATATTAGGTGGTTTATAGTAGACTCCTATTAGTAATTTATTGTTGTTTTTAGCTCCATGTATCTCTACCCATAGTGACTCCACATGTTCATGTCCCTCACTTATATATTCTCGGACTGTGGGCTTTAGACAGGACTTTATATAAAGGCAGACCCCTCCCCCTCTCCGGTTTTGACGATCCTTTCTAAACAGACTGTAACCTTGTACATTAACTGCCCAGTCATAGCTATCATCCAGCCATGTCTCAGTTATTCCCACTATGTCATAGTCCTCCTCACACATCACTAATTCCAGTTCACCAGTTTTATTAGTCAGGCTTCTGGCATTAGTATACATACATTTGAGAGGTTTATGTATATTTTTTACCCTACACCTTTCCTTCTGAATTGTTCCAGTCCCTCCTTCCATTCCTCCCCCATTCTTATTACCTTGCCCCCGGTCTCTATCTGCACTATCTTCCCCTCCTATAACGTAATTACCCTCCCCCCCAGTCCCTAGTTTAAACACTCCTCCAACCTTCTAGCCATCTTTCTCCCCAGCACAGCTGCCCCTTCCCCATTGAGGTGCAGCCCGTCCCTACGATAGAGCCTGTTGCCGATAGAAAAATCGGCCCAGTTCTCCAGGAACCCAAACCCCTCCATCCTACACCAGTTCTTGAGCCACTTGTTAATCTCCCTAATCTCCCATTGCCTTTCTTGTGTGGCTCGTGGTACAGGCAGTATTTCGGAAAATACTACCTTAGAGGTCCTTGCCCTCAGCTTTTGACCTAAATCCCTGAAATCATTTTTAAGGACTCTCCACCTACCTCTAACTTTGTCATTGGTTCCGATATGGACCATGACCGCTGGATCGTCTCCGGCCCCTCCCAGTAATCTGTCAACCCGATCCGCGATGTGTCGAACTCTAGCGCCAGGAAGACAGCACACTGTTCGGCGATCACGGTCTTTGTGACAGATTTCCCTATCTGTTCCCCTAATAATGGAGTCTCCCACTACCAGCACCTGTCTGGCCTGCCCTGCTCTCCTGGTTCCCTGCCTACTGGAGCTGACATTCCCCTGACTGGCAGAGGAAGTGTCTGGCTGCAGCAGTGCCGTCCCCGGACTGACATCCCCCTCATCTGCCAAACGTGCAAACTTGTTGGGGTGTGTCAGATCAGGGCTAGCCTCCCTGGCACTCTTCCCTCTACCCCGCTTTCTAACTTTTACCCAGCTAGCTACCTCACTTTCCTCAGCCTCCTCTCTGTCACCCTCCCCCTCATCTACCCCAAAGAGTGCTTGCTCGGTGAGAAGCAAACTCTTTTGCAAATTATCAATGCCTCTCAGTGTTGCAACTTGCCCATTTAGAGACTCGATCTGCGATTCCAAACGGGTAATTTGCTCACATCTAGAACAAAGATATACACCCTTGAACGGCTGTTCCAGGACTGCATACATCATGCAAGATGTGCACTGGACTGCGTTGTAAATTGTGCAACACATACTAAATGGGGATTACAACAGTAAAAAAGTAAAACAGTATAAATGATTTAGATTTAGACCCTGTCTGCTGTAGTTGAAGGACCACGTAAAATTAAGCCAACAACACACAAGGAAATTATATCCAACCTTAGTTTCCAAACTCCTTTTCTTAAACTCCTTATTTTTTAACTCCACTTAATAAGAAGCCACTTAGTAGAGCAAGCCTCAGAAAGAGCAGGCTCTGAAGAGTATAAGTGGCTCAATTTATAGCACCTGGTTGCCCCAGGCACTCGCCTTAATTAAGCAGAGAAAAAAAAAAAAAAAAACGATTTTAAATGCAAGTACAAAAATACAAACACTTAACTTTCAATGATCTCTGCTGCAATCCACACTCAGCCACCTGCAATCACTCCCACAAAACCACACACAGCTCTAGAACTCCTTATTTTTTAACTCCACTTAATAAGAAGCCACTTAGTAGAGCAAGCCTCAGAAAGAGCAGGCTCTGAAGAGTATAAGTGGCTCAATTTATAGCGCCTTCCTCAGACCCCTGTAACATTCAGTCCCATGTAAATAACGTCACTCCCTCCCCCAGCCCCCTGCAACATACAGTCCCATGAAAATAACATCACTTCCTCCTACAGCCACCATCAACATACAGTCCTATGTAAATAACATGACCCCCTCCCCAGCCACCTCCAACACACAGTCCCATGTAAATAACATCCCTCCCTTCAGCCCTAACATACAGTCCCAGTTAAATAACCACAACTCCCAGCAGTGCTCTGCCTCTCCCTTCACTAACCTCTCCTCATGTAGCAGACATTACCACAGCTTCCTCCGCCAAAAGTTCTCCTCTTCACTGCCGTCCTCCCCTGCACTGGTCACATGATGGTGACATCATGGCAGGTTCTTCTAAACCACTGCCTGTTTTACTGGTCACATGACCTGTGATGTCACCACAAGTCCTTCAGATCTTCCACTGCATTAGATTCAATTGTATTGCCGTCCTGAGGACGGCAATACAGTTGTATCTAGCTGGCAGGCAGGACATTCGGGGACTGGGACAAAACATCAGGGAACAGGGCCCAAATGTTTTGACCTAGCAACGCCCCTGGTGCCATCTCTTGGAAGCTACCCTGTAAGTCAGTGTTTGAGCACAGATGCTGACTGTGCATGCGTCAGTGTACCCAAGCATGAGTGCGCATGCACAGTAAGCAACTGCGCTGCTCAGGTGTGTTTGCGCCGCTACTAGGAGCAATGGCGCAGGCACAAGATTGACAGGGTCAGGTGAGATGTCTGTGTGGCCTTTTCAATCAAGAGAGAAGAGGAGTCTCTTGAGCAGTGAGGTCAACCCAAGTAGGCCGATTTAGGCATGCATACAGTGTGTCCATGTAGGGATGATGCCTCTAAACTCATTACCCTTGTTCCCAAAAAGCATAAATCACCATATATTGCTTCTATCACAGGAAAGCAGGGGCAGACTGGCCATAGACCCTACAGGGAAATTCACAGTGGGCCAATGTCCAGAGGGCCACCTGAGCTTCCAGTTTGGTACATAACAACTTTACACTGCTACCGTTCTAGGGAGATATTTTGTGCTGTTGGGACAGTATTTTGTGGTGCACTGTGGTCTTTGGTTCTGTAGGGGTGGTATTGTGGCTGCACTATTGCATCGCTGACTGCCTACTTGGGTTGTCACTGCCTACTTGTGTTGGCCTAATCTCTTGTCAATGCGGACCCATTTATGACATGGGGCCACTTTTACTTTTTTTCCAGGGCCACTTTATGTTCCCAATCCATCCCTGCAGGGAAGAGATTCAGCATTCTGCTTTATTGCATTGGGAAAGAACAAAAATGTGAGTGGTGGTTTTAAGCTAGGCAGAGCAAAATATTTTTTCTACATGTTTTTATTTGTTTCTAGATATTTTTATGTTTTTTTGCTAATTTTTAGGACAAACTGAATGTGAGATTGAAATATATGTAACTGATGGATGGATCAAAGGCCATTAAACTGTATTTGGCTTGACAGTGGTTAAACTGATGTGCAGAGTCTCCCGGTTCTTCATGCACTGACACTGTGTTTATGGTCTTTCTAGGTCAGAATCTCGGATTGTTGTACTGGGAATATCCACCATTTGATGGTGGGTACATTGCTGGTATGTCCTGAGCTATGTGGAGTCCAATTGAAGCCAGGGGTTATGACTGCTCAAGATGTGAGTGGTCAAGGAGAAGATTTAAAGTGGTTTTTCGAGCTTTTTCAAATGATGATCTATCCTTTGGTTAGATCATCAGTATCTGATTAGTCCTGCTTGTCCGTGGAGGTCCAATATGCTGGACCTCCACCAATGAGCTGTTTGAGAAGCCACCTGCACTCGCAGCAAGGCTGTGGCCTTCTTGCAGCTTCATCTAGGCCAGGGATGCTCAACCTGCAGCAAAGGTACAACTCCTAGCATTCCCTAATAGCTGTAGGCTGTTCAGGCATGCTGGAAGTTGTAGTTTTGCAACAGCAGGAGGGCGGCAGGTTGGGCATCCCTGATCTAGGCCATGTGACGTAAACTGAATGAAGGTGAGCTGCAATACCAAGCACAGTCACTGTACAATGTACGGCGCTGTGCTTGGTCAGTTGACAAGCCACAGAGCAACTGGGAGCGGCAATGCCTTCTCAAACTGCTAATCGCGGCAAAGCCCCACCCATCAAATATTGATGATCTATCCAGAAAACCCCTTTAACTAGAAGATGGGCCAGAAAGTTAAGCTACAAGTTCCCGGCGACTAATCTGACGAGGCAAGATGAAGATGAAGAAAAAATCCAGAAGCAAAGCTAAGGTCAGGGTCAGTGTCCAGGAGTGGAAGCATGGAGCCAGAAGAGGGTGAGGTTAGGTTTATAGCTAGGTTTTAGGTTAGTTAACATGGACCGTAGAGCAATTTCTGCTATCCCGGCCGTTGTTTTCTATCAGTCCTGTCATTCTACTGCTGGTGTTCCGGTTCTGGAAACACCTCGAAGTCTTGATATTGGAATTTGTGGAACGGTTCCAGGAGAGAAATCGCATCTATTACATTAGAGGATTCATCAACTCATTGTAGCTCAGACATATTTCAAACATTCGATATGACAATAATTTCCATTACATCAATTCAAAAATTTCTGTGAAACAAAAGCATATTCTGCTTGACCTTTGTTGTACGATCATTTTTTCCATACTGACTTTGGGGGATTGAACATATTTTTCATGCCATGCTTGACACACGTGCGAAAAAGCAAAACCTGAAAGATTGAACTGTTTAGTGTAAAATGAGTTTTTTTTTTCCTGATTAATGACCTAGGAACATTCCAATGTTTCTTATGTTGAATTACTATAATGCATTACAGCTAAAGTGGCAATTGTATCCTTTTTAGCTTGCAAATAGAATTAAAGGGGTTTTCCACCCTCAGGTGACGGGACATGAGAAGATCTACCAAAAGATCTATGGTGTAATATTTTTATTTATTTTTTCAAAGCTTTGTTGAATAGATTGGGACAGGGTCAGCAGAGTAAACTCATTATCACTAAAGGATAGGGTCTTTAGCATCATCTCATTATCATTAGATAGTGGAAGTTGAGGTCAGCAGCAGTCATTTTATTATCATTAGAGGGTGGAGTCTGCAGAATCATCTCATCGTCATCATTAGAGGGCAAGGTTAGCAAGGACATCTCATTACCATTAGATGGTGGAGGGTGAGGCCAGCAGTCATTTTATCATCATTAGAGGGCAGGAACAGCAGAATCTTCTCATCATTATTAAATAGTGCAGGGTGAGATCAGCAATCATTCCCATTATTATTTGAAGGCTAGGGATTTAAAGGCCTGAAGATAGGCCACTTTAAAACTTAGGTAAAAATAGAATCCTGGGTTCTCTCTTGATTACGTTCAGGATAGTTTGGTGTCCCTAGTTTCCAATGTTTGTAATATTATTGGAAAAATCTAATAAAACATGGTGAAAAAAAGGAGTCCTGGGTTCTCATTTATTTTTTGTGGACGAACCATATCCCTATGATAACACTGAGCTGCCAAAGCCCAAGAGCAGGATATACACCCCAGAGCCAATTTTACAGGAAAACAATTATCCAATTGTTATGTTTTTTGAACTTGGGAGGAAATCAGTGGAAGCTCAGACACGGAGAGAACATACAAACTCTGTGCAGATGGTGGACAGACTAGAACCTAGTATCTAATGCGGCCGATCGGGTCATGCCTTTTCTACAGCCATTGACCAATATAACAGCAGTACCAATCAAGTGATGAAAAGTATGCACTAAACAGTTTCCTCCAATGAGTACATAACCTTCAGGAAAGTTAGATGATAAGTATATTCATCAGTCAATAAGACGCTGACAAAAATAGTCCATCTTCTTTAAAGCGTACCTCCAGTTATAAACAGGTTTTTATAAATGAATTACAGATGTGCGAACTCGAATTCGAATTTGTTTCTTGTCCGATTCGTCTAATTTTTCAAAAAGTTTGATTAGTGGTCGAGTCAATTCTACACAAATGAAAAGTGTCTGAAAATGAGTATATGACACTCTGAGGTCTCCTAGGACTTTTTTATATATATATATATATATATATATTGTCATTCTCTCTTTTTCTCCAAAAATTATGTCTTAACAAGGGCAGATCCTTGCCCCTGTTTATACATACACACAACTTAATTTCATAAGAAACAGTAGATTATTGTGCGCAAGCATCCAAAAATTATGTGTATATGGGGACAGAATGCCTGCTCGTATTCATACACATACAGGGGGCCCACTGTACGGATACATTCAAATATTACCTGCTCATACTGCAGCAAGATGCTACCAGATGATTGATTATGGGGTCCCTGCAGCAACTTTGAGAAGGTAGGTCCTGGGGAGAAGAGGACACTGGTAGCTTTCCTCTATACCTAGAAGTCATCTCAGCTCTGATAGTGTCTAAAATAATAAACTGGAGAGATTCTTTAATAATCTATCAAGTTTTTTGTATGAACATAGGTCGGTTGAGGTGCTGTACATTGAATATATGTATGTAGTGCAGTAAGTCTACTGTGTTATGTGCCACTTGTGCAGGGGGTGGGAGACTAGGGGTCCACCAGGGGATTCACCTGTACCCCTGTGGTCCAGTCTGAGCCTGGGTGTTAATTATCAAAGAAAAAGTGGCTTGTTCTGAACAAGCCCGGAAAAATTATCCCTTTTATTTGAGAACAGCAGCAGTATAGTGTGGATGCAGAAAGGGTAAAGTGTGTAGGGGTAACAAGGCAGTAGATGTGTGTGTGGCTGTGTTGGGGTAGTAGTAGTAACTGTGCAGACCCCTACACAGGGCAGTAGAAGTGGTAGTAGGGCGACTTAGCAGAGGGAAGTAGCAGCTGCGACGGTGGTGGCAGCAGCAGCCATACAGTAAGGAACATGATGGTAGGCAGGCAGACAGCGGCAGTGGCATGATGGGGCAGTGTCACCAATGGCAAATCTATTCATCAGCTATAGCCAGAGGTGTATAAAAATAGATCCATGTCTCATTCATTTTGACAAAAGTGATGTTTTGTACACTGACAGAGGACAACTTAGTCCGTTTGGGTGTGACACCACCTACCTCACTGAAAACACTCTCTGAGGCTAGACAAGACAGGACAGAGAAAGCAAACTGGGTCTGGGCTTCTCATATAAAGACCCAAAATCACAGAAATCATATCCGGTACACAAGGTTGGGGGAAATCCCCCTAAAGTGCTATAAATACCTGCTCCCAAAACCGTTTTATCACATGACATTCCCATAAAAGATGGATATATCCAGCCTTGGGCCTGCCACACTTTCGACAACAAAATTCACGACCTCTGTTATTAGCAAACTTGGCCTGGATTTGCGGTGTATAATATAAGCTATGCAAAATTTTGAACTGGATCAATCTATAACTGGTTTCAGATATTACCCTTTTTATATTTTGAAAAATCTGTGGCCAGGGGAGGGGGGGGGAAGGGGGGTTCCCAGTTCCCGCTCCCATTTTGCATAGCTTTAAAAGAAATCACCGTGGACAGTGAAGCATGTATTTTCAAATAAATCTGTGCCATTTTGATCTTTTTCCCTAAGTGAAAAAAACAATAATCGAAAAGTAAGTGTTGTTGAGTAATCATATATGTTTTGTTAAGTGTAGCTTCGTATGCATGTTTTAAACGTGTATACATAAATTGATCTAAAAACGAGCTATTTGTGGAATTAAAGTCCCCTAAGACTTTAAAACGATCTATGACAAACAAATGTGCCACTTTAGTGATACCCCTACGACTCCAATAAGTGTGGTCAGATATTTTCAAAAATTCTGGTAAGTTCTGATTCTCCCACAGCGGGGAAAAATGAAACACATGTGACACTTGCAGAGTCATTTTCAATCTATCCCAACCCTCTGCAGAGTTCTCGGGATTAAACAACTCTTATCCAACTCTCCAAACTGTGCCGTTTCTAAGTGTATAAAAATATTATCAAGTGACCTACCGGTTACCCTAGTTAGATATTGACCAAGTGCATTCTCTCAAAAATTACAGCATCTTTGTAGCTGCACAGAACAAAAATACCCTTGAAAGAAGGGAAGTGATAATCTCCCCTCTGACTCGGCCAGCCACAAATACCTCTGCTTTATACGGCCCCTCTTCCTCCCCCAAATTAAGTCATTTATTAAAGCTTCCAATCTTTAGAAGAAAGTGTCCTCTATCCAAATGGGGGAGGCGCAGATCGGATACAAAGCCAGAGGTAATATAATCATTTTAACTAATGCCAGTCGATCGGATTGCGATATTGTAAATTTTTGCCAGACTCTAATTTTCCCCTTAACTTTATCTATTACCGGGGAAAGATTTAACTCATGGAATCTACTTATAGGGACACCTATCTTTATCCCCAGATAGTCCAGAGAGTCATCCAAAGACAACATCTGGACCCGGGAACCCCCTTTCGAGGGCATTTCGATTTAGCGGGAGGAGTGAGGACTTAGCCCAATTAATTAAGTAGCCAGAGAGTAGACTAAACTCCTCTATCACCTGCATAACATGGGGGAGGGCTTTCCAGCCCTGGTCCAAAAAGAGAATAACATCGTCTGCGTAGAGCCTAATTTTGTCACTCTCTCCCGCTACCCAGAAGCCCCGGATCTGCCCATTCGAACGGATCCTACAAGCAAATGCAATGGCTCCATAAATAGCGCAAATAGAAGGGGAGAGAGCGGACAACCCTGTCTCGTACCACGTTGAAGGTCAATAATAGAGGAGTTAACCCTGTCAATATTAACTCGGGTTGTTGGTTGAGTATATAACAATTTAGTCATTGCGATAAAAGAGGTCCCTATTCGAAAATGGGCCATAGTTCGCCACAAGAAAGACCACTCCACCCTGTCGAACGCTTTAGCAGCATCCAAAGACAGGATGGAGTGGTCCGGCCCCCCCCCCCTACTGCCAGGTTCAAATACACCCCATAAAGATTCGTCTGAATCTGTCTCCCGGGAATAAATCCTGTTTGATTAGAATGAACCAGGGTTGCAATTACTCGTTTAAGGCGATGTGCTAAGGATTTTGCAAAGATCTTATATGTGTATTGAGGAGTGATATGGGCCTATAAGACCAAACCTCACTACCATCCTTGTCTTTTTTTAAAACTAAAGTAATAGTTGCCTCCCTGAAAGATGGAGGGAGAGATCCATATCTATATGATTCATTTAGAACCTGCAACAAAATAGAGAGAAGTGCCTTAGTGTGGTACCTGTAGAGTTCAAATGGCAAACCATCCGCCCCAGGGGAGGAATTATATTTAACCGAGCGAAGAGCGTCCTCCAACTCTGCCTGTCGTATAGGATGATCGAGCATTCTGGTTTCCTGAGGCGAGAGGAAGGGCATTTCTAATTGATCCAAATAATCGTCAATTTTTGAGGGACTACATACCGTTTCAGATCTATATATATCAGAATAATACTCTACAAATTCCTGTCTGATCTGCTCTGGATCCTTAACTATCTGACCCCGAGTATTTCTGACATACCTAATTTTAGTCCCATCCCTTTGATTTGCAACCAATGCGGCTAACAATTTCCCTGTTTTCCCCTCCTCACTAAAACGTCTCTGTCCTTGAAAAAAGAGTTTATGTTGGGCCTTATCCACCTTAAAAGTCCTATATTGTTGGTTTGCTTCTTTCAGTTCTATACGTAGTGAATCCGTACCATGTTTCATCAAAGCCCCCTGCAACTGCCTAACTCTCTCCCTCAATGCGTTTTCCTGCTTATGAAACTCCACTCGTTTTCTCCTTATTTTAACGCGATAAAGGCCTCTAATGTAGGCCTTCAAAGCGTCACATACAAAATGAATATGAGTGGAGCCCTCGTTCCGATGCCAAAATTAAAAAATCTCTGCATTGATTAAATCCCGCTCACCAATAACCTCCAACCAATAAGGATTCAATCTAAAGGTTCTATTGGGGCCCGTATTTACCCCCATTCCCCTGAGCAGAAGCAATACCGGAGAATGATTGGAGATCCCATTCATATTTCATCTTCACCACTTGATCAGACATAGCCCCATTTGCAAACGCTAAGTAAATTCTTGACATTGACCTGTATGTCCGGCCAAAACATGAATACGCTCTTTTTCTCCATACAAATGACGCCAGACGTCAACCCATGCAAGCTCCTGGGTAATACTACACAGGAGAGACCGTGAGTGCCTCTGCTCAGGGGAACGAGATATCCTATCCAGTCTTGAGTCCAATACAGAATTAAAATCCCCTACCAGCAACAACGGGCACAGGGATTTACTACAAATAAACGTGGACAGCAAAGAGAGAGCCGTGGAGGCAAAGGGAGGAGGCACATAGACAAAAGCTAAAATAGTCTCCTGTCCACTCCACTGACCATGGAGAAACACAAATAGGCCCTCCCTATCCACCTTAACATCCAACGGCTGAAAATCAACCCTGTGATGAATATACACACTCACACCCCTCGAATATGATGACAGGTATGAGTGGTATTCCAATTTCGCCCATCGTCTCTTTAATTGGGGGAGCTTATCAGCCGTTGCATGCGTCTCCAATAAGGCCACAGTTGCAGGGAGGTGCCGAGCCATAACATCAAACACCACTGTCCTTTTAGCTCTATCCCCCAACCCTCGCACATTCCAACACAGAACCCTACGTGTCATTCTAAGCTATCCAGGGACCAAACAGTCCGCAGACCGGCAGGGAGGGGGAAGAGAGGCCCCCTAGGCCCAGCGACAGCAGCCAACCCCCCCACCCCCTCCCACTCCCTAATCCCCCCCCACCCATACCCACTACCCCAACCCTCCTCATGGCTCACCGAGAAAATTATCCCCGTCAACCTCTTCCACTTCACCAACCCCGACTCCCACTCCGACCCCGCTCCTCACTCCAGCCCACCATATAGCCAACACATATAAATATAGCCACCATCAGAAATAAGACCGCAACAAAGGCTACATACCGGCCGAATCAAGCCACTGTGCAGCCTCTGTATAAGTGGCGAACAAATGCAGAGAACCATTATAGACATCGAGTACTTTATATGGGCTGAAATTAATCATTTTTTTAACCTCATAGAAAGAGCGCCTTTTATTTTGTGTTTCACGACAAAAATCAGGGTATATTTGGATGTCATTACCATCAAAAACAATTTTAGGGAGTTCTCTTTTACGTCTGAGTACCCAATCACGGTCCTTAGAACAGACCAATCTGGCTAGTAAAGCTCTGGGGGTGCACCTGGGGGGGCTTTCTCAAAGGGATTCTATGAGCACGCTCTACACAGAACGAGGAAAAATCATAATCCGATCCCAGAATTTGCACCAGCCATTTTTGAACAAAGTCCGCTGGATTATCTTGTTCCACCCACTCAGGGAACCCCACCAGTCTTATATTATTCCTACGCGATCTATCCTCCAGATCTATCAATTTATTTTTCATCCCTAGACACTCCTGATCAACATTGTCTAAACGTTTTTTTGTGAGACCCAACTCCAAATCTTTAACTTTTTCTCTTAATTTTGTGATTTCATCCCTAATTATTGTAACATCCCCCTGTAATGCAGCCAATGTGACTGTTAGTTGTACTACAGTACTGTTAGTCATATTCACAGCCCCCAAGATTTTAGCTAATTTTTTATTAACAGTGTCCAGGCCTTCCCTGTCAATTTCCTTAACCATCATCGCGGCCAGTTCTGAGGAGGCAAGCTTATTTCCTCCCGATTCCAAGTGATTCCCCATTTTTTGGGATCCCCCCTGGTTTTAGACGTTGGTGACCATAAAAATGTATCTAACCACGCCTGCGGACTACCACCTGGGCCTCCTTTCAGGGAGCTTGTCCCCCCTGATTTCCGAAACTTGGGGGGCATTATCACTAGATATGTTACTACAAAAGTGCAAAAGCAGGGGGCTGGTTTACATTACAGACCCACAATCTACATAGAAAAAAACGTTGGATTAACGCAGGATAAACCAAGGGCATGAAACTGCAATCACATCAAGACATACTAACAGGGCACATGTTACAGACAAAGACAGAAGGGATCGAGTTAGATGTTAGATATTCTTGTACCACATATGCAAACACAGATCTCAGACCCAAACCCAAATAGTCGACGTTGATCTCTGTTAGTACGTGGGTTATATACAGAGTTTAATAACGGAGACAACGGAGAGGACAGAGTCAGAGTCACAAGTCCAACACTAACGCAGGGTGACCCTGCGGGTCTCACAAGTCTTCGGCCCCTTTCTCTCGGATTTCGTAGAGTGGACAGCAAGGGGAGTGCCGGGGCGACCTGTAAAGTTCCAACGATACAGTTCAGTGCAGTTCAGGCAGTACGAGCTCACCCAGGCAGGAGCAGATAGACAGGAAGGTCTCTCCCTCTCTCACAGGGATCCCATCTTCACCCCCTCACCATATAATGCAGTGTAGAAAAAAATCAGTGTGTAAAATACACGGTCAGGCCGGTATTTGGGGCAATTAAGGCCCAATTTTCGGGGCTGGGAGTACTCTCACTCTCACCAAGAAACCCCCTTAGCCCTAGACACCAACAGCCACACTGCCGAAAAAAGGGGGCCGCCTCCTTGTACCTGCAGCACGCACCTGCAGCGGCAAAGACAGACCGAGTCCACACGGCATCTGAGTTCTCAGACAACTACCGATCAGACTGAGCCACCCGAAAGGTCAGGCATGGGAGATAGCGACGTCTAATGCCAGGTATATACCTGCTTCAGTATCAACGCCACCGCAGATAGAGAGACCTCACCGGCATGCTGACTCGACAACCAGATGACACGGACCAGCCCCACGCACCTCCGGAAAGGCTCTTCTCATCAGGACATCAAACGCACCCAGATACCGGCACCCAACTCCCAAGAATGCTTACGGCACCAAGCTGTAGATGATAGCAGCGGCTAGCCGGAACCGAAGAGACCAAAGCTGGGCACGCCGGGGAGAGACCACAGCCGCATGATCAATGTCGCCCGATCATTCCAGGGATGCACGGAGGGCATGGAGGGCTCGCAGACGCTGGAGCTGGACGCTGGAGCTACAGAGCGAGGTAGGGAGGCGGGGCGCAGCACGTCCTACGTCCTACCGCTACGGATGTAGGGATTCGCCTTTTTCTTTAATAAGATATATTACAAAGTTTTTTACATTCACTATTCATTTATAAAAAGTAATTTTATATTTGGAAGTATGCTTCAAGTCCTCTTAACCAACATCAGTTCCACACTGAGCCATGGAGAAACATTTCTGCTGAAGCAATCTACACTTTCACCAACAGAGAAATTTCCCCATCCCAGGATGCCCACTTGGAAACAAACTGATTTTCTTTTCAGAATAGTTTATCGTTAAAATATATAGGGGAATATCCATCATCTCCCTGTGCCACTTTCCGGTATAAAAAAAGTTGCAAACACTGTGTTTTTGACTTTTTAAATGCCCCTTTTGACAAATTTTGTCACAAGTGGTGGTTTTACGCTGCCCTAGCCACTTTCTGAAAAAGGGTTGTGGTGTGGGAGGGGGAGGGGCCTGACACATTTGTCCCCATTTGAGCCAGTTTTTCGAGTTGTCATAGATTGTCGTGCAAGCCCCTCGTCATAAGTTAGGTGCCTCCTGCAGCAACGTAAGAGATTTCAAAGACTTATGTTTTAAATCTCCCCCAAAATATCTCCCTTGTATTTCATTTTAGTTTTGTGGTTTTCTTTTATCCTTTAGTTTCCATGAAATATATCCTATTTGTAGACAAAATCTTTAGCCATAATAAAAGATAACCCTTTAGCCCTATTACGGCACCGATTAGAAATTTTCATTAATTTAATTTAATTTAAAGGTTTGTTTATATCTGGGGGGACTAGAAGTTTTCTCTGACACTCTACAATTTCTACAACTCACAATATAAGTGGAAAAATCTGCGGAGAGATGGTTATCTTATTATTGCTGGCAGGGGGTTACTTAATTGTGCTTGTTTTAATACGCGCTACTCCAAGTCATTAAGGGGAATAAGCAGGAACACCAAAATATAAACAGGACCCACAAGAATAATAAACCTTCAGGATATAAAACTATTCACACAAAATTCATGTTAGAACTGATACCTCAGAAGTTAACAATTCGCTTTGTTCCTTGGCATTTTCAGCCACTCGAAAACCTTGGCCATCTCCTTGACGACACGTTTTGTGTCCATTGGTTTCATGTTGCCATAACTTCATGTTCAGCATATCTTAGTCCCCAGATTTTTTGGCGTTGGGAGTTGGGACCTTGGAAGCTGAATGTTCCCACCATTCTGTAAAAACAGAATACAATATTGTTACGTGTCTGGTGACCATTGTATGGTAACCCTCGTTCATGATGTTGCCCAACAAACAATGTTGAGTAAGTCGACCATGGGGCCAACATTGTAATTCTTGAAACTGAAAAAAAAAATGTATCCAAAAAGTTTCAAAAACAAGCCTGATAAGATATTCTGTAACATATATCAAAATCCTATTATGTGTTTTTATCCATTTGATGCAATGGGCTCAAAGGAAAAATCAAAATGACTCCCTTTTTTAATTCTTGTTCACATCACTACCACATTATCTAACGTAAGACATGGGGTCCTGGTGCTTGTTTATAGAGGGGGAGACCCACGCTCAGAACTCGCATCTATTATTGGAGAGCAGCTACAAAGGGCATCATTTAATCTGGAGGACCTAGCACATCCAAATGTTACCCTATGAACTACGTAACGCCTCGTTTTTCCCATGGGGGCGCTGCAGAAAAATTGACCAGCTGTTGCAGGTTTCCTCCTAATATAGTTCTCGGGGTCACAGCAGCGCTGGAGGCCCCTTATATCAGAGAAAGGAACGGTCTAAAAAATACTGTGATAAGGGGACACACTGCCATTGTTCACATAGCTTATGGGAAGGGCTCATCTCATCCATGAGCCTTTCCCACCTTCAGCGCCTAGGTTGCAATTTTTGGGTGCAATCTTTACTGCAGAAATGGGGCTAGAAGCAATTCTTTGGGTGGTCCAGTTCCAAGGACTCTTAGCAGGTATGTTTTCCCTTGCTTATGCTGATCATGTTAGATTCTTTCCAATCCCACCTGCATTCAATGAATTCTTCCTGTCTATGGCATCCTTTCTAAGAAATGGAGTGTAAGGCTACTTTCATACTAGCGTTAATATTTTCCGGTATTGAGATCCGTCATAGAGTCTCAATACCGGAAAAAAATGCTTCCGTTTTGTCCCCATTGATTGTCAATGGGGACAAAACATAACTGAACAGAACAGAGTGCTCCAAAATACATTCCGTTCCATTCTCATACCGGAGAGCAGCATGCTGCTGTTTGCTTTCCATCCTGGGATACGGAGCAAAACGGATCCGTCATGACCCCCAATGCAAGTCAATGGGGATGGATCAGTTTTCTCTGGCACAATCTGACACAATAGAAAACGGATCCATCCCCTATTGACTTTCAATGGTGGATACGTCTTGGCTATGTTAAAGATAATACAAACGGATCAGTTCATAACGGATGCAGATGGTTGTATTATCAGTAACGGAAGCGTTTTTGCTGAACTCTGTCGGATCCAGCAAAAACGCTGGTGTGAAGGTAGCCTTAACACTAAAGTTAAATCAAGTTAACACTCTTGGATTATTATACATATTTCTCTGAATTTATTTGTATAAACTCCAAGCAGTCAGCACGCGTGACATTATCCAGATGCTGCAGTTTTGAATCTCTGGCACACTATTGTCTTTAAGACATACTTGCCAGCTCTCCCGGAGTCTCCCAAGTCTCCTGGGGGCTGCTCCCTGACTAAATATTGACTTCTTCTGGTTCCTGTAGTCTTCTTCACTCCCAGACGCCCCCACTACAGACAACATCCCAGATTCGGGCCAATATCAGGATGTTGTCTGCTGTGACACACGTAAATAAAGCTACAGGAATGAGAAGAGGTAAATAACTACAGAGTCTGGTCTGGGGTTCATATTTATTTATCAGGATCTAGTCTGGGATCTGTATTTACTTAAGATACCTAACTGAGAAATCATCTGGCATATCTATTTGCTTAGGGGGTCTTGTCTGGGAACTAAACTTAGACGGTCTGGGGGTCTCTATTTGTTTAGGAGGTTGGGTCTGTATTTAATTAGGGTGCCTGGTGTCTGTATTTAGGGGTTCTGATCTGGGGGTTTGTATTTGTTTAGGGGTCTGGTTTGGAGTCTGTTATGGTAGGGAACACTGAGCACTGAACTCTTGCCTAGCACTGTCCCTACCTATTTGCACAATCAACCCTAAAAGGCGACCCACAACTGGATGGCAGTCCCTTCCTATATACATGCTGGGCCCGAATCAAGAAAGGGAACTGTCACGGGAAGTACCGGGAAGGAAAGACAACCAAAAGGAACCACAACTAAACAACAACAGACTAGGCCCCAAACCTAGGGAATAAAGAGGTCACCTCCTAGCATTCCCTGATACTCACCCTAAGCTGCTAACTACATGCGCAAATCTCAATGGTAGAAATGCACATGCACAGGAACCTGAGACTGCTAAAACACTGCACCAATCCCTCAGCTTAGGGAACAGGGAAAGAGGCAACCGGCTCCTTCCAAACCGAAGGAGCTAGTGTCTCCTTGAGGCCTAGTCAGGACAGACACACAAAGAAAAGGGAAAGGACTTAGCTTGAGATGTAACTGGAACAGGAGAACCACCACACAAGCAGAGCACTCCACAGAAGAGATATCAGCCGCAGGGAAACAAGTGAGAGGCGGAACATATAATGAGCCACCTGACTGATAATGAGCAGCATCTGCGAAGGGGTGGAAACCTGTCACCAACAATGAAAACAAGAGAGATCTGTCAGATAGACTCCTGAGTCTTCCGTCTATTTGAACTTCTAAGATCTCTCCCAGGGCCGGCGGTGACAGGAACACAGGGAGGCAAAATAACAAACAACTAGTGACAGAATGGCACAGAGGATAGAAGACAGAATGGAAAACATATCAAGCCGAGGTCAATACCAGGAGAGTCCAAACCAAATCAGAATTAGAACTAGCAGCGCAAACCAGGGGTAGCCAGCAGTCGGGAATCCAACAACAACTCCAGAGGAAATATAACGCTCGTGTGGTATACAGAACAGTAACACCAATCACAGGCAACCTGTGGCCACCAAGTTGACAGTTTAAATAGGCCACGCTTCCGAGTCATGAATGTCAGGACTCAGTACGGAAAGTGTGCAAGCACCACCTCTGATTAGTCAGCGCTCCCAAACCTAGATACCTGACACATTCCCTAACAACCAGACGCCGGCGGTGCTGTGGGGAAGCCCTGCACTGGGCAGGGTATCTGACAAGGCCTGAATCTATTTAGGGAGTCTGGTCTTGGATCTGTATTAGTTTAGGGATTCTTGTTTGGTCTATACTTAAAGGGTGTGGTCTTGGGTCTCTATTTGTTTAAGGAGTCCGGTCTGGGGTCTGAATTAATTTAGGAGAACTGGCTTGGGATCTGTATTAGTTTAGGGGTTCTGATCTGGGCTCTGTATTTTTTTATGGGGTTTGGTTTGGGGTCTGGTATCTGTATTTACAAGTTCTGATCTGGGGGTCTGTATTTGTTTAGGGGGTCTGGATAGGAGTATACATTCATTTTTTGTGTTTGTGGTCACGTGCACTCATGATCCACTAGCCTTAGGTTTGGGATGCATCTTGTATAATTAGGCAGGTCACAGGGTAAGCAAAAAAAAAAATCACTTTTTGAAATTTCCCTTCTCAAAAAGTTGTCAATTATGCTTTAAGATTGGGTTCAGTGTGAATGACTGAAGGCCAACTGGTTGGTCCATCGAGATACATTTGTTATTGGACTTACAAGGTTACTTTGTGCTATAAAATGAATGAGGTAGGTGTTGTACATGGATCAATTAAGATATTGGCTCACTCCTGGCAGCTCTGTGGTGGGTCTGAATGTATTATGCGGTGGTGCTAAGTGTTACCAAGTCACTGAGAAAAACAAGATTGTGCGTGATACACTGTTGTTTCCCATTAGAGAAAGAGTACAAAGTGCCCAGAATCACAAATCACTTGTTAATAAAGTCTTTGTGTCTATGGTAAAAACAAGAAGACGGAAAGCACTAATTCAGACAAAACATACAGTGATCATTCCCCAACAAATCTTCTTCTTAAGAATTGGCTTATGACAGTGGCGTCTTTTGCTACACCGGGCTTCGTCTTAGTACCTACAGTGCTGCCCATAATTATTCATACCCCTGGCAAATTTTGACTTAAAGTTACTTTTATTTAACCAGCAAATAATGTTTGGACGGGAAATGACATAGGTGTCTCCCAAAAGATAATAAGACGATGTACAAGAGGCATTATTGTGGGGGCAATAAAAAAAAAACATTTCTCAGCTTTTATTTACATTTGAGCAAAAAGTGTCTAGTCCAAAATTATTCATACTCTTCTCAATAATCAATAGAAAAGCCTTTATTGGCTACTACAGCAATCAAACGCTTCCTATAATTGCAGACCAGCTTTTTGCAGGTCTCCACAGGTATTTTTGCCCATTCATTTTTAGCAATGAGCTCCAAATCTTTCAGGTTGGAGGGTCTTCTTGCCATCACCCTGATCTTTAGCTCCCTCCACAGATTCTCAATTGGATTCAAGTCTGGACTGTGGCTGGGCCACTCCAAAACGTTAATGTTGTTGTCTGCTAACCATATCTTCACCACTTTTGCTGTGTGTTTTTGGTCATTGTCATGCTGAAATGTCCACTGGTGCCCAAGGCCAAGATTCTCTGCAGACTGCCTGATGTTGAATCCTCATGTATTGCTCTTTTTTCATGGTGTTGTTTACTGTGATTAGGTTCGCTGGTCCATTGGCTGAAAAACACACCCAAAGCATTAGGTTCCCACCACCATGTTTGACAGTGGGGATGGTGTTCTTTGGGTTGAAGGCTTCTCCTTTTTTACGCCAAATGAAGGAAACATCATTGTGACCAAACAATTAAATTTTTGTTTCATCTGACCATAACACAGAAGACCAGAAGTCTTCTTCTTTGTCCAGATGAGCTTTTGCAAAGGCCAAGCGAGCTTTTATGTGCCTTATCTGGAGAAGTGGCGTCCTCCTTGGTCTGCATCCGTGGAACCCAGCAGTGTGCAGTGTCTGTTGGATTGTCTGCCTTGAGACATTGCCGCCAGCAGATTCACCAGGATGGCCTTGGTGGTGATCCTTAGATTCTTTCACCTCTCTAATTATCCTCCTGGCCAGCACAGGTGTCACTTTTGGCTTCCGACCACGTCATCTGAGATTTTCCACAGTACGGAACTTCTTGTATTTTTTAATAATACTTTGCACTGTAGCCACTGGAACTTGAAAACATTTAGAAATGGCCTTGTAGCCCTTTCCTGACTTGTGAGCAGCCACAATGCGCAGCCGCAGGTCCTCACTGAGCAACTTTGTCTTAGCCATGACTGTCCACAAACCAACTGCAGAGAGCTGCTGTTTTTCACCTGTTGAGTTGATTAAAACAGTTGTTCACAATTAATCAGGGTAATTAGGAGGCTTTAGAACAGCTTGGACTATTTGGAATGGTATAGAACTTGTGATTTTCCCACAGACTGTGACAGTTTGTGAAGGGTATGAATAGTTTTGGACTGGACACTTTTTGCTCAAATGTAAAAAAAGCAGAGAATTTTTTTTTTTCCACAATAATGCCTCTTGTACATCATCTTATTATCTTTTGGGAGACACCTATGTCATTTCCCGTCAAAAAATTACTTGCTGTCCGAATAAAAGTAACTTTAAGTAAAAATTTGCCAGGGGTATGAATAATTATGGGCAGCACTGTATATAGTCCTATCCTTATAGCTCTTCCAGCTACTAGAAAAGGAAATCTGATTGATGAACGGTATAAGTTTTCTCTTTCATTTGGTTATTAAAGTCAGTAAAAAAAAATTTTTTTCCAGAATGTATGTAAATAATGTGTAATGTCCCTATTCAAAATTAGCAGAAAATGGCGCAACCATATTAATGATCTACCATAGTTTTCTACTCTGGTGTTGCTGAGTATAGCGTAAGCTCTGTGCATTTGCATCCATAATCCCTTCTTTTCTAGCATCCGGTTCTAGTCTATTTACTGCTGTGCCACTGTAGCTTGGGATCTGTATTCCTTCTGCCTTTCATTACTGCCACCCTTAAGATTTGTTGTTTGTTGTATTCTTGTAGATTCTGATCATTGTTTGCTGAGTTTGGTTTTTGATTTGTCTCTTGCTGGTTTTCTATTAGTTATTAGGGTTGAGTTCTGTTAGTGTTTTATTCACCGTCATTTAATTGCTCTCAACCTGTATACCATCACCCTTTCCTGTTTGCTCCATGGATGAACTACCATGTCCTTCATCCGTTTGCCACCATCATTCAGTTCTTGTCATCTATTGATAAGTTTACTTCTGTGTATTTGTTGTCTGCCAGTGTCATATGTGCTTGAAAACCATCCGGTTGTTGTAAAATTTTGCCCTAATGTAAGTCCTGAGGGTATCTGAGTACGGGGAGACACTGTTAGTACACAGGAAACGAGACTGCTATAAGGGAGGCCAAATTCTGCAGTCAATCAACGTTGTTACACTGGGGCTTTGCTGTAGTTGCCTGCACAGGGACACTCTGGGTCCCATTGGCCAAAACAGTAAAGAAGACTAATTATTGCTGCATCCCTGTCGATCTCAGGTTTGCAGGAGTTCCTTTATAAAACAAAAAATAAGACCTAGAATCTTTTTTAAGGATACAGCTAATTTTGGTTTTAAGGACATTTTTTAAGGTAATTTTTTTTTGTGTTTTCCTCTGTGACGAGTTGTAGCTTTCTATGTTACTATTTTACATATATACAGTATATACCTGAAAACTGGGAAACTGCGCAGTGTAATCTGTTCTCATGCTGCTGTGGTGAAAGTATATTGTCAGTGGACAAATAGCACCATTGTGAATAAGCCAGGTGGAAACTGCGAGGGGAACAAAGGTGCGCAAGGGGCAGACCGACAGACCGACACACTACAGTGGAGCAACTCACAGCCAAAACGACCCAGGGGGCATCAGAAATGTGTCTTAGGCCTCATGCACACGACCGTTCCGTTTTTTGCGGTCTGCAAATCGCGGACCATTGTAGAAATGCCTATTCTTGTCCGCAAAACGGACAAGCATAGGACATGCTATATTCTTTTTGCGGGGCCACGGAACGGAGCAACGGATGCGGACAGCACACGGAGTGCAGTCCGCATCTTTTGCGGCTCCATTGAAGTGAATGGGTCCGCATCCGAGCCGCAAAAACTGCGGCTCGGATGCGGACCAAAACAACGGTCGTGTGCATGAGGCCTAACACAACAGTTCAGTGACTCGGAAGCAAACGGATGGTCACTGCACCTCTAATAACGAAGTTGTATCAGCAGAAAAGGCTTTAATTTTCGCAGTATCAGAATTGGACCTCCGCTGATTGGTAAAGGGTTGTCTTCTCTGATGAGTCGTTTTCTGCTTCATGAAACGGATGGACGTTAGTGCATCAGGAGAGAAACATCAGAAAACGAACACCCTGCAGCCATTGCTGGAAGAACACAAACTGGTGGGAACAGCGTTATGTCTGGGGAATGTTTTTGTGGCATTCTCTGGATTTTTTTTTACCCACTTCTGGCTTTGGCTCAAAAAACTGACACAAAAATGTGGGTATTTCCAGGCTAATGGGAAAAGGGGTTAATATCTTTCATAACTTTTGTCCACATAGGGGAATTTTAATGAGAATCATTTTCACTGTCTCCATTTCTGTAATATCTGTTTCCGTGACTATGTGCATTTCCCAAAAAATAACAATTCCAGAGCATTTTGTCTTTTAACTCTTCATTGCTCAGTTCCTCTGTTATTTCTAATATTATTTTAAGAATTTGACAACTGGCTGTTACCATCCCCATAGTCAAAGAGCTGTGTCCTTACACAATCTGGCAATTTCAGCTCTGACTGAACAGTGTATGCAGGGGCGTACATAGAAATCATTGGGCCCCATAGCAAGAATCTTAATGGGGCCCCACTAACTCCGTCCACTGGCCCATCCCACCACCTGCCCTGGCTTCTCCCCTGCCATACCCCCAGCAGTTGCAGCTGTGTAGACATTAGGAGCTACTTTCACACTTGCGTTTCTATTTTCCGGTATTGAGATCCGTCATAGGGTCTCAATACCGGGAAAAAACCCGCTTTTGATTGTCCCCATTCATTGTCTGAGGGCACTGTCCACTATAAGCAGCACACAGGGGGTGCTATGGTGGTGCTGGCATAATAGTATACCAGTGCCACCATAGCCCCCCTTGCCTTTTGAACTGTCAGAACCTCCTAATGCATACCTCAGCTGCTGCAGAACATATAAAGCTTCGTTCACATCTGTGTTGGGGCCTCATTCGTGGATCAGGTCATAAATGCTGGACACAATTTTATAGCCTGGAAGATGGAAACCTGACAGATCTCATCATAGTCAGCGGGATCCGTCAGGTGTTGTCGTCCATGAAGTGCCAGATCCGGAACTGCAGTGATTTTCGTTGTTGTGCTCCTATGACGGCAGAACAGCGACCGTCACCAGCACAGAAGTGAACAAGTAATATACACCTCAGCTGCTGCAGAACATTATAATAGTGACAAGGGAACTACAAGTCTCATCATCACCAGATTATTATTGGAAATTAGGGAGCAACACAGGGAGAGGTGAAAGTGGAGAGAACTACAACTCCCAGCATGTCCAGGCTGTTATGATCAGATACAAGTAGATATTACACAGTATAAGGCCGGGTTCATATCTTTGTTTAGTTTTCAGTTCTTCTGATCCGTCAGATAAACAGAAAAATAAAGGAAAAAAAATGATCCTGTATTTCAAGCATCAGTTCTGCACATTTGGCATCCGTTTATGCCATTTCTGTCGGAGATCCGTTATTTTAGACAGAAAAAAGTCCTGCATGCAAAACGGAAAACTAAACTGTGATGAGAATCCAGCCTAAGAAAAGAGAACTACAACTCTCAGCATGTCCAGATTATAGGACATCATCTAGTTGTACCAGGTAAGAGCTTTAAAAAGAAATAACTATAACCCCCAGTATGGCCAGACTTATTATGGGTCATCAGTATACATTCCAAAGAGGGGGTATAAGAGGAGAGAACTACAACTTCCAGCATTACCAGCCTGTACTAGGGCATACGTTTAAATTACATTGAGAAACATATAATACAACAAAACTACAACTCCCAGCTTTTCTAGGATGTTATGTTATCCCAGAACACCACTAACCTCTCCTTCAGGCACCGCACAGAAGCTCCGCCCCCTCACAGTGATATGCCACAGGTCTTTCACCAGTCCTCTGCACTGGTCACATGATGATGACATCACCAAAGGTCCTTTAGACTTCTGCTGCTCTGCTATTCATTGGCTTCCTGCACTGGTCACATGGTTGATGACATCACCAAAGGTCCTTTAGACTTCTGCTGCTCTGCTATTCATTGGCTTCCTGCACTGGTCACATGGTTGATGACATCACCAAAGGTCCTTCTCCACCTCTTACTTTCTCAGGTAGCCAATAGCCATACAAGTGTAATTAGTGGGCGGGGCCTATCCTCCACTGCGGGCCCCCTTCCCCCAGGGGCCCCATAGCAGCTGCGTGGTCTGCCTCTATTGGAGGTACGCCACTGAGTGTATGGTTATGGTATGTCAGGGTACAATGCCTACTGGTAACGCCCAGTTGTCAATCTATTCATAACTTTCTAGGAGGAATAAGAGAAAAATAAGAGGGATAAGAGAGGAACAGTGCACAGTTATAGGAAAAGATGCTCCGGAATCATTCTATTATGGGGACATAACAGAATCTCACAGATACGAGATGTCATCTTTAACTTTTATTCTGGGCTACAATGCAAAACGTCCTCACCTATCATGTGCCATGTATTATATTGGTGTCTTGAAAAGTTTGGGCCCCCCTTAGGGTACTTTCATACTTGCGTTAAAGTTTTCCGGTATTGAGTTCCATCCTCGGGGCTCAATACCGGAAAAAAACTGATCAGTTTTATCCTAATGCATTCTGAATGGAGAGCAATCCGTTCAGGATGCATCAGTTCAGTCCCTCTTACGTTTTTTGGACATAGAAAATACTGCAGCATGCTGCAGTTTTCACTCAGGCCAAAAATACTGATCACTTTCCAATTTACATTGAAGTGTATTAGTGCTGGATCCGGCATTAAGTGTTCCGGCAAAACGGACCTGGCCTTCCGGTCTGCGCATGCGCAGACCTTTAAAAATGCAAAAAAAATGTATACCGGATCCGTTTAGGCAATGGACAGGATCAGACTTAGGCTGGGTTCACACGGGCGAGTTTTCCGCGTGGGTGCAATGCGTGAGGTGATGTGAATGTGCTGTCCGCATCCGCATTTTCGATCCACGGCCCTGAACTTCCGGTCCGCGGCTCCGCAAAAAAATAGAACATGTCCTATTCTTGTCCGCAGCTGCGGACAAGAATAGGCAGTTCTATTGGGGTGCCGGCCCGGTGTTTTGCGGATCCGCAAAACACTGCGCACGTGTGAATGGACCCTAAATGGTGGTAATGAGGTGTTATCAGCATGTTGAGCTATAGACCTGTGTTACTTATAATCCTTATCATTCATTAGGGTTTTCCAATTTCTCCGTCAAACAAATGTTGGCTGTCCGTGATTTTGGGATAAGTTAATAAAAATTCTGGTTGGCAACCCTGGAAATTAGCAATATTTAAAATAAAAATCGGCCAAGAAGACAAATCAATGACTTATATTTCCAGACATATATTTTTTTTACAACTCCTTGGAGACTGAGCAGAACAAAATCCGCTCGTATTGTTGTTTGATGTTGTCCCTGCAGCAATCACAAATCCAGTGGCGCCATCTAGCTTTTTAAAAAACACTTAGAAGAATGTAATAACTATTCAAAAAATGGCAAAACTTTGTATATTTTTATAGACTCTTGTTTGTCTTCAATATTACTAATCAAAAAATGTCCGAAAAATGTATTGAGGGCAATTTATGACAGACCCATTTAAAATTTAGGACCATATTTAAGTTGGAAATTTTTACTTGCATACAAATGAAAACAAAATTCTGCTAGAGCAGTTCAAAAACCCAAAAATTGTAGGATTTTTTTTTAGCAGAGGTAGAGGGGGAGTTGTCAAGAATTTAACAGGACTTTCGCAAGTTTCTCAAGTGGGACAGTCTTGTAGAAACCTGAAAAAGTAGAAGGGGACTTGTCCAACTTTCACATCTTGGCTATCTCAATGTTTTGCCTGTGATGTCAGAAGAGAGGTGGGACGTAACTAAAGAGGTGGGGTTAAATTTTTCTTGGTGTCAGTTGCAGTAAGGAGAAGCTAGGAAGGACCCTCGTTCTCGTGATCGATAGATATTCTCTGGATAGGTGATACGTTTTCATTCTGTACAACCTTTTAAAGGGTGGCATGACATTATAAAAAATATGTCTGCTTCCTTCCAAAAATATATCCACTCTTGCCCATGAGCTGAGTCTGGTATTGCAGCTCAGTCCCTAAGAAGTGGACAAGAGTGGAACTGTCTCTGGAAGGAAGCAGCCATGTTTTCTAATCAGCCCTTCAAGGGTTATATATCTAGTAAATATCCAGTACTTAAAATCCTTGTCTTCCTAGCCCATATTGGCCAAAACCATAGATGTGAGTTTATTAGTAATATTACCACGGCAGATCCAGAAGAACTGGTAGAGGAATGAGTGCAGCTCACAGCAGACACACGTCTGAGACTCTTATTAATATTGGAAATCTTCTGCATTCCTTCTCTCCTTGACATCCATTCAATTGCAATGATTTCTTATCCACTCATGTTCTCTGGTCTTAACAGAAATATGTAAGGAAAACAGATTCAGTAACCATTCAATTGACCCTTATTAGGTTTCATATTATGTCCTGTAGTCCTGAATACCGAACACAGAGCTGGATGGACTTCTCAGCCATCTGTGTTACCAAACATGTCTGCACCATTTCTGCCCTTAAATGTATGGCTGGATTAGAAAAACCGCAAATAACAATAGTCAGCCATCTACTTAGTAGCCATGCTAGATGTTATAGTATACAAAAAGATGGAAACCCACAGATTGAAGACCACTTATTTAGGGGCTACTACTTTGGTGGATAATTTTTTAACATCTATGAAATTTGATATTCTTCTTCTTCTAGGCTCTCCCTTGGTGTCCTCCTCTGCAGCCTTCCTCTTGTACATCCCTGGGTGTCCCCCTCTTCAATCTTCCCACTGCTCTTTCTTAAGTGTCCTTCTCTGCAGCCTTCCTCTTGCCTCTACCTGCGTGAGTTCCTCTGAAATCTCCCCTGGGTCCTCACTAGATGTAGTCTCTTGCCTTCTTCTTGTATATCCCTGGGTGCGCTCCTATCAAGCCTTCCCTTGGTTCCTTACTGGGTATACTCCCCTGCAGTCTTCCTTCCTGCTCTTCTTTGGATGCCCTCCTCTGCAGCCTTCCCCTTGTATAACAGCATAGCTATAGGGGAGTGCAGGAGTAACAGAGGCACTCAAGCCCTTGTGCCAAATGGTGCCCAAAGACACCTTTGTCACATAAGAAGACATCATGGCACATGGCACATAAATCTGGTTACAGATTTAGCACTGTGACACAGGATGTCATGCCCCGCTCTGACGATGTGCGGAGGTCGGCCAGGATAGCAGCATGAGTTTAGTGTTTGTTTTGGAGCCGTGCTGGATCCGCCTCTCATCAGGTGCACTGGGTGGGGTCATTAGTTTAAATAGCACACCATCCCAGTGCTCTGAGCGTATTATAGGAATCACTGTGGTCTTGGAAGCTAGGAAGGAAGGTTGTCTGTTCCAGCTCAGTAAGATAAGTGTGGTTTTAAGTTTGGTTGTTTTGTGTCATCTCTCCCATCCAGGTTCTGTGCGAGCAGGCTGCTCCTATTTCTCCTCTTCACCATCTCAGGGATTTTAGGGAGTTTCAGCCCAGGCACGGGGACACATCATACCTACCACCAAGGTCTGCATGTGGGCTGAGCAGTGCAGGGAAAGAGGTCAGGGATAGCTAGGAGGTGACCCTTCCCCTGTCTCTCGCCCAGAGGATGGTTGGTGGTTCATTTGTGAGTCTGAGTGCACGTCCGCCGTGACATTTTAATCCGCCATACTGTGACATTACTCAGCGTTTTTTTTTGATGGCGTCAATTGAGGCACTGGTTGGACGCTTGCAGGGGCTATCCCTGGAGGTTGTGGAGCTACGTGGTTCGGTCACACGGTGTCAGAATGCTATGGCAGCTGGTGCAGGTCAAATTTGTGTGGAGCCTAAGGTGGCTCTTCCTGATCGATTTTCAGGAGGTACGGATGACTTTATCCGTTTTAGAGAATCCTGCAAGTTGTACTTTCGGCTGCGTCCATCGTCGTCAGGTGATGAGAGTCAGAGGATAGGTATAGTTATTTCTCTGCTTAACGGGGACGCGCAATCCTGGGCCTTTTCTCTGCCACCTGGTTCTCGGGCCCTCCGGTCGGTGGAGGAATTTTTTAAGGCTCTGGGATTAATCTACGATGACCCAGATCGGGTCTCGATGGCAGAGTCGAGATTACGTAATTTGTTTCAGGGGGAACATACTGCAGAGGCTTACTGTGTTGAGTTTAGGAGGTGGGCTACTGAATCAGAGTGGAATGATCCCGCGTTACGTAGTCAGTTTTGTCAGGGGTTATCTGAAAAATTGAAGGATGCCCTTGCTTTTCATGAATACCCAGACTCTTTGGAGAACGCCATGTCTTTAGCAGTACGGCTAGATAGACGTATCAGAGAGAGGTATAGGGCTCCCTCCGCGCAAGGTACCCCTTCTGTGAGTGATTTCGTCTCTACTGCCTCCCCGGGTGATGTTACAGGTAACTCTGGGGTAGCAGAGGAACCCATGCAGTTGGGTCAGGTTTCTTGCCATTCGGATAGTAGAGACTTTAGGAAAGTGCACAAACTATGTTACTATTGTGGAAAGAGGGGTCATTTTATTTTTGCTTGTCCTCATGTTAAACCACAGGTGGAAAAGAAAAAGAAAAAAGAAAAAAAAACTTCCCTGACACTTGGTAGTATGAATGGTGTGGTGGAGCAGGCAGAGGTATGCAAGCTCCCTGCAGTTCCCGTTTTCTCCTTCCAGCTATGGTGGCGCTAGAGTCAAAAAATGTTTTTGTTGAAGTATTCCTTGATTGTGGTGCTGGGGTAAACCTAATTGACTTTCTTTTCCTTCAAAACCTAGGACTAAGTACTTGCACTTTAGAGAACGAGATTCGTGTTTTTGCAATTGATTCTTCCCCTCTTTCTCAAAGGAGCCTTACTTACATTGTTCATGGTATTCACTTAAGGGTGGGTGAGTCACATGTTAAAATTATTTCTTGTTTTGTCATGAAGGATTTGCCAGCTCCTATAGTTTTGGGGTTGCCATGGTTGACTAAACATAACTGTCATGGTCTTACCTGCTTGCTGCTCTCCTTCGTTTGACATGTGCTGGCGGCCATCTTGGGTCCTGGGTTTCTTGTAGCCTTCCACCCTGCGGCTCCTCCTTCCCCTGGGAGGAGCTGGATGCCTAGCTCATATATATAGGAGGTCTGTGGCTTCAGTTCCTTGCTTGGTCCTCTTGTGTTCACATGCTTCTAAGACTGCTGCTGCTTCTGGTTCCTGATCCTGGCTTCGTCTGACTACCCTGCTGGTTCCTGATCCTGGCTTCGTCTGACTACCCTGCTGGTTCCTGATCCTGGCTTCGTCTGACTACCCTGCTGGTTCCTGATCCTGGCTTCGTCTGACTACCCTTCTGGTTCCTGACCTCTGGCTTCGCAAAGACTCTGCTCGGTTTCACCATCCGTTTGGACTTTTGCTTTACAGCTTTATTTTCAATAAAGCCTTCTTATTTTCATTTATCTCTTGTTGTACGTCTGGTTCATGGTTCCGTGACATTAGGACCAAGCCATGAATTCTGACGGTACAGGGCCATCCTCGCTACCCACGCTGGTTGCCAGACTTGATCAGCAGGATCACCTGTTGGGTCGGTTCGCTGTGGCGTTGCAAACCCTGCTTGAACGCACGGCTCATTTCGCTCCCGTTGCCGATGGGTCGGTTGTCGCTCCTGGGCTCGCTCCTACTGCCGCTCCGGTTGTTGCGCCAGAGTCTACCCCGACACCTGTTGTTGCGCCTGCGGTGTTTCGGGGTATGACCGGTTCTGCCCCTCTTCCACAGCGCTTTGGGGGAGAGCCAACTCAGTGCCGAGGTTTCCTTAACCAGGTGGGCATTTATTTCGAGTTGCTGCCACATGCCTTTCCTACTGAGAGATCAAAGGTGGGCTTCTTGATCTCGCTGCTCTCGGACAAGGCCTTGGCCTGGGCCAGCCCTTTATGGGAGAACAACAATCCGGTGGTTGCCGAGTTTTCCGGTTTTGTTGCTTCTCTTCGGAAGGTATTCGATGTGCCGGCTCGTGCTGCCTCTGCTGCGAAGCTCCTTATGTCCATCAGACAGGGTTCACGATCCGTAGCTGAATACGCCATTGAGTTTCGTACCCTGGCAGCAGAGGTGGGCTGGAATAATGAGGCTCTGGTCGCTGCTTTCTCTCATGGTCTCTCGGATGCCTTGAAGGATGAGGTTGCAGCTAAGGACCTACCAGTTGAGCTCGAGTCTCTTATTTCTTTCCTGATTTTGATTGACACCGGACTCAGGGAGAGACCTTCCTTTAAGGAGAACCTGCGGAGGTCTTCTAACAGATTGGTGCCTACGTTTGCTGTCCCACCCGTGCCTCCCTCTCCTCCCACGCCTCCTGGGGATGACTTGTCTGGGGGTGAACCCATGCAGCTGGGGTTTGCTCGCCTGTCCGAGGGGGAGAGGGCACTCCGGAGACGCGAGGGCCGATGCATGTACTGTGGTCTCGGTGGGCATTTTCGGTTGGCATGTCCGAACCGTCCGGGAAACGCTCGTACCCTGAGATCCTGTCGGGGGCAGATCTTGGGTGGAGTCTCCTCGTCCCCGGTTTCCCGTGTTGACAAACCACTGATCACTGTTGTCCTCTCCTGGGTCGGGGGCTCGGTGACGACCCAGGCGTTGGTGGACTCTGGTGCTGGTGGTTTGTTCATTGATAGTGTGTTCGCTGCCGCCAATTCCATTCCTCTGCAGGCTCGAGGTTCCCCACTGGCTCTTGAGGCGATAGACGGCAGACCCCTTCTGCCGCCACACGTGACTCATGAGACCCTTCCAGTGGGGATAGCCATTGGTGCCGTTCACAGAGAGTCGGTCTGCCTCCAGGTTATTTCGTCTCCACACTACTCGGTGGTCTTGGGGTACCCCTGGCTCCAGAAGCATAATCCGACTTTCGATTGGAGATCGGTCGAGATCCTCTCGTGGTCACCGCAGTGTGGGGCTAGTTGCATCCATGGGTCTGTCAAGTTGCTGTGTACTTCCTCGGACTCTCTGTTGCCTCCTGAATACGAGGAGTACCGGGATGTATTCGATAAGGTGCGCGCGGTTGCCCTACCTCCGCACCGCCCATACGATTGTGCCATAGAGTTACAATCTGGTGCCGTTCCTCCTCGTGGCAAAGTCTATCCACTGTCGGTAGCGGAGAATGAGGCCATGGAGGAGTACGTGAGGGAGGCGCTTTCACGCGGACACATTCGCAAATCTTCGTCCCCGGCAGGGGCTGGATTTTTCTTTGTGAAAAAGAAGGGAGGTGAGTTGAGGCCTTGCATCGATTACAGGGGTCTCAATCGCATCACGATCAAGAACGCTTACCCGATACCCTTGATTTCCGAGCTGTTCGATCGCCTTAAAGGGGCCACGGTCTTTACCAAACTCGACCTGAGGGCGGCATATAACCTGGTAAGGATCAAGGCGGGCGATGAGTGGAAGACCGCGTTTAACACCAGGACCGGTCATTACGAATCCTTGGTTATGCCCTTTGGGTTGTGCAATGCGCCCGCAGTCTTTCAGGAATTCATCAACGATGTTTTCCGTGACCTGTTGCAGCAGTGTGTGGTAGTCTATTTGGATGACATCTTGGTATATTCTGAATCCATGGAGGCCCACATTCTGGATGTCAGACGAGTGTTGCAACGGTTACGAGAGAACAAGCTGTTCGGTAAGCTTGAGAAATGCGAATTTCACCGATCCCAGGTAACCTTCTTAGGTTACATCATTTCCGCTGAGGGGTTCTCCATGGATCCTGAGAAGGTTTCGGCTGTCTTACAGTGGCCCCAGCCCAGTGGTCTTCGTTCCCTGCAGCGCTTTTTGGGCTTCGCCAATTATTATCGGAAGTTCATCAGGGACTTTTCCATGCTGGCCAAGCCTCTCACGGATCTGACCAGGAAGGGCAGTAATTCCCAGGTCTGGCCGCTCGAGGCCATCCGAGCTTTTGAGGCCCTAAAGTCCGCCTTTGTGTCGGCTCCGATTCTGTCGCATCCCAACCCTGGGTTGCCCTTTGTCCTCGAGGTGGACGCGTCTGAGACGGGAGTAGGCGCCCTTCTGTCTCAGCGTAGAACACCAGAGGGTCCTCTGCTTCCTTGTGGGTTTTACTCCCGGAAACTGTCTTCCGCGGAGTGCAACTATCAGATTGGTGACAGGGAGTTATTGGCCATCGTGCAGGCCCTTAAAGAATGGAGGCACTTGCTCGAGGGTTCGGTGGTTCCGGTTCTCATCCTGACGGACCACAAGAATCTGACCTACCTTTCTGAGGCCAAGAGATTGACACCACGTCAGGCCAGATGGGCTCTGTTCTTGTCACGTTTTAATTACGTGGTCTCCTACCTACCCGGTTCCAAGAACATCAGGGCGGATGCCTTATCACGGCAGTACTCCGAGCTGTCCAGGGAGGAGTCGATTCCGACTTCGGTCATACCTCCGAATCAGATCCTGGCCGCCATTCGCACCAGCCTGACCTCTCCCCTGGGTGAGCAGATTTTGGCGGCTCAATCTGGTGCTCCCTCTGGGAGACCCAACGGCAGATGTTTTGTGCCTGAGGAGTTGCGCACTCGGTTGTTGCGAACCTACCATAACTCCAAGACCGCGGGGCATCCTGGAAAGAATCAGCTGTCCTGGGCTGTTTCACGTCTGTTCTGGTGGCCTTCCCTACGTTCCGACATCGCCGCATATGTAGCGGCATGCTCCGTTTGTGCCCAGAGTAAGTCCCCTCGGCACCTTCCGTTGGGCCTTCTGCAACCCATAGCCACCGGGGAGCGCCCATGGTCACACCTGGGGATGGATTTCATTGTGGACCTCCCTGCATCCCGAGGCCATACGGTCATTCTCATGATTGTGGATCGGTTTTCCAAAATGTGCCACTGTGTTCCTCTCAAGAAGTTACCCTCTGCACAAGAGTTGGCCACGATTTTTGCCAGGGAGGTCTTCCGGTTGCACGGTTTGCCTAAGGAGATTGTGTCGGATCGGGGGAGTCAGTTTGTGTCCAGGTTCTGGCGCGCCTTTTGCTCCCAGTTGGGGATTCATCTCTCCTTCTCCTCGGCCTACCACCCTCAGTCCAATGGGGCCGCAGAACGGTCCAATCAGGCCTTGGAGCAATTCCTTCGTTGCTATGTCTCCGATCACCAAGACAATTGGGTTGACCTCCTGCCTTGGGCTGAGTTTGCCAGGAACACGGCGGTGAACTCTTCCTCTGGGACGTCTCCCTTCATGGCCAATTATGGGTTCCAACCTGCCGTGTTACCGGAGGTATTCTCTCGCCAGGATATTCCGGCTGTGGAGGATCACCTTTCCGTCCTACGTGCTTCTTGGGTACAGATCCAGAAGTCCCTTGAGGTCTCTGCGCAGCGCCAGAGATTCCAGGCTGATCGCAGACGAGCGCCTGCTCCTTCCTACCAGGTCGGAGACCGTGTATGGTTGTCCACCCGCAACCTCAACCTTCGAGTGCCCACTCCCAAGCTGGCGCCTCGCTTTGTTGGTCCCTTCCGAGTGCTTCGCAGGGTAAACCCGGTAGCCTATGCCCTTGCGCTTCCTCCTGGCATGCGGATCTCCAACGTGTTTCATGTCTCCCTGTTGAAGCCACTGGTGTGTAATCGTTTCACTTCCTCGGTTCCTCGGCCTCGTCCGGTCCAAGTGGGCAATCGTGAGGAATATGAGGTGAGCAATATCCTGGACTCACGCCTGGTCCGCGGTCGGTTGCAGTTTTTGGTCCATTGGCGTGGTTATGGTCCAGAGGAGCGTTCCTGGGTTCCCTCCGCAGATGTCCATGCTCCTGCCTTGCTCCGAGCCTTCCACGCACGCTTCCCTCAGAAACCGTTTTGTGCTCCGCGGAGGAGGGGCCCTTGAGGGGGAGGTACTGTCATGGTCTTACCTGCTTGCTGCTCTCCTTCGTTTGACATGTGCTGGCGGCCATCTTGGGTCCTGGGTTTCTTGTAGCCTTCCACCCTGCGGCTCCTCCTTCCCCTGGGAGGAGCTGGATGCCTAGCTCATATATATAGGAGGTCTGTGGCTTCAGTTCCTTGCTTGGTCCTCTTGTGTTCACATGCTTCTAAGACTGCTGCTGCTTCTGGTTCCTGATCCTGGCTTCGTCTGACTACCCTGCTGGTTCCTGATCCTGGCTTCGTCTGACTACCCTGCTGGTTCCTGATCCTGGCTTCGTCTGACTACCCTGCTGGTTCCTGATCCTGGCTTCGTCTGACTACCCTTCTGGTTCCTGACCTCTGGCTTCGCAAAGACTCTGCTCGGTTTCACCATCCGTTTGGACTTTTGCTTTACAGCTTTATTTTCAATAAAGCCTTCTTATTTTCATTTATCTCTTGTTGTACGTCTGGTTCATGGTTCCGTGACAATAACCCAATTATACACTGGCAAGCGAGACAAATCATTGGTTGGAGTGAGTTTTGTTCGGATAATTGTCTTGGCACATCTATCTCTGGTGTGTCCATTACGGCTTTACCTCAGTATCTCTCGGATTTTGCAGATGTCTTTTCGGAGGGTGGGGCTCAGGAATTGCCCCCTCATCGAGATTATGATTGTCCAGTTAATCTCATTCCGGGGGCTAAGTTGCCAAAGTCTCGGCTTTACAACCTCTCTCAACCCGAAAGAGAGGTCATGCGAAAGTATGTTGCCGAGAGTTTGGCAAAGGGTCATATTAGACCATCTAAGTCTCCAGTGGCAGTAGGTTTGTTCTTTGTGAAGAAAAAGGATGGATCACTGAGACCGTGTTTGGATTTCCGGGAATTGAACCGTATTACAGTCCGGGATCCATATCCCCTGCCTTTGATCTCTGATCTTTTTGATCAGATTGTTGGAGCCAAGGTGTTCTCCAAGTTGGATTTGAGAGGGGCCTACAATCTGATCAGAATCAAGGAGGGGGATGAGTGGAAAACGGCCTTCAATACACACGAGGGTCATTTTGAGAACCTGGTTATGCCTTTTGGGTTGACGAACGCGCCAGCAGTATTTCAGCGATTCATCAATGACATTTTTCATCATTTGGTGGGGAGGTTCGTAGTAGTTTACCTGGATGACATTTTAATTTATTCTCCTGATCTGAAGACCCATCAGGATCATGTGAGACAGGTTTTGACGATCCTTCGGGAGAATAAATTATATGCCAAATTGGAGAAATGTTTGTTTGCTGTGCAAGAGCTTCCGTTCTTGGGATACCTGCTTTCTGATTCTGGTTTTCGTATGGACCCCGAAAAGGTCCGGGCGGTTCTGGAGTGGGACCGACCAGAGAATCAGAAAGCTTTGATGCGGTTCTTGGGGTTTACGAATTATTATAGAAAATTTATTTTGAATTATTCTACCATAGTAAAACCTCTCACTGATATGACCAATAAGAGCGCCGACGTCTCTGTCTGGTCGGATGAGGCATTGCAGGCCTTTTCGGCTATTAAGGAGCGTTTTGCGTCTGCTCCCATTCTGGTGCAGCCGGATGTGTCTCAGCCATTCGTAGTGGAGGTCGATGCATCAGAGGTGGGGGTTGGAGCGGTGCTGTCACAGGGTTCATCTCCTGGCAAGTGGGTCCCATATTGCCTTTTACTCCAAGAAGCTCTCGGTCGCCGAGAGGAATTATGATGTTGGAGATAGAGAGTTGTTGGCTATCAAGTTGGCCTTTGAGGAATGGCGTCACTGGTTGGAGGGGGCGTCTCACCCCGTTACGGTATATACAGACCATAAGAATTTGGCTTATCTGCAATCTGCCAAGCGTCTTAACCCTAGGCAGGCCAGATGGTCACTGTTTTTTACCAGGTTCAATTTTGTGGTTATCTTTCGCCCAGGGGTCAAGAACGTCAAGGCAGATGCCTTGTCTGGCAGCTTTCCTGGGGGAGGTGATTCAGAGGATCCTACGCCGATTTTAGCGGATGGGGTGGTGGTCTCCGCTCTGTACCCTGAATTGGAGATGGAGGTGTTGGGAGCCCAGGAGGGGGCTCCTGGTTCTTGTCCCCCAGGAAGGTTGTTTGTTCCTGAGGGCCTGCGATACAAGGTGTTCAAGGAACATCACGATACTGTCCTCCCTGGACATCCTGGTGGTAAGTCCACCTGTGATCTAGTATCCCGGAGGTTCTGGTGGCCAGGGTTACGTAAGAGCATTGAGAATTACGTGACAGCTTGTGAAACCTACGCTCGGTCAAAGGTTGCTCATACTCGACCGGCTGTTTCACTTCTTCCATTGTCTATTCCGTCTCGTCCTTGGACGCATTTGTTTATGGACTTTATTACGGATCTGCCAAGTTCCTCCGGGAGAACAGTGATTTTGGTGGTAGTTGACCGTTTCAGTAAAATAGCTCACTTTATACCACTAACTAGTCTGCCTAACGCTAAGACTCTTGCGCACATTTTTGTGGATAATATTGTGAAATTGCATGGTATTCCTTCGGATGTGGTCTCTGATAGGGGCACGCAGTTTGTCTCCAGGTTTTGGAGGGCGTTCTGCTCTCGGCTTGGCATTCAACTTTCATTCTCTTCGGCTTTTCATCCGCAGTCGAATGGTCAGACGGAGCGTACTAATCAAAACCTGGAGACCTACTTGAGGTGTTTTGTGGCTGAGAATCAGGAGGACTGGTCCTCATTCTTCTCCTTAGCAGAATTTGCGTTGAATAACCGTAGGCAGGAGTCCACGGGTAAGTCGCCATTTTTTGTCGCATACGGTTTCCATCCTCAGTCTGGTACCTTTTCTGGGACTAGTTTCTCTGGGATGCCAGAGGAGGAGAGATTCTCTTCTGCCTTATCCTCCATCTGGCGGAGGATTCAAGGGAATTTGGAGAAGATGGGTGAGAGGTATAAACGAATGGCTGACAAGAGACGTGTGACTGGTCCGGACCCGTGTGTGGGTGATCTGGTGTGGTTGTCCACTAAGAATATCAAATTGAGAGTGCCATCTTGGAAACTGGGTCCAAGATTTATTGGTCCGTATAAAATTTCTGCGGTGATCAATCCTGTAGCGTTTCGGCTGGATCTTCCGCAGACTTGGAGGATCCATGATGTGTTCCACAGGTCTTTACTAAAAAAATATGTGAGACCGGTGGAACCATCGCCATTGCCTCCTCCTCCTGTTCTAGTCGAGGGAAACTTGGAGTTTGAGATCTCCAGGATTCTCGACTCTAGAGTTCTTCGGGGTTCCCTTCAGTACCTGGTGCACTGGAGGGGATACGGCCCTGAGGAGAGGATGTGGGTTCCGGCGCTGGATGTCAACGCCAGCCGACTGGTGAGGGAGGTCCCATCCGGATAAGGTTGGTCCGGGGTGTCCGGAGGTCACCCGTAGAAGGGGGGGTACTGTCATGCCCCGCTCTGACGATGTGCGGAGGTCGGCCAGGATAGCAGCACGAGTTTAGTGTTTGTTTTGGAGCCGTGCTGGATCCGCCTCTCATCAGGTGCACTGGGTGGGGTCATTAGTTTAAATAGCACACCATCCCAGTGCTCTGAGCGGATTATAGGAATCACTGTGGTCTTGGAAGCTAGGAAGGAAGGTTGTCTGTTCCAGCTCAGTAAGATAAGTGTGGTTTTAAGTTTGGTTGTTTTGTGTCATCTCTCCCATCCAGGTTCTGTGCGAGCAGGCTGCTCCTATTTCCCCTCTTCACCATCTCAGGGATTTTAGGGATTTTAGGGAGTTTCAGCCCAGGCACGGGGACACATCATACCTACCACCAAGGTCTGTATGTGGGCTGAGCAGTGCAGGGAAAGAGGTCAGGGATTAGCTAGGAGGTGACCCTTCCCCTGTCTCTCGCCCAGAGCCTGGTTGGTGGTTCATTTGTGAGTCTGACTGCACGTCCGCCGTGACACAGGATTTGCCTATGTTCTGCGAACATGAGATAGGGCAGAAGAAGGTCGCAGTCCCTCCCATCCTTAGACACCACTCTTTTCAACATATTTTTTAACATCTGGTTAAACCTCTCTACCAGGCCATCCGTTTGCGGATGATACACGGATGTCCGTAACTGTTTTATGTGGAGCAACTTACAGAGTTCCCTCATGACCTTAGACATAAATGGGGTCCCTTGGTCAGTTAGAACCTCCTTAGGCAGACCTACTCTAGAAAACATTTCCATTAACTCCTTAGCTATGAGTTTGGCTGACGTATGACGCAGTGGCACCACTTTCGGGTACCGCGTGGCATAGTCGAGGATGACCAGGATGTGCTGGTGCCCTCTAGCTGACTTCGGTACTGGGCCTATGAGATCCATAACAATCCGCTCGAATGGAACCTCAATAAATCGGGAGAGGGACTAGAGGACTACGGAAATGTGGCTGGGGGCTGGTTATCTGGCAGGTTGGGCAAGACTTGCAATACTCTTCTACCTCTCTGAACACACTGGGCCAGTAGAACCATTGTAAAATCCGGTCCTGCGTTTTCTGCTGGCCCAGGTGTCCCCCAAGAACATGTTGGTGGGCTAACTCCAACACGAGCTTGCGATATGCCTTTGGCACCACCAGCTGTCCAATATGCTCACCCCGTAGTTTATTTACCCGGTACAGCATCTCCTGTTGAACCACAAAACGGGGGAACATAGATTCGGCCTCCGGTTGTTGCGGCTCACCCTCAACTACTACCACATTCTCCCAGGCCCGGGATAGAGTCGGAACCTGGTGTTGTGCTGTACCGAAATTATCCCCAGAGACATTGAGGTCTGCCAGCTCAGGACCCGGCGGCAAGTCTCCCGGGTATCGGTAACTTTCGTATCCAGCCAGAGTGTCTCCCAATTATCAATTTGTACGGTAACTTTGTGGCGACGGCCACCTAATACATCCACCTTGCGGCCACCATTGACAGAGAGACCAGGGCGGTGGGATACTCCTTTAAGTCCCCATGAATCCAGACAACACCGACTCTTACCAGGCAGCGCTTACCTTTGGCAACATGTCACTTTACCATACACATTTCTGTTCACCTTACTACAATATATGAAAATGTTGCCAAAGCAGAAGACATACAGTTGCAAGAAAAACTGAGTCAACCCTTTAGAATTACCCAGATTTAAAGGGCATCTGTCTTCAGATTTGTACCTATGCCACTGGGTGACCTGTTACATGTGCACTTGGCAGCTGAAGACATCTGTGCTGGCCCCATGGTCATATGGCCCCATGGTCATAGGAACACCAGGCTCCCTGAATCCAACAGTGTCGCCCACTTCCACCTGGCACAGGTGACTATTGTCTACAGTCTCGGAGGTCTCGGAGGTACCTGTGACACATAGCTTCCTGGCATACAATGAGTGCCGGTAGCCATAGTTAGTATCCATGGGTTCACCCCGATGGGGACAGTCAGCTCTTATATGTCCAGGTTCGTGACACCACCAGCAGACCACCGGGGCTGGGTCTGCAGGGGGTATGTCCCGGGCGGGTTTGGAGTAGAGATTTCCAGGATTTATCTGGCCCCCTCCCAAAAGAACCCACCTGCAGATTTCTGGTGGCCTCATAGCGCTCCACCAGGTCGACCATCTCCAGGGCATTATTCAGAGACACCTGGCCGATCCAGTGCTGGAGAGGGTACGGCAAAGCCCTCCAAAACACATCCGCCAACAGCCGATCCAACATAGCAGTGGGAGTCAACATGTCAGGCTGCAGCCATTTTTGCAAACGGTGAAGCAGATCATAATATTGTGGTCTGGCGGGTTCAGCCGGGTTAAATTCCCACTGATGCACCCTCTATGCCCGGACCAATACATTCACACCGAATCTCGCCAGGATCTCACCTTTTACTGTCAGGTAGTCGGCCGCCTGATCATCGGGGAGATCAAACAATACTTGCTGGGGGCCAGACACAAGGAACGGAGCAACGACCTCAGCCCACTGGTCTCGTGGTAACTTTTCCCTCACTTTTTCGAAGACTGCCAGATAGGTCTCGACATCATCCGATGGGGTCAATTTCGGAATCGCCGCCGGGACAGCTTTCCGGGCATCGTGGACATTCTGGGACACTCCTGCCGCCTGCAACGCCATAGCAGCTGGTTCATTTCTTGTTGCTGCTTGTTAGCCTCCCGCTGCTGCAAGTTAGCCTCCATGAGGGCCTTCACGACCGCCTCCATTTTGTCAGGGAACACGGGTCGTAACCTTGCTGGCTTAATGTAGGACATGCACTTGAGCCGGGGAAAAACAAAAACTTTTCGGCCTTCAGGCCTACCTCACTGCGTTTGCCCGCATCCGACACCAATTGTGGGGATTTGCTCTGGTAGACAGGCTTGCGGACACAGTACAGAGGCAATGACAACGCCTTTAACTTAAGCAGTGCAGTGTTTTATTCACACAGACGTAAAGTGACAAAATAACAAGTTCAAGGAAAAACAGTCACCTTGAGTCTGGTGTTTGTTCACACCAGGCTGCAGCACATAACTCCTTGAATGAAGCCGTAATCAACGTGCTTTTGTCCGCAAACAATGTAGCATGCCTTAATCCCAGCCCAAACTCTCAGGCTCCAACCCCGAGACTGACAAAGCTCCACTGTCAGATGGAGGATAATCCACACAGATGAACATGCTGGCTGGGTTTTTATATCCCAGTCCAAAACCCGGCCTGGAACTGTGGGGAACAGCCACCCACCCTGCTCTTTGGCTGCTCCCAATAAGAACCGGCCCGGATCGGCTTTACAGCCATACCAACAGCTGAAGTGTCATCCTGCAATTGCAAAACTGACACTTCAGGGAAAAATCCGGTTCTTACCTCACCGAGGCCAGAAACCTTGGTGACACGTATCTTCCGTCAATGACGGCTCCTTGTTCCTTCTTACAATATATATACTTCCTATATATAAGTTCCTCCCGCATGTGAAGCCCCTGGGAAAACTTTTTTCTTGTGCTTCAATATTTAAATATTTAAATATTAGCACATAAATCATCAGATTATAGATATTTTAAGGTCCAAATTGCACAAAATACTGTATTTTTCGCTTTATAAGACGCACCTGATGATAAGACACACCCCAGCTTTTAGAGGAGGAAAATAAGAAAAAAAATATTTTTATATATCAGATCCTCAGATCAGACCCCCAAATCAGGAATTCACATCAGACCTCCATGTCAAATTTCCATCAGACCTTAGATCAGACTTCCATGCCCCATCACACCTCAGATCAAAGATAAAATAAAGAACTTCACTTACCTCTCCTACTCCATCTCACTTCACCAGGTCCAGCGTTCGCTTCTCCAGTCACGCTCCTCTGTCTTCTCCGGCCCAAGCTGCACTGTTACCTGACTGCGTGCAGCGTTGGGTCATAGTGCGCTCACTACGTCCTGCCTCTGTACGTGTGCAGGACCTGCAGTGCAGTGCGGAGCGGGAGAAGAAAAGGGAGGGTGAGTACCAGCAGCACTCACAGCGCTTCACCCACTTTCTGCACCTAATACATACTTTATAAAACGCACTGCCATTTTCCCCCCACTTTTGGGGGGGGGGGGGGGGATGTGTCTTATAAAGCAAAAAATAAGGTAATTAAGTTATGGTCTAATATATAGGTAGAAACCATACAGACATTTAGTAAATTTATTAATGCATTTATGAATTAATTCCCCAGGTCAAAAAGAGGGACATTTAAGGATCAGAAGACATATTAATAGGGAACTTAGATTTTGAGACTCATTGGGGACAGCTTGATGATAAAGCTGTAAAGTGCAGCGGAACATAGCAGCACCATATAAGTGCATAAAATAAATAAATAATAAATAAATAAAGAGGGACAGAGGGACTTGGGTCAAAAAGAGGGACTGTCCCTCCAAAAGAGGGACACTGGAAGGCATGGTCTTCCCCTAGTTCCTTCCTGGTTATCCTCCTCTGTCTTCCCCTTGTCCCTCCCTGGGTATCCTCCTCTGCAATCTTCTCCTTATCCCTCCCGAGGTATCCCCCTTTGTAGTCTTTCCTTTGTCGCTCCCTGGGTGCCCTCTCAGCGGTCTTCCACATGTTCATCCCTGGTGTTCTCATCTGCAACCTCCCCCTTGTCCCTTCCTTAGTGTCCTCCTCTTTTGCAGTCTTCTCCTTGTCCTTCTCTTAGTGTCTTCCTTCTTTTCAACTTTCATCTTGTCCCTCCCTTAGGTCCTTTTCCTTTTCAGTCTTCCCCTTGTCCCTCCCTAGGTGTCCTCCTCCTCAGCAACCTCCCCCTTATCCCTCCTTGAGTGTCCTCCTCCTCTGAAGTCTTCCCCTTGTCCCTCCATGGGTGCCCTCCTCTGCAGCCTCTCCTCTCTATCTCCCAAGCACCGCTTTGGCTATTTCCAGCAGTTTCATAGCGGTGAATAGAAAGGTGGCCATGCTTGTGCTGTTGTGTGACTTCTACTTCAGGACTGCTATGGTGTGCCGTCCTTTACTTCGGGGGCCCCGTGCAATAGAAAGGTGTGGGTCCCAGAGGTGGGATGCCCACCTATCTGACATTGATGGCATATCCGAGTGATATGCCATCAACGCCTGAGATGGGCTGACTCCTTTAGGCTTTCCATGCTTTACTTTATGTGAATGGCGCCTGGTAATACTAATAATGAGCAACCAGCCACATCATCTCCCTGCAAAATCTCAGGAGCCGGACCCATGGTGATCAGCTAATTGCCACCGTGGCTCTCAGTTTAAAGGAGACAACTCCTTGGTTTGGGTCAACACAGCATTATTTCAGATATTATGTCATTGCTGGGGTCCAACCCCTAGGACCCCCACCAATCAATAAAATGTGAGGTTTGCCGAAGTATCATCGCCCATTCAGTGTTCTTAAATCTCTCCATGGTAAGCAGCACATACACTCTCTGCACGCAATGATTGCTCTCTATAACTCCCGTAGACTTCATATGTCTGCCATAACTATAAATGTATGGAATATTTAATTTCAAAGTTATGTCAAGGGCAAGAGCCGCAGACAAAATACAAGCAATGCAAGGAAGGAATGTGCCTGCATTATTTAGTAATTTGTTCACCGACTTATGTTACTCCATCTGTGTTCCTGTAATGAGGTTAGCATTCCCTCTGCATGTTTTCATGACCCTACGCTTCACGGCCCTTTCACTGCGCTCTCTTCTGCTATTATGTTACTTCCACCACTAATTCCGATGGAGTGTTCACAGAACACGGATCATGTCGTCTGCTAAAGCCCCTTTCCCTGATTGTTACAACTTTTTCAGCAGCCACTTAAGATTCTTGAACTTCATGATGCCGTATCTTTCCAAGAATAGTCTTCCCTGGAATGAAAAAAAAAATTACCAAACCAAATATCCAACTGAGCTCATGCAATCCAACCTGGGATGAAATATGTTGACTCTTTTCATTATGTAATGTCATGTCCATGGCTACTGGTACTCCTCTGCTCCAGGTGGGAAAGTCAATGTAGAAGAAGAGGCAGCTTCCAGCAATTTTAATAACAGTGCTTTTAATCCATGAAAAGGTGGCACAAGCGGCCCAGATGTGTGGCGTTTCGGCTAAGGTATAGCCAAAATGTCGCACATGGTCTGCTTGTACCATCTTTTCATGGATTAAAAGCACTATTATTGAAATTGCTGGAAGCTGCCTCTTTTTCTACATTTACCATATGAATGGGCTTTTGGATACGGCTCTGGAGGCTTGCATCCAGGTTCCTAGGATTTGACTCCTTTGGTGGGTGCTGTATTTATTTAATTTTACCAGGTGGAAAGGGATCGCTTACCCCATCTCCTGCTCTGATGTTCTGGAGCTCCGTGCCCATCAGTGTCTTTCTGTTCCGTCCACCCAACCCTGTTTTTGAACTACTGCCTTAGTCTGCTCAAAGGGCACGCAAGAGCTATCTCTCCTGTTTTTTAAAGGGCCAGTGTGTGCACCCTAATCTGTCCAGCCTATGGCTAGCTTCCATGGGGTATTTAAGGCTCCATTCACACATCCGCAAATGGGTACGCATGGGGACAGAAAAGATGCGGACAGCACACAGTGTGCTGTCCGCATCTGCATTTCCGTGGCGCGGTCCCGAAAATAATAGAACATGTCCTATTCTTGTCTGCAATTACGGACAAGAATAGGTAGTTCTATGGGGGGTGCCGGCCGGTTGTATTGCGGATCCGCAGTTTGCGGATCCAAAATACACTACGGACATGTGAATGGATCCTAAGGTACCTTCCTTGTGGGAGGGTGCCTGGGCAAAAAATTGTCTAGCCATGCTAGTCCCCTGCACTATTCATCTGTCTATTTGCCCACATAGCGATCCCTGCCTGAAGACTGAATCTGACCTTTTTCTGCCTCCACCGACCTTTGGCCTGATTATCGGATTGAACATATTCTGTCTGCCCTGACCTTGGCCCGTCCACAGACTATGGCTTTGCCTGATATCTAAGTGCCTTGCACCAGTGTCTCCCAACCCCTGGGGGTCAGTAGTCACTGAGAAGAGACTACATGAAGAGGTGGCAGCCTGGTGGTTCCTCTGCACCAAAGTCCATATCCCTGTATAAGAGGTAAAGGGTGAAGATCAGGGAAAGCCACATAGAAGTAGCCCAAAGCCAAATCTCTTCAGTGACACGGCAGATCCACATCCACTTCCGTAACACATTTTCGGCACAACAGGTCATTGGTGTACAATGTACAGGTGCAGGGGGTTTGGTCATTCACAACCCACCCTTGGAGCCTGAAGAGAATCAAAGAGTCCTCCTGCCCCATTACTTTGAATGGTACAAGATCATTTTGGAGTTCTGTCTTGCAATAGGGCACATCAGCTTGAAGCTACCCCTTAAAGGGATCATACAACTAGCCAATATACTGTAGAAAAGTATTGGGTGAAGCTATGCAGAATGTGTCACAGAGACATGGTATGTGGCCACTAAGGAGAATGAGAGCCAGATAAGGCCAAATAACCCATTTTTGGCTAACACCACACTTCATGGAAAGAGAAGAAGCACATGGTACTGACTTATCGAGGTATTCCCATCTGGGACATTGATGGTATATCGCTAGAATGTGCCATCAATGTCAGATGTGAAGGTTCCACATCTGAGACCTGGTCCTATCTTCAGAACGGGGCACTTGAAGTGAAGGAGAGCACACCGCGCATGTGTTCCTTACTTTCCATTCACTGCTTCCGTATTAGTGCTGCCGCGCAAGTCAATGGTCTGCACCTTCATGCGGCATTCACACGGCCAGTATCCGTGTTTTGTGGCCCACAAAACACTTATGGTTATGTGACTGTACCCTAACTGCTATGAAATTTAGGGAAACAGAGAACAGGAGACCACATGGATGTCTTTGCAACTGCGGCAACCCCCCAACCAATGTTACTATGGTTATTACAGTCTGAGGTGAGAATAACCCTGTACGGTAAGAATTTTAAAAATACATCCCCCAAAATGTTTTCACACAGAGAAGATTTTTTAAACTGTCTAACGGAAAAACTGCCTCTGCTGCCCAAAACAACCAATCACAGCCCAGCTTTTATTTTTCAAGAGCAGAATACAAAATAAAAGCTGCGCTGTGATTGGTTGCTATGGGCGACTAAGACAGTTTCATACAACCTCCAAGGCCAAAAACTGGACTTGTTGCCCACGGCAAGCAATTAGAACTCAGCTTTTTTTTTTTCAGAAATGAAAGCTGAACTCTAATTGGTTGCTCTTAGGCCTGGATGGAACTACAACTTCTTCACGCCATATAGCCCCTGAATATATATATATATATATTAAGGGATTGCTCTCTCAAGAAGGGCGGCGGTGACAGTTTCTCTTGCAAACCACAGGGTTAAAGTCCAAATAAAGCTTTATTTTTTCATTACACTCTGGCAATACAGGCAAACCCAGTTATAACTCACTGGGTAAGGTGAAGGTCCAGCACCAAACAAAAAAACATAAACCAAACTAAAATAAGCACCTGCCCGTCTGGGCTCTGGCTAATACAGTGAAGATCCTAGCTCACCTATTGAACACAGGTCACACAAAGAAATCGGCTTCTCTAGCCCGCAGGGCAGCCAGCTTCCCAGACTTTCTCCATGCATCACTCTTCTTAGGCCTCCTGCACACGACCGTATGGCTTTTTCAGTGTTTTGCGGTCCGTTTTTCACGGATCCGTTGTTCCGTTTTTTGTTTCCGTTGTGTTTCCGTTTCTGTTCCGTTTTTCCGTTCTGTTTTTCCATATGGCATATACAGTATACAGTAACTACATAGAAAAAATTGGGCTGGGCATAACATTTTCAATAGATGGTTCCGCAAAAAACGGAACGGATACGGAAGACATACGGATGCATTTCCGTATGTGTTCCGTTTTTTTGCGGACCCATTGACTTGAATGGAGCCACGGAACGTGATTTGCGGGCAGTAGTAGGACATGTTCTATCTTTCAACGGAACGGAAAAACGGAAATACGGAAACGGAATGCATACAGAGTACATTCCGTTTTTTTTAGCGGAACCATTGAAATGAATGGTTCCGTATACGGACTGTATACGGACCGCAAAAAAACGGCCAGTAAACAGGGGGAAAAAAACGGTCGTGTGCAGGAGGCCTTAGACTGACAGCCTAGGCTGTGCTTTATTTCCCCTTAACGATCCCAGCTGGCCTCAGCTGGGGAACCCTCAGACTAGGAAAAAACCTGCCCCGGAATGGGGTGGACTGAGGAGGTCCCTCTACCAAGCCTACATTCCCCAGTCCAATAAGATCCAGCCCATAAACTTAACAAAATTGTCTCAGCAATCTACACATTGCTGAGACCATTTTAACTTTATGGATTTTATTTACCTCACCCAGTTGAGGAACCTGGGTGGGATATACACCCCTTTCAGGACTTTACCATACACATTTCTGTTCACCTTACTACAATATACGAAAATGTTGCCAAAGCAGAAGACATACAGTTGCAAGAAAAACGGAGTCAACCCTTTAGAATTACCCAGATTTAAAGGGCATCTGTCTTCAGATTTGTACCTATGCCACTGGGTGACCTGTTACATGTGCACTTGGCAGCTGAAGACATCTGTGTTGGCCCCATGGTCATATGTGCCCGCATTGCTGAGAAAAATTATGTTTTAATATATGCAAATGAGCCTCTAGGAGCAACGGGGGCGTTGCCGTTACACCTAGAGGCTCAGCTCTCTCTGCAACTGCTGTGCCTTCTGCACCTTCATTGACAGGACCAGGTCTGGTGACTTTTTCACTGCATAGCCCTGTCAATCAAAGTGCAGAGGGAGTGGAAGTTGCAGAGAGAGCAGAGCCTCTAGGTGTAATGGCAACGCCCCCATTGCTCCTAGAGGCTCATATGCATATAACATCATTTTTCTCAACAATGCGGGCACATATGAACATGGGACCAACACAGATTTCTTCAGCTGCCAAGCGCACATGTAACAGGTGAGTCAGTGTCATAGGTACAAAGCTGCTGACAGATGCCCATTAAGCATTGAAATGCGGTCACAACTGTAGACAAACCAAAAGTAATACCATAAAAACAGTTCTATTGTGCACATTAAGTAAGGGGCGGAGAAAGTAAGTGAACCATTGAATGTAATAACTAGAGATGAGATTTACTTGTGTGTTTTTTAAAATTAAAAAACATTCCAAAAATGTTCTTTTCCTGGGGAGTAGAAACAAGTTTTGTGTTATGTTAAATAAAATACATAATATATACATATATATTCTCCACCAATACACGGTAACTGTGATGCAAGAAATATGTTGGGTACACTAGACTCTGATAGTATTTAAAGAAACTTTGCATCATTTTTTTAAAGGGTCAGTACAATGCAACTGAGTAAATTGCATCAGAAGATATACAGCACCAGGATTAATATTGTATAAAACTGTTGGTAACTAGGCCTTTGGAGATGAAAACAGGGTTGCTATCTGGGGATTCCCTGCTCAAAGTCTCTCAAAGTTTATAGCTTCTGTTGGACTTGTGGTTAGCTTGTGTTTGGTTCTCGGCTGAATTACTGGTGCTACCAAAGCTTCATTGAAGATAAGTGTTTCCTCTCCGTTTTGTATTTTGTTTATATATATATATGTGTGTGTGTGTTGCCTTTCCCTGTTGTTTGTCATTAGGCCAGAGGAAGACTCCTGTTCGTCCTTCCCTTTGGAGGAACAGGTAGACTCAGTCCTGACATTGGTTTCAGGGTCCTATAGCGTGAGATAGGATTCTAGGTATCTGGTGTATGAACTTGCCTACCTTTGGGGCCTGTTCATACTGGTAGTCTGTTAGGACTGGAGTTAGGGTATTCTCTAGGAGGTGTCCATTTTCTTTCTCTAGTTTCCAGGCCTTATTCCGGTATCCCCTTTTCCCTCCTATGCTAGGTGTGGTGTTTTCCTCCCACACATGAGCGTGACACATAACCCACCATTTGTCCATAAATGAACTTTCCGCAATCTTTCTCCACTTGGTAACCATAGATGTAGTGGTTGAGAAAGACCAGAAGTAAATATTCTGGTGTGCCATGCAATGGATATGGCACCTATGTGGATGCAAATGGCAGATAACTAAGCACCGGTGCCAACCTAAGCCAACATGCTGTTTTTACTGCCCTTCTTTTTGCCAGTACTTGCCTATATCTTCTTGTCCTCTAAGTTCTAGGAAGATCAGATGAAAGTCATAACCAACCATTTGGCCATATGTGAACTTTCCATGATCTGTCCCCACTTGTCAGCCATCGACGTAGTGGCAGGGAAGCCCAGAAATATATAGAAAAGCATGCCATGCATTGGATATAGCAACCACGCAACTAGGCAACCTGAGCAACCGTGTCATTCATACTATCCTTCATACAAGTACCTGTTTATGTCTTCTTGTCCTATAAGTTCTTGGCAAATTAGTTGGAAGTCAGATCTCACCTTTTGGTCTTTACATGAACTTTTCGTGATCTTTCCCCTCTTATCAGCAATCAATGTAGTGGTGGAAAAGCCCAGAAGTGAATAGAATGACACGTCATGCAATGGATATGGCACCCAAGTGACCACCAAGTCATCTCTAATGCCTTTCTTCACACCAGAACCTGCCTACATCTTCTTGTCCTATAAGTTCTGGGTAAATCAGATGGAAGCCCCCCTAACCCACCACTTGGCCATACATGAACTTTCCATGATCTTTCACCACTTGTCAAGCTGTTGAATCTGTGCAGTTCTGGCTTGATGTAACATTGGAATTAGAGGAACACATTTTTTCCACCTGTTACTTCTACAAAGACTTACAATAACACTTCCTCTAACCAAACCTTGTCATAGTTTCAAAGGACAATTGTTTTTTCAGGTGGATATATGGTTGAAAAAGGTTTCCAGTCAAAATACCACTGGGACCCAGATGTAACCCAGGATCTACTGAAAAGGTAAAAAGCTGAAGGGACAAGGAACATAATATAATAAGAAACACGGTTCATCTCGTTTTCTTCTAATGGAAAACATTATCTTTTTTCCAAATTTTTTTTTTTCGCTCCTTGCCGCCATTAGTGAATTATCCATCAAACGATTTCAGCTGGAAAATATAATGATGTAACGGGTTGACTCATAACTAAACATAGACCCTGTGATCATAAATTCCTGGAGAATTTAAGACATGACACATGATGAATTTTAAAGACCTGAGCTGTAAAGCCATTCCAAACATAGCCGAGGTTGACAAGTATATGACCCTGTGTCCTTGTTTTCGCTTCGGGTCAAGCTACAGATCTTACATAAAATAATAGCCGTAAAGAAAATGTTTCCAGGAGAAAATCACTGAAAAAAAACAAAAAACTTTTTTAAAAGTTATAAAAATTCAAAAGGACATAGAAATATGATAGAAATATGAGTGAAATATGTTCATAACTTGTCTCAGTGGAAAACCGGAACTGGACAGAACTGGGAATCGCTGACAGTTTTTGGTGCGGCCTATAGTTTATGTTGTGGGAAGAATTGGTAATCTGTACCATATGTGTTATAGGAATTAAATACTAACATAGATAGACTATTATTTTCAGTATCTACCGCCCAATATCTTCCCTGGTGTTAGGGTTCATGCATCCCACCATAGTGGATAGGGCTTCTGTTGTACCAGTACTAAATATTGAAACAATCGGACCCTTAAAACTTAACTTTTAATAAAGATAAAAATAAGAATCGCCCTATATTCAGAAGCGAGTAGAAAACAAATGATCGTGGCCAAAGATGTAGCCCAGCTACCACTATACATGTGACTTCCACCATATAGTCTGGATGACAAAATACGTAGGTAACTTCAATGAGGGCAAAAAACTAGGGCAATGGTGGGGGCATGGGTAAATAGGCCTAGGGCAATGATACTAGAACCTGGAATAACTCTCCCTGTACAGGCCCTGATTAGACCTCAGCCCAGGGACAATCCCCGATGGTGGGATTTCCCTGTCCTCGTGTCTGCCCTATCTGGCCCTAGGAAGCCCTAGATGGTGATAATACCCCTGGATAGAAAATTAGTAAAAAAAGATGGTAAGAAAAAATCACTTGATCGTAATTTAGTAATAATAACCCGACACGTTTCCCCCAAACGGGTTCCTCAGGGGGTCGATAATAGCTGGATATACTTAGGATGTAAGGATAACATACAAGGCCGTCCATAACCTGTCCCCTCCCTACATCTCTGAGCTACTTTCCCGATACACCCCCACACGCACTCTCCGATCCTCACAAGACCTCCTTCTCTCCTCTCCTCTTATAACCTCTTCCCACAATCGACTCCAAGATTTCTCCCGTGCATCCCCCATACTCTGGAACTCGCTACCCCAACATATCAGACTCTCACCTACAGTGGTATCCTTCAAAAGAAACCTGAAAACCCACCTCTTCAGACAAGCCTACAACCAGTGACCCTGCTGCCTCTATACCACCATGACCAACTTAACCCGCACCTACTGTGTCCTTTTCCCATACCATGTAGATTGTAAGCCCCCACGGGCAGGGCCCTCTCTCCTTCTGTACCAGTCTGTAACTCGTCTTGTTCCTGCTTAGTGCACTTGTCTGTATTATGTATGTGCACCGCTTATCAGATATACAGCGCTATGGAATGAATGGCGCTTTAATAATAAATATTAAATAAATAAATAACATACTTTATCCGAGGGATGATAGCTGAATACATTCCGAAAATGAGACACATAAGGCAGACCTGCTAATGGGAGCTGAATACATCATAAAAGCTGAGTGCATCACATGTTCCTCGCTGTTATAAGCGGTGGATACAACAGATAGTGTGCCCCATTCGTCACCAGCCTCCTGCCAGGTGCTTGATACGGCAGTACTCTGCTGTACCAACCTGTATAAAATAAATCAGGGCAGACCTTTCTTCGGAGTGTCCTATACATTACTTTCTGTTGGCGTCCCCTATATACAATACTATACTTTTATACAGTTTACAAAAAAATAGACCATACTGTAATTTATTATAAGCGCTATACAGTCCTGTGCCAAAATAGTGCCATATTTTGGTTAAATAACACTTCCATAAGGTTGTTGGGGAAAAAAGTGCCACCATTATACACTGCAATATAATACACTGTATGGTGTGCTACATAATGCCTAAGTCAACACCGCCCTACAGTGCTCTAATAATACCAACATACAGCGACAAAATACCAGCTCCAAAACAAACAAAAAACTATATTATACAGTAAAAGTGCTAAAAATTGCTAGGAGGTCACAAATCTCGGGTACCAGGCCGCCTATGAAGCGCCCTTCAGCAGAGGAGGCACAGACCCAAGGTATGACCACAGTTATTGTGTATGAACGTGAGAAAATAAAATTACATTTTCCAAGAGGCGATTAGAAGTGAAGAGGTTATTAAGATGGCTATGTACTGATTTTGCAGGCAAAATTTAGAAATCCATTTTATGTGTTGAGTGGATGCTCCTCATGGTGAACATCAAGGTGTTGAGGATACATAATAGTATAGTATAATGTATACATGTACTCTGTATGCAAAGGTTGGGAGAGGATGTAATAATATTCCTCTCCTGTCTGAATGGCATTCCTCCTGGCTTTCAGGAACATGACTGGTGGAAGACCTTGGTCAAGGCATAAGCGTGGTAAGAAAATGATGTATAGTCACAATGCGTCCCAAATAACTGTGTCTAAAGAAGGTCAACGTTCAGTTCCCCAATATGGCGTCTATTGAATATGACCATGCACTGCTAATATAGTAGTGCCGTACAATACCCAAATGGTAACACAACCGTCCCTCGGTATCAATGTAATAGAATCCAGTTTGGAAATTGACATATGGTAAGGATGGAGTGGTAGAAAACCCTAAATTCATTTGCCCCTTTTGCTCATGCCATCATCCAACCCAACTGTCTTTTTTGAAGACCGACGATTTAGAAAACTGTCTTCTTTCCTCCTGCTCTGGAGGTCCATCCAGTTATGTAGAGGCGCCGGCAGACTTTGCTTGCGTAGATTTAGACCATTTTCTATGCCTATGATAGACGTAGAAAATGATAAATGAGATGGGTCTGCCTGCCCTTCCCCGCCCACACACGAGCGGCGGAAATGGGGGAAAAAATCCCAGATTGCGGCGCAAATAACCTTTGCACCACAATCTGCAACAGATATACGGAAATTTGCTGTAGCATTTCTGCGAATGTGAGCCCCAAAAACCAAAAGGGTAGAACTGTCCTCATACACAGAGGGGTAACTTGAAGCTTCAATGCAAAATCTGTAATAGGGTCCTCCAGCTACCATGTGCCATTTATAATACTGGTGTCTTCTTCTGTGGCAGAGGGGCTTTTGGCCCCCCTGTGGCACCAAGGACCTGGTCAGACTGCCGCCTCAGCACCCCCTACAGCTACGGTGTTGGTACATTTTTAGCTCTTGAACATATGATGAAGCTATTTATCGGGCAATATAGCCGTCAGTGCGGATTGTTCTTCTGGTACTGAGGAATTGGCTCAGCAAACACTATTTATCACTGAAGATTACATTCCTGAAAAACAAATATGTCTGTCCCGGGGAAGGAATGCTTGGTTAAACACTGAGCTCTACAAGTGTAAAGCTGCTGCTTACAAGGTGCTTCATTTGTTCTGGTAGATGACCATCGATCACAGGATAAAATAAATACCCTGACATGGAAGAATGCCTCCATATGACTGCTGCAAGCGGGACTGTGCCCCATGCCCAACTACTCCTCATACGGTCCTCGTATGGGAGCCGTAATCACAGCGATAGAATGCAACCCAGAGGATGTCGTATATAGTCATTGCTGTTATATATCAGATAATCCCAACACCCCCTGTAAATTATAAGAATAGTAGGAATTATATAAAAACAGGAGGCAGCCAGAACAGAACATATAAGAAGGTCACAAAACTCTGCTGTGACTTTTAGTATTAATTGTACATTACTTAGCCTGTACTGATCCTGAGTTACATCCGTTATTATTATTATTATTATTATTATTATTTATTATTAAAAAGCCATTCCTTCCATAGCGCTGTACATATGATAAGCGGCGCACATACATAATACAGACATTTGCTATTCTACAGGTGTCGCAGTTCTTCTGGTTACTATAGAATCCACTTGACATTGGAGAAAGACTTGAACTATAAGCATTTCTAGGCAGATCGGAATAGGATGCCCGTTGTCTTACCCACCTTTGTCATGTCCTCATTCCCAAACATGTCCCAATCTAATGTATAAATGGATTACATATTAATATATGGGGGCCTGGCACAGCTGGTGAGCAAATCGCCTGAGCCATGCCCTGATTTACGTATTTCCTCGCTAGGGTGGTATGAAGGCTTTGATCAACATTGCCAGACTATTTTAACAGAGGTGCACCATGAAGCTGCTGGCCTCCAGTTCAAAATCTCTAAAGGGGCCCCCTACCTACCTTGAGCCCTTTATAATACTAGTGTCTTTCGGACCCCTTAGGCACCAGTCTGCCTGCAAAAGCTACCTCTGCACCCCCTATGGCTACACTCCCAGGGACTTATGCCATTGAGTACAAGATTCCACTATCTCCAGAAGTTAGAGATGAGCAAATTTCTTAAAAGTTCGATTCAGTTGATTCGCTGAATTTCACAAAAAAAATTGCTTTGTAACAAATTACGTTGTCGCGAAGCGCATTTTTTTGTAAGTAGCGGGTGCAATGACAGGGAGCTGCAATAGCGCCGCCCCGTCATTGTACGCCTCAGATTCCGCGTTCATACATGATCGCAGCATCTGAGTGTAAAATTAACAATATTTTTTTTTTAAAATCAAACTTACCGCCTCAATTTTCTCACGACGGGCCAGCCGTCGCCATCTTGCTTGAAGATCTCGGCCGAAATCCTGTGCGGCACGAGATTACGTCATGACGCCAGCCGGCGTGATGATGTAATCTCGTGCCGCACTGGATTTCGGCCAAGATCTTCAAGCAAGATGGAGGCTGGCGGCCCGTCGCGAGCAAATGGAGGCGGTAAGTTTGAATTTTTTAGTTTTTTATACTATTTCAGGCTAAATCGATTCGCTGACACAAAGCACAAGTAAATTCAGCTTCTAGGCGAATCGAATTTATCCTGAAATTCGGATCGAATTCCACTTCGTGAGATTCGATTCGCTCATCTCTACCAGAAGTCATATAGAGATGAGTGGAGCAGAGGGGTGCATTGTTGACCTCTGCCACATTCGGGGGACACAGGACCCAGTTCTTATAATCATGGGGTCTCAGCCATTGCTCGGTATGGATGCTATCTGAATCTACGATAAGGTGGCATCTGCTGTGTGAAGAGTACGGTTTGAGGACAGCATAAGGTTAGTGTGATCAGATCATCACATAACTTTCCATTTATACCACTAGATGAGCTCATCGTAACGTTACTGATATAGCCGGCGACCATGACACGACGTGTGAGCAGCTCCTTCACTCATTAACCGTGGGAGCGTGCGACATGCTGGAGATGACAGGCGAGCACCAGTCATAGCTCACTACATGTCTCCCAGCCTGGCTGAGTGACATGACCTGTCCTCTAGGGCAGTGATGGCGAACCTTTTACAGACCGAGTGCCCAAATGGTAGCCCAAAACCCACTTATTTCTCGCAAAGTGCCAACACAGCAATTTACCCTGAATACTACAGTCCAGTCTAGTATATCTTCCATGTACTTTATCACTTAGCTATAATAGCTGCCTGCATGCAGTGCACTGCCTGAGCTGTTCAAAGTGTGCTGCCTGCGCTGTTCATAGTGCGCTGCCTGCGCTGTTCATAGTGCGCTGCCTGCGCTGTTCATAGTGCGCTGCCTGCATGCAGTGCGCTGCCTGAGCTGTTCAAAGTGCGCTGCCTGCGCTGTTCATAGTGGGCTGCCTGCGCTGTTCATAGTGCGCTGCCTGCATGCAGTGCGCTGCCTGAGCTGTTCAAAGTGCGCTGCCTGCGCTGTTCATAGTGCGCTGCCTGCGCTGTTCATAGTGCGCTGCCTGCGCTGTTCATAGTGCGCTGCCTGCGCTGTTCATAGTGCGCTGTCTGCGCTGTTCATAGTGCGCTGCCTGCGCTGTTCATAGTGCGCTGCCTGCGCTGTTCATAGTGGGCTGCCTGCGCTGTTCATAGTGCGCTGCCTGCGCTGTTCATAGTGCGCTGCCTGCGCTGTTCATAGTGCGCTGCCTGCGCTGTTCATAGTGCGCTGCCTGCGCTGTTCATAGTGCGCTGTCTGCGCTGTTCATAGTGCGCCCTGCGCTGTTCATAGTGTGCCCTGCACTAATGATTGGCAGAAGAAGTCTAAGGCATATTGGTACACCGTAGACATTTTCCAGGGCACGGGTGCCATAGGTTCGCCACCACTGCTCTAGGGCATACACCAAAGGTGAACCTCATTTTGTCTGAGGGTCAGTCTCATTATGCACTGGTCGATATGACTATTGATAACAAAAGTCACTAACGCAATCCATATACTACCATCTATGTGAAGTCAGAGTCCCGCTGGATAACAACCAACATGGATACAATTAATAGCCCATCCCTGACATCTACAGTGTCTGTCCCACCAGAGAATATTTGGGTGAAAATCAACATGTCTGCAATTAGTACTCGCACCCCTGACATCACATGAAAAGAGACAATCCCATCCCAGAATTTTTTGGGTAAAAACTAATATGGGCTCCATTTTTACCTTCATCTCTAACATCAAGAGGTCTCATACCAGAGAAGCTTTGGGTGAAACCAGCATGGTCACCATTGGTACTTCCACTCCTGAGAAAATATGTAAGGTAACAATCCCACCAGAGAATATTTTGGTAAAAACCAATATGGCTGCTATTATTACTCTACAGGGTTTGTTTCACCAGAGAATATTTGGGCAAAAATCCACAAGGCCGCCTTTAGTATTCCCAATCCTGACATCATATGTTGTACCATGAAAAGAAAACAGAAGAGCGTAATGTGCTAGGACTGTTGGGGAAAAAACGTTGCCCCACAGTATGGGCCGCTAACCTTGTGCCTATAGCGCTTGACGAGTGTAGACGAGCCCGCGGCTGCACGCCGCACCACCGTTGATGAGGTCCTGGACCATCACTGGATCCAATAAGAGAAAAATGCAACGAGTTTTGGGAGTCAAACTGATCCCTTCGTGAGGCAAGATACAAATAGATGGTTTATCTTGCCTGATGAAGGGATCAGTTCAATCCCAAAACGAGTTGCATTTTATCACCAATAAAGTCTCACCTCTCAATCTACTCCTTGCCCCAGCAGCCCCACTAATGATCTCATCAGAGAATTTTTCAGTAAAGACTAATATTGCCGCTATTGTTTCTCCCATCTTTAACATCAAATTTACTAACATCAAATTTAGAGTTATAGTCATACTAGAAAAGCTTTGGGTAAAACCAATATGGCCCCAATTGGTACTTCCACCCCTAAGAAAATAGGTAAAATAACAATCCCACCAGAGAATCTTTTGGCAAAAACCAATATGGCTGCCGTTGATACTCTACTCCCTGACATCATATGTACAGTGACTGGTCCACCAGAGAATCTTTGGGTGAAATAAAACATGGCCGCCTTTAGTGCTCCCATCCCTGACATCATATGTAAAGATCCTATCCTATCATAGAATCTCTGGGTAAAAATCAATATGTCTACGATTACGATCTTCAGTCGTTGGTGTCATTTATCAAACTGGTGTAAAGTAGAACTGGCTTAGTTGCCCATAGCAACCAATCAGATTCCACCTTTCATTTTCCAAAGGAGCTGTGAAAAATTAAAGGTGGAATCTGATTGGTTGCTATGGGCAACTAAGCCAGTTCTACTTTACACCAGTTTCATAAATGACACTGCAGTTGGTAAAATAGGGGCATGTAAGCCCCACCCCCAGAAACATCCCAATGCCTTCCTGGTATCACCCACTCTTGGGTGAGGCTTACATAAGCCACATCCATTTTCGGTCTGGGACAACCCAAATTTGCCGGGACTCTTTCTAAAAACAAGAGACAGTCCCTGTAAATAGGGGACTGTTAATTAGGTGTCTTCACTAAAGAATTTTTTTAGGGGGAACTAATATGGCTGCCATTATAACTGACATCCTTGATGAAAAGTGAAACTTATGTAGGTACAGTCCCACCAGAACTCCCAACCATCACATCACATGTGAGAATCTTTGGGTGAAAACCAATATGGCGGCCATTATTTGTTCCACCATACACTTTAGATATTGGCCATACCTAATGACATCAGTAGGTTCTGCCAAACCTTATCTAATGCTGGTAAATTATCCATGAATTATACAATGCTGTTACTTTGAAGAAGGGCCCCACCAAAATATTTTGCCCAGGGGCCACACTAACTTTGATCCAGCTCTGGCCAGGGTCATACATGTTAGGTTGTGGCCATACCTAATGACATCAATAGGTTCTGCCAAACACTATGCTGGTAAACTATCCATCAATTATACAATGCTGTTACTTTGAAGAAGGGCCCCACCAAAATATTTTACCCAGCGACCACCACCACTTTGATCCAGCTCTGACCAGGGGCTAAAAAGTGACAAAACAGTTTTCACCTCCCCACAATGCACCAAAAGAAACTTTCCTGGGCAGCATGGATGGCCTATGCAGAGAACTCCATGACCCTCACTACAGTATGGCAGAGGTTGCATAAGATTATGGTCCAGAAAATTGTATAAAAATTGTCTACCGACTGTACCCAACTGGGGTACAACGGCTCAGTAAAGGGGGTTAACATGACTGCTTTCTTCCAAAACAGCGTCACACCTGTCCACAGGTTGCAGCTCAACCCTTTCACTTCAATGGAGCTGTAATTCCAGACCAACCCAGGGGTGGCAGTATTTGCTAATCTTGGATGACCCCTTTAAGAAGTGTTCTACCCCAGTGTTTATGGACATTAGGGGCAACTTTTTTAAATAACTTTAGGACTATGATGAAAGAAAGAAATACAGTCAAATACATGAGAAGCTCATAGTTTCCGTTCGAGATCTTGCACCTTATAATAGACATGATACTGAAAACGCCACTAGGTATTTAAAGGAGTTGTCCAATGAAAAATATTCTGCAGTTTTCAAACCAACGCCTGGACTTGAATATTTTTGTGATTGCATGTAATTAAAAATTTTGTACAGCCACTGAGTTATTCAATAAAATGTATCTGTATAGCGCCACCTGCTGTTTGTGCTTTTTCTTATTTATCTGTCCACCTCACTGAGGGAGACACACATGCTCAGTTCCATCCTTCAACTTTCTCCAGAGCTGTGATAGGTAGAGAGTTGCAGCAGAATGGACACGCCCCTGAGCTTCCAGGCTGAGGAGAATCTTACAGACCAATTGGAGCAGTGAATGTGTTGATCTCTGGATCCATGTGAGGTACAGAGCAGGTTCTAGCTTTGCTAGGAAGAGATTGTCATGTCCTATATGATGACTGACTTTTTTTTTTTTTTACATTAATCATGGGATAACCCCTTTAAGAAGCATCACAGTGTGGATGCCAAGGCCATTTGTTCCCGTGACCACAACGACGCATGAACCACCGTCCGGTCTGGTTTTTTCGACAAGGACTGGAATGCTCCAGTAGCGAAGAATATGCAAAAACAGTAAGACGAGTGTTTTCAAACGGAAGAGATTTGTATTCTTCAAATATTTGACAAGTGCGCGGCGCATATTTCGGCTGCTGTTTCGGGCATTTTCTGTTTTCCTTGTTGCAGTACAGACAGCCCCATGCTGTTACACGACTTCCTCTTTCCCCATCTACCTCACTCCTGACTTCCATATCGGAGACAATTCCAGAGCTATTTTTATCATTCCACATGTGCTCGCACTCTGCTCTACATTTTCATTTCCATTGTAACTCACGGACTTCATACAAAGGACCTGTCACTGGCTGACAGTGCCAGTAAGCGGCTCCCCAAAAGTCTCTTTTGGGGGGGGGTGGGAGTTCATAGTATAGGCTATATTCTACTCATTGGTCAGACAACTTGATATATTGCACTAGAGCAGACAATAGGCTGACAATTTTTGCTCCCTCTAACTCACTTGTCAGCTTTACTGTTTAGACTGGAATAGAATGAGCAGAGACATCTCATTATCATTAGAGGCTGGAAGAGTTAATGACAGTAAAGTCTATTGTATTGCTGGAGGTCTAGATAATGCAGGGTAGCAACATTATACACAAAAATACAACTCTGTATGCAGCTCCGCTGTCACGCCATGGTCTCTGGGGGGGGGCCATACTCCATCACTTCCTGGAGACTGCAATAATGTATGAAAACATCTGCATGGACTGTATGTTCTCCCCATGTTTACGTGGGTTTCCTCCGGGTTCTCCGGTTTCCTCCCACACTCCAAAGACATACTGATAGGGAACAGATTGTGAGCCCCATCGGGGACAGTTGGATGCTAATGTCTGTAAAATTCTGCGGAATATGTCAGCGCTATATAAGTGCATAAAATAAATAAATTAAAAATTCTCGGTCAATTGACTTCCATTCATTGCAGCAGCCAAAAAGCAGACACCCTGCTGTACCGCCGATACAGACAGGACAAATGTGTATGTTTCCAATATGGCCTCCTCCGGGGAAAAATTTGAAAAAAATAAACAAATATCTACAAAAAATGTAACAAACAAAATAAGCACATTATTTCCCTTCTACAGACTGACCTCTAACGAGTAACACTTTACTAGAAATACATGAAATATTCCCTTTAAAGCGATCAGTCAAGTCATCCCTCTCTGCAGATGAAAGATGTACAGAATTAGAAAAACATGACTGCTTTCTTTTCAGAAACAGCGCCACACCGTGGGTTGTGTCTGGTATGGCAGCCCAGCTCCATTGAGATAATTGAGACTACACTGCAATACCAAACACAACCTGTGGACAGGTGTGGCGCTACTTTTGGAGGCAGGCAGCCATGTTTTTCTAAACCTGTATAACCCTTTTTAAAAACCCCAGGAACAACGGTACTATAAATGTGACATGGTAGGTGGGGGGACTATTTCAGATTTTGCATTGGGTCCACTGAGCTTATGCATGCAATGCTTCATATCAAAATTTGGAAGACTTCCCAGTAATAAAAGATGACCATAGAGGTTGTGAGATGCAAGCCACAGCTAGTTAAAGGGGGACCTGCATATTCAGAGTGGGCAATCCCTTTAAAGGGCATCTGTCAGCAGTTTTGTACCTATGACACTGGCTGACCTGTTACATGTGCACTTGGCAGCTGAAGGCATCTGTGTTGGTCCCATGTTCATATGTGCCCGCATTGCTGAGAAATTATGTTGTAATATATGCAAATGAGCCTCTAGGAGCAACGTGGGCGTTGCCGTTACACCTAGAGGCTCCACTTATTCTGCAACTGTCACACCCTCTCCACTTTGATTGACAGAGCCAGGCAGTGTAAACGTGATCACACCTGGCCCTGTCAATCAAAGTGCAGAGAGTGCAGCAGTTGCAGAGAGAGCTGAGCCTCTAGGTGTAATGGTAACGCCCCCGTTGCTCCTATTGGCTCATTTGCATATATTAAAGCTTCATTTTTCTCAGCAATGTGGGCACATATGAACATGGGACCAACAGAGATGTCTTCAGCTTCCAAGCGCACATGTAACAGGTCAACCGGTGTCATGGGTACAAATCTGCTGACAGATGCCCTTTAAGAGTCATACAAAAAGTCAATGGCCTCCTTAAAGGGATATTCCCATCTTCCAAAGTGTTTATTACATATCGAAATGGCTGAAAATGTGGGTTCTGGTGACTCCTATTGGCCAATTCCTGGCCTCCGCAAATCCTCTGGATATTCGATAAATGCCTATGATTCCCCCTATTCCGACGACTGTTATAATGTATTCCAGCCCTGGACTGTATGATATTCCAGATCCCATCAATGCGGAGACTGTAAAACATTTATCCATGTATGCAATACGACTGAACGTCTCACAACACCAGTGAGGTGGTCTTCCGAGGGCTGGAGGTCGGAGGCCCCGCAGATTCTAAAAATAGCAGAAAATATATTGTTGGCTAAATTGTTTCTTCTCCAAACATCCCCATCCTCAGCATCTGATTGCAAATTCCTCGAAAAAAAAAACTCAGAAGATTACCCTTCAGTGGAACGAGTCGGCCTCATGCAAACAAATCTAATTTTAAGGAGGATTTCTCCGGGAGAATGCTAAATATATCCGGAGAGAAAACAAGACAAAAAAACAACCAAATAACAAAAACAAAAATCTCACGGTAAAGAGGAAATGGTTAAAATCCGAGGCCTTTTGCAGATAAGCTTTGTGCAGGAAACAGTGGTCAAAGTGAAGCACAGTACGTAATAAATTGCCGGTCTTGCGGCGGATAAACCTGACGTTGACCCGAACGAAGGCAAAACACAGAGATAAACATGGCATCCAAACAAATGTGTAAACACAAAACTAAAATAAATCCCGTGACGTGAGAATGGGAAAAAAAAAGAATATAGGCAAAGATGTTAAAGGGGAAGGTCACTGTAGTATCAAAAGTCTGTGTAGTGGTTTTGGCTGCAGAGGTGGCAGTCACATCCAGGCTCTGGTCCCTGAGAGGGCCCATTGGCAGTGGCGTACCTTTAATGGAGGTAGACATAACTGCTACGGGGCCCGGCGCTAAACTCTTTCTGAATTGAAAACACTGCGATTTCAGGCACCTGCCACTAGGGGAGCTCAGTGCAAACTTAGATTTCAGTCAAGAGTAACTGCATAAAATCCTATGCACTGAGCTCCCCCTAGTGGTGGCTGCAGGCTGCCAGCTTTGTAATAGATGGGAAGCAGGAGATTTTTCAGAATGAGTGACACATTGGTGAAGCACCTGTTCCACTTTATTGACACATAAAGTGGGTGAAGCCAAAGGTGATTTTTTCATTGCAATTTTTTTAATAAAAATTTTGTCCGCTTAATAAGAAATATAAAAAAAAAAGTACACTGGCTTACAGAAGGTGCTGACAATGTCCAGAAGACTGTCCTTGTATTTCAGCCATTATATACTGTCTGTCGTTACATTGCTTTATCCCTAACGTTCCAACTTGCTCGAATTCCACCTTGCACATGCTCGAGCGTCTGTACGAGCAGTGGAAAGCTGTGAATGGTTTTGTCATGTACCAGACAGCCTCAGCAGGGAGCATGTGTTGTTTCTAGGTCAGGCAGTGGCAGCTCATCAGGGACTTGTGTCATGTACTCAGGCCCTTTGAAGAGACCAACAGATTTGTCAGTAGGGACAACTGCAGCATCAACGATGTCATCCCCCTCATACTTATATTAGAGCACACAATCCAGCTGAGGCTACAAGAGATGGTGGAGGAAGAAGAACAGCTAACGCATCTTGTTGGCTGCCCTGTAGCTGTTGGAAACCCACATGGACAAAGTCCCATGGAGGAGGAAGTGGAGGATGAGGATGAGGAGCTGCCACTGGAGGAGGAGGAGATTGTGGTACAAGAGGACGAGGCTGATGGTGATGACAATGACACTGGCCACAACTATTAATCGCAGTAAGACGGCAGAGCCCAAAAGAGCTGGGTCCTCAGGCATGCTGGTGAGCATGGCAAGCTGCCATGATAGACCATCATAGCAAAATGGGGGAATGTTTTCCTGTTACTGAAAGGGAGGCAAAATTGTATTACCACCAGGACACAGGACCCTAAACATATAAATTCTGTTGTGTGTATTTTTATATTGTGTAGCAGCTGATGTGAACATCATGAGGTTCTGCAGCAGCTGAAGTGTGTATTATGAGGTTCTGCAGCAGCTGAGGTGTGTATTATGAGGTTCTGCAGCAACTGAGGTGTGTATTATGAGGTTCTGCATCAGATGAGGTGTGTATTATGACATTCTACAGCATCTGAGGTGTGTATTATGAGGTTCTGCAGCAGCTGAGGCGTGTATTACGATGTTCTGCAGCAGCTGAGATGTGTGTTATGAGGTTCTGCAGCAGCTGAGGTGTGTATCATGAGGTTCTGCAGCAACCGAGGACTATATCATGAAGTTCTGCAGCAGCTGAGGTATGTATCATGAAGTTCTGCAGCAGCTGAGGTATGTATCATGAAGTTCTGAAGCAGCTGAGGAGTGTATCATGAGGTTCTGCAGCAACCGAGGACTATATCATGAGGTTCTGCAGCAGCTGAGGTATGTATCATGAAGTTCTGCAGCAGCTGAGGTATGTATCATGAAGTTCTGAAGCAGCTGAGGAGTGTATCATTAGGTTCTGCAGCAGCTATGTGTAGCAAGATGTTCTGCAGCAGCTGAGGTGTATTTTATGAGCTTCTGCAGCAGTTTGTTATTAGAGTTGTTTATTATACGGTTATGCAGCAGGTAAGGTGTGTATTATGCTGTTCTGCAGCAGCTGATGTGTCTATAACAAATGACTGTTGTCTTTCCTTCATTAGACCATGTTTTTATATCTACTCCTGAACGTTATAGCCGCACTTCCACCCTGTAAACATAACATTATGACACCTGTCTCCCGGGCTGCAGTTTGCTCAAGTGCCGGTTACAATCGACAACTTCCCACTGATAACTTTACAGATACAAATATTGGGCCACATTCTCCGAGAACAACTCATGGTTCTGGATTTATTTCTGCCACAGGTTTTCCAGGATATCTCACATTCTTTGTCCCCGTCAGTAATAAATCTGTCCATGAACAAAGATGAGCTGTAAAATGCAGCAAAATGTTTGCTCTGCGGGGGGCGAAATAACTGAGCAGGGGCTATAAACACCGCTGAAAAGACCTGAGGACTGGGCACCAGCCATGATGGCCGCCCACTGACCGGCACTCATTATTATCAGCTCCCATCATCACTATGTATTCAGCAACAAACCCATCATCTCCTCAATACACGGCTGGAGAAGACAGGTCGTATTCTTCTAGGAGGACAGGACATGACTGATGGAGCAGTTGCGGAGAGCAATCTACAAACATGGAAAAGGGCCAAATGCCCCCTGTCCCCCTGATATACTGGGCTGTGAAAATCCTCCAGATATCCCTTATCATTGCCGAACACCATGTACAACAGGAAAGTGTCCCTATAGGGTAGAAGGCCACTTTTTCATACCCAAGTAGTGATGCCACTATGGGATTTCAGGTACCTTGAGAAAGTGGTTGAAGTAGTCCAATCCATAGCCTGTATGGCATCCAGAATCGGTTATCTCACGTGGTGGTGCAAGTTACTGTCCCTGTACATCCCTAAAAAAAAGGGAAGGAACTAGTCATCCCTATTTACCAAGCCACAGAGCACCCGACCATCTTTGGAACTTTGCCCTAGAAATGGACCTCAAAATACTGAGCCCCTAGCACTGACCACTCGCAAGGTCCATTTGTTATGCATTTTTTCATGTATTGGTCGTGTATTCCAACAGAGGCGGTATAGTTGGCAATGGTTGGCAGGAACATGGCTAACCGCCCATGGCAGGAGTTGGCTGGTCCTGCTTTCTACCAGAAGGTGGAGTTCCAGTTGAGAGAGTGAAGGAAGAGGAAGTACAGGTCAGACCTCCTACTACTTGAAACTGTATCCAGTTCTCTTGTGAGACCAACACTCCAGAGAGATCTTCAGAATCCAGAGCACTGTTTCCAGAAAGCATCAGTGTGACAAACCACTAGAGTGATAAGCGAAATGACAGCTTTACAGACACTGCTGCAGGTAAGTGTCATGGTCTTACCTTCTTGCTGTTCTCCTTCGTTTGACATGTGCTGGCGGCCATCTTGGTTTCTGGGTTTCTTGTAGCCTCCCACCCTGCGGCTCCTCCTTCCCACTGGGAGGAGCTGGATGCCTAGCTCATATATATAGGAGGTCTGTGGCTTCAGTTCCTTGCTTGGTCCTCCTGTGTTCACATGCTTCTAGACTGCTGCTGCTTCTGGTTCCTGATCCTGGTTTCGTCCGACTACCCTGCTGGTTCCTGATCCTGGTTTCGTCCGACTACACTGCTGGTTCCTGATCCTGGCTTCGTCTGACTACCCTTCTGGTTCCTGACCTCTGGCTTCGCAAAGACTCTGCTTCGGTTTCGCCATCCGTTTGGACTTTTGCTTTACAGCTTTATTTTCAATAAAGCCTTCTTATTTTCACTTATCTCTTGTTGTACGTCTGGTTCATGGTTCCGTGACATTAGGACCAAGCCATGAATTCTGACGGTACAGGGCCATCCTCGCTACCCACGCTGGTTGCCAGACTTGATCAGCAGGATCACCTGTTGGGTCGGTTCGCTGTGGAGTTGCAAACCCTGCTTGAACGCACGGCTCATTTCGCTCCCGTTGCCGATGGGTCGGTTGTCGCTCCTGGGCCCGCTCCTACTGCCGCTCCGGTTGTTGCGCCAGAGTCTACCCTGACACCTGTTGTTGCACCTGCGGTGTTTCGGGGTATGACCGGTTCTGCCCCTCTTCCACAGCGCTTTGGGGGAGAGCCAACTCAGTGCCGAGGTTTCCTTAACCAGGTGGGCATTTATTTCGAGTTGCTGCCACATGCCTTTCCCACTGAGAGATCAAAGGTGGGCTTCTTGATCTCGCTGCTTTCGGACAAGGCCTTGGCCTGGGCCAGCCCTTTATGGGAGAACAACAATCCGGTGGTTGCCGAGTTTTCCGGTTTTGTTGCTTCTCTTCGGAAGGTATTCGATGTGCCGGCTCGTGCTGCCTCTGCTGCGAAGCTCCTTATGTCCTTAAGACAGGGTTCACGATCCGTAGCTGAATACGCCATTGAGTTTCGTACCCTGGCAGCAGAGGTGGGCTGGAATAATGAGGCTCTGGTCGCTGCTTTCTCTCATGGTCTCTCGGATGCCTTGAAGGATGAGGTTGCAGCTAAGGACCTACCAGTGGAGCTCGAGTCTCTTATTTCTTTCCTGATTTTGATTGACACCAGACTCAGGGAGAGACCTTCCTTTAAGGAGAGCCTGCGGAGGTTTTCTAACAGATTGGCGCCTACGTTTGCTGTCCCACCCGTGCCTCCCTCTCCTCCCACGCCTCCTGGGGATGACTTGTCTGGGGGTGAACCCATGCAGCTGGGGTTTGCTCGCCTGTCCGAGGGGGAGAGGGTACTCCGGAGACGCGAGGGCCGATGCATGTACTGTGGTCTCGGTGGGCATTTTCGGTTGGCATGTCCGAACCGTCCGGGAAACGCTTGCACCTGAGATCCTGTCGGGGGCAGATCTTGGGTGGAGTCTCCTCGTCCCCGGTTTCCCGTGTTGACAAACCACTGATCACTGTTGTCCTCTCCTGGGTCGGGGGCTCGGTGACGACCCAGGCGTTGGTGGACTCTGGTGCTGGTGGTTTGTTCATTGATAATGTGTTCGCTACCGCCAATTCCATTCCTCTGCAGGCTCAAGGTTCCCCACTGGCTCTTGAGGCGATAGACGGCAGACCCCTTCTGCCGCCACACGTGACTCATGAGACCCTTCCAGTGGGGATAGCCATTGGTGCCGTTCACAGAGAGTCGGTCTGCCTCCAGGTTATTTCGTCTCCACACTACTCGGTGGTCTTGGGGTACCCCTGGCTCCGGAAGCATAATCCGACTTTCGATTGGAGATCGGCCGAGATCCTCTCGTGGTCACCGCAGTGTGGGGCTAGTTGCATCCATGGGTCTGTCAAGTTGCTGTGTACTTCCTCGGACTCTCTGTTGCCTCCTGAATACGAGGAGTACCGGGATGTATTCGATAAGGTGCGCGCGGTTGCCCTACCTCCGCACCGCCCATACGATTGTGCCATAGAGTTACAATCTGGTGCCGTTCCTCCTCGTGGCAAAGTCTATCCACTGTCGGTAGCGGAGAATGAGGCCATGGAGGAGTACGTGAGGGAGGCGCTTTCACGCGGACACATTCGCAAATCCTCGTCCCCGGCAGGGGCTGGATTTTTCTTTGTGAAAAAGAAGGGCGGTGAGTTGAGGCCTTGCATCGATTACAGGGGTCTCAATCGCATCACGATCAAGAACGCTTACCCGATACCCTTGATTTCCAAGCTGTTCGATCGCCTTAAAGGGGCCACGGTCTTTACCAAACTCGACCTGAGGGCGGCATATAACCTGGTAAGGATCAAGGCGGGCGATGAGTGGAAGACCGCGTTTAACACCAGGACCGGTCATTATGAATCCTTGGTTATGCCCTTTGGGTTGTGCAATGCGCCCGCAGTCTTTCAGGAATTCATCAACGATGTTTTCCGTGACCTGTTGCAGCAGTGTGTGGTGGTCTATTTGGATGACATCTTGGTATATTCTGAATCCATGGAGGCCCACATTCTGGATGTCAGACGAGTGTTGCAACGGTTACGAGAGAACAAGCTGTTCGGTAAGCTTGAGAAATGCGAATTTCACCGATCCCAGGTAACCTTCTTAGGTTACATCATTTCCGCTGAGGGGTTCTCCATGGATCCTGAGAAGGTTTCGGCTGTCTTACAGTGGCCCCAGCCCAGTGGTCTTCGTTCCCTGCAGCGCTTTTTGGGCTTCGCCAATTATTATCGGAAGTTCATCAGGGACTTTTCCATGCTAGCCAAGCCTCTCACGGATCTGACCAGGAAGGGCAGTAATTCCCAGGTCTGGCCACTCGAGGCCATCCGAGCTTTTGAGGCTCTAAAGTCCGCCTTTGTGTCGGCTCCGATTCTGTCGCATCCCAACCCTGGGTTGCCCTTTGTCCTCGAGGTGGACGCGTCTGAGACGGGAGTAGGCGCCCTTCTGTCTCAGCGTAGAACACCAGAGGGTCCTCTGCTTCCTTGTGGGTTTTACTCCCGGAAACTGTCTTCCGCGGAGTGCAACTATCAGATTGGTGACAGGGAGTTATTGGCCATCGTGCAGGCCCTTAAAGAATGGAGGCACTTGCTCGAGGGTTCGGTGGTTCCGGTCCTCATCCTGACGGACCACAAGAATCTGACCTACCTTTCTGAGGCCAAGAGATTGACACCACGTCAGGCCAGATGGGCTCTGTTCTTGTCACGTTTTAATTACGTGGTCTCCTACCTACCCGGTTCCAAGAACATCAGGGCGGATGCCTTATCACGGCAGTACTCCGAGCTGTCCAGGGAGGAGTCGATTCCGACTTCGGTCATACCTCCGAATCAGATCTTGGCCGCCATTCGCAGCAGCCTGACCTCTCCCCTGGGTGAGCAGATTTTGCCGGCTCAATCTGGTGCTCCCTCTGGGAGACCCAACGGCAGATGTTTTGTGCCTGAGGAGTTGCGCACTCGGTTGTTGCGAACCTACCATAACTCCAAGACCGCGGGGCATCCTGGAAAGAATCAGCTGTCCTGGGCTGTTTCACGTCTGTTCTGGTGGCCTTCCCTATGTTCCGACATCGCCGCATATGTAGCGGCATGCTCCGTTTGTGCCCAGAGTAAGTCCCCTCGGCACCTTCTGTTGGGCCTTCTGCAACCCATAGCCACCGGGGAGCGCCCATGGTCACACCTGGGGATGGATTTCATTGTGGACCTCCCTGCATCCCGAGGCCATACGGTCATTCTCATGATTGTGGATCGGTTTTCCAAAATGTGCCACTGTGTTCCTCTCAAGAAGTTACCCTCTGCACAAGAGTTGGCCACGATTTTTGCCAGGGAGGTCTTCCGGTTGCACGGTTTGCCCAAGGAGATTGTGTCGGATCGGGGGAGTCAGTTTGTGTCCAGGTTCTGGCGCGCCTTTTGCTCCCAGTTGGGGATTCATCTCTCCTTCTCCTCGGCCTACCACCCTCAGTCCAATGGGGCCGCAGAACGATCCAATCAGGCCTTGGAGCAATTCCTTCGTTGCTATGTCTCCGATCACCAAGACAATTGGGTTGACCTCCTGCCTTGGGCTGAGTTTGCCAGGAACACGGCGGTGAACTCTTCCTCTGGGACGTCTCCCTTCATGGCCAATTATGGGTTCCAACCTGCCGTGTTACCGGAGGTATTCTCTCCCCAGGATATTCCGGCTGTGGAGGATCACCTTTCCGTCCTACGTGCTTCTTGGGTACTGATCCAGAAGTCCCTTGAGGTCTCTGCGCAGCGCCAGAGACTCCAGGCTGATCGCAGATGAGCGCCTGCTCCTTCCTACCAGGTCGGAGACCGTGTATGGTTGTCCACCCGCAACCTCAACCTTCGAGTGCCCACTCCCAAGCTGGCGCCTCGCTTTGTTGGTCCCTTCCGAGTGCTTCGCAGGGTAAACCCGGTAGCCTATGCCCTTGCGCTTCCTCCTGGCATGCGGATCTCCAACGTGTTTCATGTCTCCCTGTTGAAGCCACTGGTGTGTATTCGTTTCACTTCCTCGGTTCCTCGGCCTCGTCCGGTCCAAGTGGGTAATCGTGAGGAGTATGAGGTGAGCAATATCCTGGACTCACGCCTGGTCCGCGGTCGGGTGCAGTTTTTGAGGAGGAGCTGGATGCCTAGCTCATATATATAGGAGGTCTGTGGCTTCAGTTCCTTGCTTGGTCCTCCTGTGTTCACATGCTTCTAGACTGCTGCTGCTTCTGGTTCCTGATCCTGGTTTTGTCCGACTACCCTGCTGGTTCCTGATCCTGGTTTCGTCCGACTACCCTGCTGGTTCCTGATCCTGGCTTCGTCTGACTACCCTTCTGGTTCCTGACCTCTGGCTTCGCAAAGACTCTGCTTCGGTTTCGCCATCCGTTTGGACTTTTGCTTTACAGCTTTATTTTCAATAAAGCCTTCTTATTTTCACTTATCCCTTGTTGTACGTCTGGTTCATGGTTCCGTGACAGTAAGGGACTACAGCTCAGACACTCATCACCTAGAACAACTACTAGGCCAGACTAATATCAAGCCTGTATTACAGTGGACACCTATACCCGCAAGGGCAATGAAAGTTCCACACAACCAGCCACCATACCACCTCATCTGGTGCCAGAAGCTGCACTTTGTACTTAATACTGGAGTGTGTGTTAAATCTTACATGTTGTAAAGAGAGCCTGTTATTGGTTTAATTTAGGCCTGATTCCTTATACCACCTTTTCACAGCACCGATCAACAGGGGGCAATGGCCTGAGGGAGTATACCATGACATAACATCTCATCAGGGCCACCATCACTCCCATCCTCTGCACTGGCTCCTCAGGGTCTCACTGAAACTTAAAGACTGAGACATTGCCCACGGAAATGATCCTTAGGTAATCCGACCCATATAAAGAAAAAAAACAGCGCAAAGATTTGTAGCGTATAATACAACCATGTGAACATACCCTTAGGTGACATACACACAGTGCATGTTAAGCATGGATTTCTCTTGTGGATTTCCACAGCGGAATTTTCAAAATCTAATCTACACAATTTTTCACGTGGAAATTGACTTTCGGTTTGAGATTTGCAGCTTGTCAATTGTTTGTGCTGATTTCACCCTGTTTCAATGCAAAGGGTGAGATTTGGGACAAATCCACAGCAAAATCCGTGGCATGTAGATTTTGTTGCAGATTTGGTGCAGAAACGCAGTAAAACCCACTTAAAAAATCCACGCAGAAAATCTGCATACACTACACTTCTCTGCGCATGCATCATTTAGGGTACATCCACACGTTGCAGAATTGCAGCAGAAAATTTCCGCAGCAATTTTGCAAGAAGCAGCGGGAAAATCTGCAGTGGCAAATCCGCATCAAGTTGCACATATTTTGGGGCAGATTTGATTGCATATTTCAGCTGTAGAAAATGGGCAAGCAGAGAAAAGCCAGAATACTTTTCCACCTTGGCACTTCCCTGTCTCCGCTGTAAGTGATGTGTGATGGGTTGCAGCAGTCACATGCATTGAGACATCATCACAAGAGAATCAGGTAGTGGAGCCAGGGAAACATCAGGCATAGTGAGTAGTGATTTTTTATTTGAATTTTTTTTTGGGGGGGGATGTTTGCAGATTTTGCTGTGGATCCCGGGGTACAAATGATGAGTTTTGCTGCAGATTTTGACTTTACCATTAAACTCAATAGGGAGAAACTGAGATTCTGCAGATTTAGAAATCTGGAAAATGTACACAACGGGCGCATGAGATTTTCTTCACTTTGCTGATACTGTAATCCATTGCGGATAGTTCGTCCTCAAATCCAGACAGAAAATCCACCTTCCATTACATGTGCACGAGCCCCTTATAGCGTTCTGGCAGGTGGATTATTCTGCAGATTTTGCTGTAAATCCACAGGATAATCTGCATACGTAACTGTGGCGATGTGAACAGTAAGATGCATGGGAAAGTCCCGGAAGGGGGGTATATCTCTCCCAGGTTCCTCAACTGGCTGAGGTGGTTGAAATCCAGAAGGTGCTGGCTTCAGTAAATATAGTTGCTGGAGCTATTTTCTTTAATTATTCAGGGCTGGATTTTATTTGGATTGGGATGGTAGGTTTGGTAGTGGGACCTCCCAATCCACCCCTATTCCAGGGCAGGCTTTTCCCTAGCAGGAAGGGATCCCCAGGTGAAGCCTGCTCTAATCAGGCTAGGATAAAACACCTCCTAGAATGTCAGTCAGGGACAGAGCCGTTACAGAGCCGTTTCTTAGGCCAGGCGAGGGGTGCATCATTGGCGCACTTACTGGCACATTATTGGGGGGCATCTATGGGGCACTTACTGGCACATTATTGGGGGGCATTTATGGGGGCACTTACTGGCACATTATTGGGGGGCATCTATGGGGGCAATTACTGGCACATTATTGGGGGGCATCTATGGGGCACTTTCTACTGGCACATTATTGGGGGGCTTCTATGGGGGCACTTACTGGCATATTATTGGGGGGCATCTATGGGGGCACTTACTGGCACATTATTGAGGGGCATCTATGGGGGCACTTACTGGCACATTATTGGGGGGCATCTATGAGGGCACTTACTGGCACATTATTTGGGAGCATCTATGGGGCCACTTACTGGCACATTATTGGGGGGCATCTATGAGGGCACTTACTGGCACATTATTTGGGAGCATCTATGGGGCCACTTACTGGCACATTATTGGGGGGCATCTATGGGGCACTTACTGGCACATTATTGGGGGGCATTTATGGGGGCACTTACTGGCACATTATTGGGGGGCATCTATGGGGGCACTTACTGGCACATTATTGGGGGGGCATCTATGGGGCACTTTCTACTGGCACATTATTGGGGGGCATCTATGGGGGCACTTTCTACTGGCAAATTATTCTGACAGGAGAAGATGAGGAAGAGGGAAGGAACATCTACATCAAAGGAGACATCACTGGATGTAAGAGGTATGTGTAAACAAACTGAAAAGAAAAGGAAAGTGACCAAACTGAGATCTGTGGAGACTTTAAAGAGGGCCTTTCATGGGTGCCAACATTGAAGGATAACTATCTGGCCATGTAGAGCGGCGCCCAGGGATCTCCCTGCACTTACTATTATCCCTGGGCGCCACTCCATTCGCCTGCTGTGGCCCGTTACCTTCTCCGGCGCTCTATGGTAATTGCTATTCTCGGTTCACCAGGGAGGAGGAGTCTGCCCTGTTTCTCCCTGGGCGTTCCTTCTCCCTGGCTGTAGTGCTGTCCAATCGCAGCGCAGAGCTCACAGCCTGGGAGAAGGAATGCCCAGGAGAGAAGCTGATGTCTCCTCCCTGTTGCGAAGTTAGCAGCAATTACCATACAGCGCGTGGAATATACCGGGGGCCAGAGCGGGCGAACGGAGCGGCGCCCAGGGATAATAGTAAGTGCACTTAGATCCCTGGGCGCCGCTCTACACAGCCTGATGGTTATCTTGCAATGTTTGGACCCATGAAAGGTCCTCTTTAAACGTGAATGGGGGAGGGAGGTTTGGGGTTTGTATTGTTCGCCCTATTGGCAAAATTCTCTAGAAACTGCCCTGGTCAGGGAGAGAGTGTGATCCTAGAGCAGAGACCTGTGGAAGGTCTGAGTGGTCTCAGTCGGGTAGGCTGAGAGGCCACGGGGCTGTGTGATAGCCCGAAGTTTGGGTGACCCAGCGACGCCTGCTGGAGCGAGGGTTGCGTGGCCAGAGTAGGGAGGACTACTGGGCCACACTCCCCCATAAAGGTACTGGACTTGTTACAGCCTGGAGGCTGCGGGACTGTTAGGCTGAGAAAGCCGCATGTGATTACCGTGTGTGAACGGTGCTTTAGGTGAGTCAGGGATATGATTCTGTTTAGGTAGAGCCCAGACGGGCAAGGTGTTTATTTTGGATTTGTTTGTTTGTTTTGTTGACGTGCCACAATAAAGCACAGTTTCGCCCCTAAATCCTGGTGTCCTGAAGAAGTATGTGGTTGCGACCCCCTGAAAGAAAGGCGATTCCTTACAGTAACATATGGATTGTGCCGCGGACTCAGCTACAGATTTGCAGCAGATTTTACCCCACTACAATGCTTCAAATAACTTCTTTATTAGGAAAATGAATACGTACACAAGTGTCTTCCTTAAAGGGGTCGTCTCACTTCAGCAAATGGCATTTATCATGTAGACAAAATTAATACAAGGCACTTACTAATGTATTGTGATTGTCCATATTACTTCCTTTGCTGGCTGGATTCATTTTTCCATCACATTATACACGGCTCGTTTCCAGGGGTTACGACCACCCTGCAATCCAGTAGTGGTGGTCGTGCTTGCACACTATAGGAAAAAACGTCGGATTCTCTGGTGGCCGGGACCATGGGAGCTCACATAGTCACGCATGCACAGCAGCTCCCGTACCGACCACCTCGTATCTGCGCTGCGGTTGTAACCCCTGGTGGTTGTAACCCCTGGAAACGAGCAGTGTATAATGTGATGGAAAAATGAATCCAGCCAGCAAAGGAGGCAATATGGACAATCACAATACATTAGTAAGTGCCTTGTATTAACTTCCTCTACATGATAAATGCCGCTTACTGAAGTGAGACAACCCCTTTAAGGCAGCCCGTATAGATCAGGATGGGATTACTGCTCTTGGAGCGGCGTCAGTTCTTATACATTCACATTTTTATGACGTCTTTATTTTCGGTATCGAGTTATGCAGTCAATAAAAAGGGGATTAGTGGCCTGATCTTCACATGTACGTTAAATCCCATCACGGTGCAAGGATCTCAGGAAGCGCAGGCAGCCAAATGAATATGGACGTTTTAATAGCTAGAAATAAATTTATGGGTTGGACGACCATCAAGTTCTGAAACAAAATTGTGTTATCTAAAGGGGTACTCCACTTCAAAATAACAATTTGTGCTTTTTATATTTCATAACTGGAAATTCCCCAATATTGTGTTACCTTATCAGAAGAACGTCTTCTTTTGAAAGCAGAGGAAGATTCTCCATTTCTTAATAGTTTTGGGTACACAGCTCCTATTCTGACCTATGTGTCTCCGTGGTAACAGACTACAAACAACCACTGTGTAGTCTGATCCAGCAATCATACTAACCTGCATTAAATAATTTTAACATTTTCTGGTATGATTTTTGCTTCAGTTCTTAGCCATTTTCAAAATCTCTGCTTGCAGTCAATGAATGGCATGAAGGGTACAGACCCTAAGACAAGTTTGGGATACAAAACAGCCACGTTTTGGAGCCCCTCTACAGAACTTAATTTAGATCACCATAGGGAATTTAAAAGCCCTCCTCCCCCTTTCTCTGCCCAGTGATGCTGACAAAATTACCGGAAACTCATTTTAATGCACATTTGCATAAACCCCTCCCCTTTTCTTGCCTGACTGATGGAAAAGTCCTTAGAAAAAAACTGTTGAACAGTATAATTAATATTATAGTTTTATTAATATTTATATAATATTTCTATAAGATCATTAATATTATAATACACTGAACAAAAATATAAACGCAACACTTTTGGTTTTGCTCCCATTTTGCATGAGCTGAACTCAAAGATCTGAAACATTTTCTACAACCACAAAAGACCCATTACTCTCCAATATTGTTCACAAATCTGTCTAAATCTGTGTTAGTGAGCACTTCTCCTTTGCCGAGACAATCCATCCCACCTCACAGGTGTGGCATATCAAGGTGCTGATTAGACAGCTTGAATATTGCACAGGTGTGCCTTAGACTGCCCACAATAAAAGGCCACTCTGAAATGTGCACAGTTTTGCCTTACTGGGGAAGGGGTCAGAAAACCAGTCAGTATCTGGTATGGCCACCATTTGTCTCACGCAGTGCAACACGTCTCCGTGGCATAGAGTTGATCAGGTTGTTGATTGTGGCCTGTGGAATGTTGGTCCGCTCCTCTTCAATAGTTGTGCGAAGTTGCAGAATATTGGCAGGAACTGGAACACGCTGTTGTATACGCCGATCCAGAGCATCCCAAACATGCTCAATGGGTGACATGTCCGGTGAGTATGCTGGCCATGCAAGAACTGGGATGTTTTCAGCTTCCAGGAATTGTGTACAGATCCTTGGGGCCGTGCATTATCAGGCTGCAACATGAGGTGATGGTCGTGGATGAACGGCACAACAATGGGCCTCAGGATCTCGTCACGGTATCTCCGTGCATTCAAAATGCCATCAATAAAATGCACCTTTGTTCATTGTCCATAACATATGCCTGCCCATACCATAACCCCACCGCCACCATGGGCCACTCGATGCACAACGCTGAGGTCAGCAAACCGCTCACCCACACTACGCCACACAATCTGTCTGCCATCTGCCCTGAACAGTGAAAACCGGGACTTATCCGTGAACAACGACGCCATTGACTGTGAGAATTTGCCCACTCAAGTCGGGTCAGGTCCAGACCCCGATGAGGACGACGAGCATGCAGATGAGCTTCCCTGAGACGGTTTCTGACAGTTTGTGCAGAAATTCTTTGGTTATGCAAACCGATTGTTGCTGCAGCTGTCCGGGTGGCAGGTCTCAGACGATCATGGAGGTGAACATGCTGGATGTGGAGGTCCTGGGCTGGTGTGGTTACACATGGTCTGCGGTTGTGAGGCCGGTTGGATGTACTGCCAAATTCTCTGAAACGCCTTTGGAGACGGCTTATGGTAGAGAAATGAACATTCATTGCACGGGCAACAGCTCTGGTAGACATTCCTGCAGTCAGCATGCCAACTGCACGCTCCCACAAACGTTGCAACATCTGTGGCATTGTGCTGTGTGATCAAACTGCACATTTCAGAGTGGCCTTTTATTGTGGGCAGTCTAAGGCAAACCTGTGCAATAGTCATACTGTCTAATCAGCACCTTGATATGCCACACCTGTGAGGTGGGTGGATTATCTCGGCAAAGGAGAAGTGCTCACTAACACAGATTTAGACAGATTTGTGAACAATATTTGAGAGTAATGGGTCTTTTGTGTATGTAGAAAATGTTTCAGATTTTTGAGTTCAGCTCATGCAAAATGGGAGCAAAACCAAAAGTGTTGTGTTTATATTTTTGTTCAGTGTATATAATATAACAGTATAAAAAAACAGCAGAGTTCAGTGCTGTGCGTGGTGAGAAGGGGGCACATTCTGAACTCCTCTTCGTGGAGCCATAGCATTTTCCTGCAGCCACCATTAGCGAGCTCCGTGAATAGAGATTTTTTACATAGCTTCCATTGAGTTTAATGGTAGCTGAATAAATTCTCATGAACTGAGCTCCGCCTAGTGGTGACTGCCGGCAGCCAGTTTTAACCACATAGGTTGCTCTGCTGGGTGCAATGCTTCCAAGTGATGATAACCCTATACACAAAGGTCCATTTTTTTTCTGATGGAGTAAAAACTTTTTTTTTACAAACTTTGAGACATACCAAGGGTACAGCGGAGTCCTGTGTACCCCAATGGTCATCCTATTACAGCTACGTACAAAACATAATCATAATACAGCCATATGCATGAGAGGTCTAAATTGTAAGCTGTGAGCTTTATTCGATCTACAGATTTTTTAGCTCCAAATATTCACTGACAGCCAGCAGAGATCTTGAAAAGATAAAATAAAAAATTAACATTTTATGCCTGAAACAGGGATACGGCTTGGAAATACGGGGGGACATTGCAAAAAAATACATAAAAATAAGATCCAGAAATGCAGAAGAGACAACAGCAGATGTTTTCAGAATAATCTCAAAAGGAAATAGGAAAATATAAACAAGAAGCATCCAGGAAATATCTGTTACCAGACGGGGGAGAAAAAAAACATAAAAAATGACTTACATCTGCATGGAGACGAGGGGATGCGAAACTCAATGTGAATACAAAATTCAAAAAAATACAAAAAAAATTAAAATCATAGGAGGGTTGAAAGAATGGAATTTGCTGGGAGAATGTTCTAAAAATTCCCCAGTTATTTTGTCAGCGTTTTTTGATAATTAGATGAAATGGAACAGTTTTGGCAAAGTCCGCGTGAGCTGGTGGGAGTATAGGATTCAACGACGGCAACGATCTGCATACTTGTCATTGTTTCAACAAATTGCAGGCAAACTCTATCTCAGATGATTCGATTTCCTTTTCACCTCCAGAGCGGATTCACACCAGACGTCCCCAAGGGCTTCCGTAGCGGTGACCACGATTCAAAAGAGTGACATAGAGGTCAACTGGAAGACGTTAAAGGGTAGATAAGGTCAAAATGAGCATCAGGTACGGGAGAAAATCACATACAAAAAGTGTACCAAGGTATTCTATAAAAAAAATATAAAAAACCCTTTGGTACTGTGCAGAGATTTCTGGAAATCGGATACAGCATTGTTAGCGCCCTGTCGCCCAAAGTGATGGCTTTGTCGTACATGTACGGTGCAGTGGGCGAGTCGCTCTTGCAAAACCGCCATATATGTGGGGTGTACAGATGGCGCATGCTCAGGAGCTGGGGGTCAGCTGTAACGTACCATCTCCGATCACCTATTAGATGTGGCGGCTAATGGCGACCGCAGCATCTCCGTTGTGAGACAGAGGAAGGGGACTTCTCTGTCAGCCCATTGCCCTACCCGCGACAAGATAATGGGGTGCAAATGGGTTGTCATCGCAGCAAGGGGCTAAGAGTCGTCGTCGTCCCCCACACCGTCCGGTTCTGCTGTCTTAGTATACCTATTAGGTCCTGTCAGAGTACATAGTAGTGTATTATATGAGTCATGTTCAAGTACCCTAGCAGGACTTGAAAATGTTAAAATAAAATATTTGAAAAATAATACATTATTTAATAAATAAATAAAAATAACTTGAAAAATCGAAAGAAAAAAATACTACACATAATTGGCTTGGCCGCGTACGTAAAGAGCCGAACTATAAAAATGATCCATTATTTAACAGCAGAAAAAAATAATAAATTAAAAAAATGTCAGAATAGTTTTTCCCTGTGATGAAAATGTCATATTGCCCCCCCCCCTCCCAACTTGTACTACAAAAACGTGCCCTCATATGGCTAAATCGTTACGCAGTGATCAATGTCCCTGAGGCCGAATATAGCTGCGGTGGTAAGGGGTTAAACATGTTTTCTATTGGTGACTTGTCCTTAAAGAGGAGCTGTAGCCTCTCCTGACATGTCTGTTTTAGTGACTACTTGTATTCTCCATGTAATAAAAATTCTAGGGCATCTTTTCAATTAACTCTATGCTGTGCCATTCCCCTATTATTCCTACTGGAAGTTCATTGAATTGCCAAAAGGTCCAGAAGGGTGTTACCAGTAGGGGGGGGGGGGGGATATCCATGCACAGTCTGACACTATCAAATCAATGCTGCCAGTGTCAGACTGATAACACCCGTATGGACCTTCATTGCAGGCTGCTGATAATTCATTCATAACATTTTTAGCAGGAATAACAGAGGAATGGTATTAAATTGAAAGATGCTTTAAAACTGTCATTTCATGGCGGATTGCTAAAACAGATAAGTGAATTGCTAATCGAGCAAATGTGCCATAAAATGCATCTGTGGGCATTTACGGATTGGCCCAAAACTGGAATATTTGGGGTCTCAGAAAGGACAAGAATCAAAAACAGAGGTGAAGGGAAGTACAAGATGGGCTCATTTGCAGGGAAGTATAATGAACGTGTTGAGTTTCGCGCTGACAGTGCGGACCCAGTCCCAGCGCCCCCCACCTGTGGTTCAGCCAGGTGCACCGGCCTTTGAAGTAGAAATACAGAGAATGAATCTTCAAAGTGCAGACGGTTTGCTACTTCCCGTCTGTGTGCAGCCACTGTTGACATTGGCGCTGCCGTATTTATAAGATGTCACATTGGCTCTGGAGCCGTCAGAAATGTGACATCATCAGTCACAAATCATTCCTGTTATTTCATACCGGAGGGCGACGCTACTTCAAAACGCAGCCGCGCGGGTAGGAGATGTGGATGGCCTTTGGCCCTGCATACCGTAAACGGGGATAAACGTATAGACTTGTGAAACAGAACATTGTCACAAATATCATTTATGGGAAGTCATTAAATATCCCGTTCATCTGTATCTGGGAAAGCTGAGTGAAAATCCTCTTCCAAAAGTCGTCATCCGGTTTTTCGAGACATTTTGAATGGCCTAGTGCTGGACCCCTGCTTCCATAGTGCTACATAGCGAAATTTGCAGGTCCGCTGGGTGATACAACCCCTGTGCCAGCTGTGGTGGCAGCCATATAAGTTGTGCGCCATAGAGAGGTCCAAAAAATGACGTCTAAAGAAAGTACAAATCGTCCCACAAAAACAAGACCTCATGCAGCTACATCAACCTAAATGTACGAAAGTTCTGACCTGTGATTGTGCATAATTTTTGCGGCCTAGCTCTACAGTAGGCAAAGTGGGTCAGGAATTTAAAGGGTATCGACACCTTTACACTAAATCAGGGATGCTCAACCTGCGGCCCTCCAGCTGTTGTAAAACTACAACTCCCTGCTGTAGGCTGATAGGTGTAGGCTGTCCGAGCATGCTGGGAGTTGTAGTTTTGCAACAGCTGGAGGGCCGCAGGTTGGGCATCCCTGCACTAAATTATTTTTGTGGTTTATTTGTTTCCTAAATGCAAAAGTAAGCAACACAACCTCATTAAAAATTTAGTATGAGTTTTGCTGTTGTAGAGTGTGTGTAAGTCCTTCACCTAAATGGCTCCCCTGCTGCATCTGACATAGATCCAACAGCACCCTGCTCCGGGCTGCTCTCACCATGATAGGTGCCTGCTGATGGAGTGACAGAACGGCTAGTGAGGGTCCAAAAGAAGAGTTGCCTCCAATGTAGCACTAAGGCCTCGTGCACACGACCGTTGTTGTGTTCCGTTCCGCAAAACGGGGTTCCGTGATCCGTTTCCGTTTTTGTTTCCGTGTGTCTTCCTTTATTTTTGGAGGACCACCAGACATGAAGGAAAGTAAAAAAAAATCTAAGACAGGTTTGCCATGCAAATGATAGGAAAAAAACGGACGCGGACGCGGATGACAATCTTGTGTGCCCCTGTGTTTTTTAGCGGTCCCATTGACTTGAACCGTTTTCAGTGAAAATAATAGGACAGGTTATATTTTTTTGACCGACTGGAACCACGGACGCGGATGACAAACGGTGCATTAGCCGAGTTTTCAACTGACCCATTGAAAGTCAATGGGTTCGCAGAAAATCACGAAAAACGGCACAACGGACACGGAATAAAACAACGGCCGTGTGCATGAGGCCTAAGACTGACATGGGTTAAGTGAAACAGCTAGAAGAGCGAAATTAATATAACCGTCAAAAGGGCAAGCATCAGGTAGCAACAGCCACCTGAAAGGACTCTGTAATGTTGAAGCAGGGCTGGCCAACCTGCGGCTCCCCAGCTGTTGTAAAACTACAATTCCCACCATGCTCTGCTGTAGGCTGATGGCTGTAGGCTGTCTAGGCATGCTGGGAGTTGTAGTATTGCAACAGCTGGAGAGCCGCAGGTTGGCCATTCCTGTGTTGAAGCATGCTACAAATTAGACAAGCGAGTTACTGAAGACTGCCTATTTAGTTAAGCTGACCCTGTCACGATCTGTGGATGTGAATCCACTGTGCCAATCAGCCGCTGACACGCGGGAATCAGGGACACCAGCACAGAGTACTAAGGGAACCAGGCTAGCTCTTGGTCAGCATCAGCCAGAGGTCAAAGTCTAGGAAGGCAAATGTCAGTATACCGACAGGTAAACGGATTATAGCTCAGATAACAAGGTAAAGCAGACCAGCAGAACCTAGCAGGACCTGTGTTGATCAGGCAAAGAGTGAGAGAGACAAACGGGTATTTATAGGGGAGCTGAGGAGCTACTTCAGGGAGGCTCAACCTGCGGCCCTCCAGCTGTTGTAAAACTACAACTTCCATCATTCCCTGCTGTAGACTGTCCGAGCATGCTGGGAGCTGTAGTTTTGCAACAGCTGGAGGGCCGCAGGTTGGGCATCCCTGAGCTAGTTAGTCAGCAGCTGGACAGCAACACACAGAGCAAGGAGACAAAGGGTGTGACCCCTGCAGTGCTTAACCTGAGGTGAGATACGCCGGACTACACTCCTGTTCACACATACACACCAGACAGAAAGAGACATAGAGAGTGGAGCGGCAGACACAGGCCAGCAGTCTCTTCTACAATCATTCCACCATTGTCTGTCATTACCATTCGTGCACCGGTGTCAGTCCGCTGAGCTCAGGCATTACTATACAGGATAAATGCATCTGAGTCTTCAGGGAAGGCAGATCAAACAGGATGAAGATACAGAGGAAATATCAGGGGTAGGGAGCATGTTTCTGTATACAGAGAGAAGAGAGGACTTACAGCAGACTCTGCAGACTCTGCAGACTCTGCATCAGTGTCATTCAGCACAAGAGAAGAGATCCCTCATGGACTGAAGAGTTAGTAATCGGTCCATGAACGAAGCGGCGCAGGAGATCCAGAGAAGACATCAGCATCCTGGACACACAGATCTCACATCCAGCATGTATTACTAGGAGGAACGCCTCCGCAGGATTCAAGTCAAGTTGGTTACAAGCTGAATATCAGGGGCCTGCAAATGAATGAAAAAATGAAGATTGTAACACAAAACTTAGTGTAACTTTTTTAACTCATCAAAAGTGTCCATAGCCTTTGATGGGGACGGGAGCCAGTTTTAGACGCAAATTATTGGTGTATATGTACGCCAGCCATGAGAAGGTGTTGCATGCAACATTTTAGAAATAAGATCCCAGTAAAACATTAAAGTTTAACCTACTGCCCAGTTCTCGAAACCAGTATTAAGGGAGTTCGGTGTCCAGCTGAAAAGGACTTTAGGTCGGAACAGTGAGAGGGAGAGCTTCGAGCGTGATCAGGCTGCTAGGATATTGCAAACAGAATCTGTAAGGAGGGTAGAGGGTGCATGTGAGGGATATTATTTAATCACCGGTAGGTGTCTGTTTTACATGGCACAGAGACTCCTTGTGCCGCATTTCATGGATTCCTGTATCCTCAGCTACTCTCTTCATAAGGACACAAGAATGAGACCAGAAACCGAAGTACGGGCACCCTGTGCCAGACATCCTTGTAAGATGAAGTTATGCTCGCTGGTCACATAGCTACTACCGCTGTGATCTATCTTTGCCCTGTGAGGTGTTTTCTGAGTGGCATCTAAACACTTGTCTCCACTCTCAGGTTGGGGGGGGGGGGGGGGGGTAGTGCATATATAAGACATCTTTAGACTTCATGACCTTGGATCTGGTTTCTGACAGTGGGTGGGACATGTGCCGCAGAATGCTCAGACGGTGGCATGAGCTACCGAGGACTGATAGGAAGATGCTGGTGGTCAACAGGACAACCTCTCATCGACCAGCAAGGCTGATGAGATAGCTTTTAAGGGAACCACCACTATAGAACACTGTTTTTATGTTTTCAATTAGATCCATATGTTGTGCTGATTCATCTCCTAATGTATCTTTCTAAGGCTGAGAGCTCCAAACCCCCTTTGTAGACATGATAACTATGTATGTCTGCAGTCACCACTAGAGGGAGCTCACTGCATACTATTATTGAGTACAATGTAGGAACAGTATGCAGTAAGCTCTTGAGCTCCCCCCAGAGGTTTATCACTTAATGATTTCTAACCATTATAAAGATCCCTCTTTAATGCATCCTTATTCTGTTAGCAGCTGTTTTTATGGTTTTGCTATAATATCCATATCCTTTTTAGCATTTTTGTTGTCCTTGGTGCTGCTGCGGTCTACTTCTCCTTCTGGCAGCTGATAAAATACTCCCTTCTTACTTCCCCTGCAGCAGTCTTCTAAGCCAGGGATGCCCAACCTGCAAACCCTCACGCTGCTGCAAAACTACAACCCACAGCATGCCTGGACAGCCTACAGCTATCACCCCACAGCAGGGCATGGTGGGTGTTGTAGTTTTACACCAGCTGGAGGGCCGCAGGTCGAGCATCCCTGTTCTAAGCTATACTGCCTTGCTTCTGTAGAGCCTCTGCTCCTCTCCCGACACACAGGGCAGAAAGCTATTGATATTGGCTGCCTGCCAGTGTATAGAGGATGATTATGCCACCACATAGCTCTGCGGAGAAGAACTGAGCATGTGTGACCAGCAACACCAGCTCATTACATGGACGTGCACATTGCTATACACTTTGAACACCAGGTGGCACCATATTATGTAAGTAAATGACATAACTCTTCACTGGACAGTTATTTTTATGATCTATACAATTCATAAAAAATATATTTAATGGTGGGAACACCACTTTTATATTACTGGACAGTTAGAAATAATGGAGCTGCACATTAAGTGGTCCAAGTTTTAACTTGCGCCTGTAATTAGCTGACAAATATATTTCACAGAGGTAAGCCCACTTTATAATTGCTCCTGTACCTTCTAAATGTGCAGCCTTCAGTCTCTGCTGGGGGGAGGGGACAAATTCTAAGTAACAGGCGATTTATTTTAGAACAATAGTGCCACCTAGTGGGAAGACATTAAACTGCAATCTGCATGACATGACTGCAAGCCAGGATAATTTAGCTTTGATTTTTTTTTATCATTTTTATAGTTTTATAGTTTTTTTTATTTGGTTTATTAATTATTGGACACACTGTATCTGAAGTCACAGAAACGAATGCACTATAAAAGGAATGCCCAACATGCGGCCTACCAGATGTTGCAAAACTACAACTCTCAGCATGCCCGGACAGCCAACAGCTTTCAGCCTACAGCAGGGCATGATGGGAGCTGTAGTTTTACAACCAACAGCTGGAGGGCCGCAGGTTGAGCATCCCTGCACTATAATAATAGATGCAAACATAACGTATGGAATAAGCCCTCCCTCTAATGATAAAATCTGAGACACTTAGGCTCCATTCACACGTCCGCAAAATGTGTCCGCATCCTTTCCGCAATTTTGCAGAAAGGGTGCGGACCCATTCATTCTCTATGGGGACGGAATGTGCTGTCCGCATCCACATTTGCGGATCCGCACTTCCGCATCCGTGCTTCCGTTTCCACAAAAAAATAGAACATGTCCTATTCTTGTCCGCAATTGCGGACAAGAACAGGCATATTCTATTATGTCGGCAATGTGCGGTCCGCAAAATGCGGAATGCACATTGCCGCTTTCTGTGTTTTGCGGATCCGTGACTCCGTGTATCCGCAAAACACATTGCGGACGTGTGAATGTAGCCTTAGCCAATATATTTTCATCAAAACACATCTGTGCCCACCTACCCAGCGCTACGGTGGTCTCAGGTCAGGCAGGCCCTACGCTAAAACCTACCTATGCAGTTGTGCATCTATGTTCAGGAGAGCAGACCCTGCACATATGGTCAGGGCCGGTTCTAGGTGAAATGGGGCCCTAGGGCGGAAAACAATAAGGGCCCCCCCCCCCCCCACATGACACTTGCTGACTTTAACGTCACTTGGCAGCAGCACATCTCTCCTTCCCCCTCCCCCCCCAAATGGACATTTCTCCAGTCCAAACAGAACCAGGGCGGGCTAGTACACTGCTGGCACTGGGACGGATGAGATGGTGCCTGGGACTAAGTAAGTGAGTGGGAAACTGGGAATGGATGGATCATGGATCCGATCCAGTTTAATTAACAACAATATAACCCACCTAGCAGACAGTAAGTGTAACTGGTGGTCTGTGATGACTGACTTCTGTAGACTGGACTTGGATTCTTGGAAGTTGGAACTTCAGTGGAAGTTTGGAACTCGGCTGTGGGCTGGCTGTGGGCCGCGTGCGGCGGGCCTTCCCTGGCGCTGGCAGAGTCAGACTGGGCTGTGGCTGGCTGACTGCCAATGGCGCCTGCTTTGCTTGCTCCTTCCTTCTTCAATCCAAGTTCTCTGACATTGATAGCATATGCTAGTGATACGCCATCAATGTCCCAGATGGAAATACCCTTTTAACTCTGCAAAGATGTTTCTGACCATCCTTGCAGAGTGAGTTGCACAGAGATCATGCAGCTGCAGAAGGTGAGAAGTTGGGCTCCCCATATTTATGGCAAAGACGTTTTTTTTTTGTTTGTTTTTTGAAAGGTACCTGCTTTCCCATTGCTGTATGCATAACACTCAATCAGTGCTGTATATACAGATCAGGAAGCGGCAATGATGCCCCCTTCTCCAGCCCTAGCGATCATGTGATCGTCAGGTAACTGTAGGAGCTGCTGGGTCTTAGCAGTCCCAGATCAGGTCTGCAGTGCATGTCAGGGGGCTGTATTCCTCTTGTAACTGGGATTAACATGTCAGCCCAGATACAGGAGAAATCAGCAGTAAAAAGAAAATGGAATGTTAAATGCCCCTCTTTTATGACCTTATGGGCGGCACAAAATGTAAAATGAAAAAAATGTTTTTTTTTAAATGGCCACCACAAGCAATGCCGCAGGTGACTGTAAAGTCTATATCCCATATAACAAAAAGGGGACAAAAAGTATTTTAACACTTTGCGCTAAAAAAAAAAAAAAAAAGAATCTGCAGAGACCATAAAAACTAAGGAATAGTAAAAAAAAAAAAAAATAGAGCCCCATGTATCACCAAAGAAAGGCACAATTTTTTTTTACATACTCAAACGAGATAAAAAGGACATAAAAATGTGTCTGGTTAGGAAGCGAGTTAAATGGCAAATAAATAAGGATTCTCGCGTAGCATTGCACCCCATATAAAGGTTTAAACCGGACCAAGCAGTTTCTGCCCTTTATATTCAGGAGAAATTAGTTTTTTTTGCTTCGCCATATTGTGATGGTCATTATATATTTTTGGGTTTTTGTTATTTTGTAGGTTATTTTAGACTATATATAATTTAGGGTTTGAATTATATTTATATTTACAGTCAGGTCCATAAATATTGGGACATGGACACAATTCTAACATTTTTGGCTCTATACACCACCACAATAGATTTAAAATGAAACGAACAAGATGTGCTTTAACTGCAGACTGTCAGCTTTAATTTGAGGGTATTTACATCCAAATCAGGTGAACGGTGTAGGAATTACAACAGTTTGCATATGGGCCTCCCACTTGTTAAGAGACCAAAAGTAATGGGACAGAATAATAATCATAAATCAAACTTTCACTTTTTAATACTTTGTTGCAAATCCTTTGCAGTCAACTACAGCCTGAAGTCTGGAACGCATAGACATCACCAGACGCTGGGTTTCATCCCTGGTGATGCTCTGCCAGGCCTCCACTGCAACTGTCTTCAGTTCCTGCTTGTTCTTGGGGCATTTTCCCTTCAGTTTTGTCTTCAGCAAGTGAAATGCATGCTCAATCGGATTCAGGTCAGGTGATTGACTTGGCCATTGCATAACATTCCACTTCTTTCTCTTAAAAAACTCTTTGGTTGCTTTTGCAGTATGCTTTGGGTCATTGTCCATCTGCACTGTGAAGCGCCGTCCAATGAGTTCTGAAGCATTTGGCTGAATATGAGCAGATAATATTGCCCGAAACACTTAAGAATTCATCCTGCTGCTTTTGTCAGCAGTCACATCATCAATAAATACAAGAGAACCAGTTCCATTGGCAGCCATACATGCCCACGCCATGACACTACCACTGCCATGCTTCACTGATGAGGTGGTATGCTTAGGATCATGAGCAGTTCCTTTCCTTCTCCATACTCTTCTCTTCCCATCACTCTGGTACAAGTTGATCTTGGTCTCATCTGTCCATAGGATGTTGTTCCAGAACTGTGAAGGCTTTTTTAGATGTCGTTTGGCAAACTCTAATCTAGCCTTCCTGTTTTTGAGGCTCACCAATGGTTTACATCTTGTGGTGAACCCTCTGTATTCACTCTGGTGAAGTCTTCTCTTGATTGTTGACTTTTACACACATACACCTACCTCCTGGAGAGTGTTCTTGATCTGGCCAACTGTTGTGAAGGGTGTATTCTTCACCAGGGAAAGAATTCTTCGGTCATACACCCTAGTTGTTTTCCGTTGTCTTCCGGGTCTTTTGGTGTTGCTGAGCTCACTGGTGTGTTCCTTCTTTTTAAGAATGTTCCAAACAGTTGTTTTGGCCTAATGTTTTTGCTATCTCTCTGATGGGTTTGTTTTGTTTTTTTTCAGCCTAATAATGGCTTGCTTCACTGATAGTGACAGCTCTTTGGATCTCATCTTGAGAGTGGACAGCAACAGATTCCAAATGCAAATAGCAGACTGGAAATGAACTCTGGACCTTTTATCTGCTCATTGTAATTGGGATAATGATGGAATAACAAACACCTGGCCATGGAACAGCAGAGAAGCCAAATGTCCCATTACTTTTGGTTCCTTAACAAGTGGGAGGCACATATGCAAACTGTTGTAATTCCTACACCGTTCACCTGATTTAAATGTAAATACCCTCAAATTAAAGCTGACAGTCTGCAGTTAAAGCACATCTTGTTTGTTTCATTTTAAATCCATTGCGGTGGTGTATAGAGCCAAAAATGTTAGAATTGTCTTGATGTCCCAATATTTATGGACCTGACTGTATATCCTAAATTATATATTTGGACATGAAGGTATTGACACCACTGACAGTCCTGGCATCATAATCGCTAGGGTTGACCTTTATGTCCAAATGCCTTAATCACTTTGTGCAAGAACATGACGTATCACCAATCTACAGGAAAAGTGATGTATCTGATCATTAGGGGCCCTTCCGCTGGGAACCCTACCAATCACGAGAGTAGGGGTCCCTTGTTCCCCATTTGAATAGAGCAGCAGTCGAGCACGTGCGCTGCCATTCCATTCATGACGGAGATGGCGGAGTACAACGCTCGTATATCTGCAGCAGTCCTATTGAGCTGAATGGAGCGTTAGCGTATACTGTATGCCCGACCGCCATTCCGTTCAAATGAGGAACATGGGGCCCCTGATGAGTGCGGGGCCCCCAGAGATAAAATACTTATTCCCTATCCTCTATGTTCACATTACAGTTTTTAAGAGGATTTTGGCGCATTTTCCACATACAACATCAAGTAGCTTCAAATGCATTTCCTATTCATTTAAATAGCAATCCACGCTGCAGTTCATATGGAGCAGATTTTTTGGCGGCGTGCAAATTGGATGGGGCTAAATCTGCACGTGTGTCGCGGCATGCACAGCTGCAAATGCAGCGACCGGGCCGCAGGGGCAATATGTGAGTGATGGTGGGCAGATGGGGGTAGTAGTAGTTTTACTCACGGTTAGGGTTCATTCACACGTCCGCAAAATGGGTCCGCATCCGTTCCACAATTTTGCGGAACAGGCACGGACCCATTCATTTTCAATGGGGCCGGAATGTGCTGTCCGCATCCGGACTTCCGGATCCGCAAAAAAATAGAACATGTACTATTCTTGTCCGGACAATTGCAGACAAGAAAAGGCATTTTCTATGAGAGTGACGGCGATGTGCGGTCCGCAAAACCGGTGTCTGTGTTTTGTGGATCCGCAAAACACATACGGACGTGTGAATAGAGACCCTTAGCAGTGCTCCCTGAGCAGGCGTGCAGTGAAGGGAAGGACAGCACCAGTTCCTGCAGGGCACACTCTGTTGTCCAGGGATTCCCACCAGATGGTGGTTGAGGTGCCCTTGGTGGAATGAGTTTTTAGGTGCCGTGGAGGCAGGGTCCCTGGTGTTCGTGACACCAATGGTTGAAAGCAATGGAACCTTTACTTAATCACTTGCCTCAGAGTCATCAGTACAGTTCATTTATATAGCAAGAGCAGTAATCCAAATATTATCTCAGCTGTAATCCTAGTAACAGGCTTGACAATGGGTTTCTTAAGATTGTCCTTCAATAGGCAGGAAAGGTTCTTTCTCCTATCTGTCTACACCAGGTCCACACTCAGGTACTGGATATAATAACTTCTTAATCAGCAATCCATGGGGCGGTCTCCATAACGTCAGGCAAAAACCTCTGCTCCATTATTTGTACAGGATGCCTTTATATACTATGATCCACAATGTCCATAGAGGCATGTGGTAATAGACAACTTTGCGCCTAGTCGTCCGGCTGTGTCCAGGTGCTTTTAGGCTTCTCCCGGTCACTGATGCCGTGGAGTCCATAAGCTCCTATCTCCATTAGTCTTGCTCTATATCCATACATTGACTCTTTGGTCCGTGCTAGGTAGCTGTAAGAGATTTGCCCACACTGTAGCTGGCCAGCTAAGACCTGTCCTAGGTTGCTAGTATAGCTTATATGTGTATACAGCTAGACCTGCCAATAACCTTAATACAATTCCTATGTTTATGTGTTAAAGACAAAAGCAGAGTTATTTACTGTGACATCATGTTTTGGATGTCATATTACTGTTATATTTTGTGTTCACAGAAGCAGAAAAGGATAATATGCCTTTAAGATTCATTTTGTAATGTAAGGTAAGCTCAGTGACACAGCAGAAACAACAGAAAGCATAGTGTTAATCTGTTGTTACTGGGCAGAAGTCTAGACCAATCACAGCCAGCTTCTCACACAGCAAGAGTTTTCACCAATCACAGCCAGCCTCACACACAGCCTGTCTGGGAATTCCCCCAGCTCCTGCTGCTAGAATCATTATTCACCAGAGACAGGAGCTAAAGAGACATTCACTCCACTGAGAGCTGAGTTTTATGGGAACAAGAGGCCAATATAGGTATTTAAAACAAGTTATATAATGTTCATATTGTTAGTATTGTGTTAAGAACTGTATACTGAACTAGATATATATGTGTTTACTTACAGTTCCACCAATTGCAACCATACAAATTCAATTGCAAAGTACAAATACAAATTGCAAATTGCAAGCTAAAGTTGCAAACTGTGAACTACTATCAATACCATACAAACATATTGCAATCCAAATTGCATACAACCATACCAGATCATACTCAACCAATCTGCAAATAGTCACTGCTAACTGCAAGTGAACTATTAGTTAGACCTCAGATATACCTCTCAGAGAGATCATAAAGTGCTTAAATAACTTAAAGTGGGAGTACAGATACTGAAGAGAGAAATATATCCACCATTTTATGTTGAATGACAAGATTGAACAGTTGAACCACCATCTTATGCATACCGCCATTTTGTGATATCTTTTCAACACGTGTTTTGTACATGGACTATCTGCTGCGGAGGCGGCAGTGTTATATGAAGAAAAGTTGAAGTTAATAAAGAAGTTATTTGAAGCATTTGGTGTGCACTTTTTCCATAGAACGGCGCTAGAAGAATTACAGAGTAACAGACAGTCTGGTTAGACTAAAAGTCAGAGATATCTAAATTCTTCTAATGCCACAGCGCATAAGGCACTTCATAGTGCTGCGCCTGCCACACACATTTCCTCAGCTTGATCAGGGCCAAGGGGCTAAAGTGGCAGCTACACCCTGGACTTGTGCTGTTCCTCCATTAACTTCCTACCTTCTCCTTTACTGTTCTACTTCCTCTCTCTTCTCCCTAGTATTAGCAAACCCTCAGCTCTATATATATGTGGTGCAAGCACCACCTAGGGGTGAATAGATGCAATAACACTAGAACAGCCTGCTACGAGGAATTACAGCTTGATACATCCATACATTAATACACATATGTCCAAAGTTATACAGGGGCCCACGACCATCACTGAGTGGGACACTGCACAAACCCGCGGCAGAAATCTGACAGTCAGCCTTGGATTTCTGCCATGGATTCCCCTGCAAAGGCACATCGTATCTTCCCAACATGTATTTCCACCGAAACACATCAGTATTAGGCCTCATGCACATGACTGTTGTTTGGGTCCGCATCCGAGCCGCATTTTTTCCGGCTCGGATGCAGATCCCTTCACTTCAATGGGGCCAGAAATGACGCGGACTGCACGTCGTTTTTTGTCCGCATCCATTGCTCCATTCCACGGCCCGCAAAAAAAATAACATGTCCTATCCTTGTCCATTTCTATAATGGGTGGCCCATTCCGTTCCGCAAACTGTGGAACGCACACGGGCGGCATCCGTGTTTTGCAGACCGCAAAACACGGCGTGGTCGTGTGAATGTAGCCTTATCTATTTCCTGTCCTGATAGTTTGCAACAATGTATCAGTGCAGATAAAATATATCAGTCTGGAGTTTAAAACAGACCATCGTCTACACTGGATATCACTGTAAGAAACTATTAGGTCAAGATAGATTTTTACATGTACCAGTAAGCCTAGCTTGTCAACAATAATAATGGAAAAAAAAAAAATCCATTCAAAGGCATTAAGCAGAGATCTTGAAAACAGTGAAGCATTAAAACATAAAATATATTACCAAGCTGCAGAACATTTCAACATACAATGGCCCTGATTTATCATACCTTCACTCCAGGATTCTGGCATCAAAAAGTCGCAAAAATAGGGCTTTTGCAACTTTTTGCACTCGCTTGCACAAAATGTAGGCGATTGCACAAAATTTAGCGACTTTTTTTTTTGCATTTTTACACCACTCACTACAGTTTTGTAATGTGGGTGGAAAAGTGTGTGTGTGTGCTTAGCTATGTCAATGGGTTTCACTCCAGATTTATCATTGAGACTTTTTAAAAAGTCGCAAAAAAGTCTCAAAAGTCTCGCTCCAGGAGGAGGGTTTTATAGGAAAACTGGAGGAGCTTCTCTAGACAAAAGTGTCAGGTCTAAGGATAAGGGCTCATGCACACGACCGTATGTATTTTGCGGTCCGCAAAAAATACGGATGACGTCCGTGTTCATTCCGTGCAGCCGGCCCCTAATAGAACAGTCCTATCCTTGTCCGTAATGCTGACAATAATAGGACATGTTCTATTTTTTTGCAGAACGGAAATACGGAAACAGAATGCACATGGAGTAACTTCTGTTTTTATTGCGGACCCATTAAAATGAATGGTTCCACATACGGTCCGCAAAAAAAACGGAACGGAAACAGAAAGAAAATACGTTTGTGTGCGTGAGCCCTAAGACAAATTTATCAAACATTTGATAACTGTAGAATAAAGTACTCAACTCAGACTCAAGCAAAACTGACTTTAAATATTCCCCTCATGATAAATTCCCCCCATTGATTACGCTTTATTTAAACTATTGGGTGAGGACAGATTTTTAGCCTAAGGATGTAAACAATACTTTTTTTTTTATTCATTGACACAAGCAGAGATATTGAAAATGGTGAGACATTAAGACGCAATATACAGTATACATGGAGAGCAGAATTATTAGGCAAGTTGTATTTTTGAGGATTAATTTTATTATTGAACAACAACCATGTTCTCAATGAACCCAAAAAACTCATTAATATCAAAGCTGAATAGTTTTTAGTTTGTTTTTAGTTTTAGCTATTTTAGGGGGATATCTGTGTGTGCAGGTGACTATTACTGTGCATAATTATTAGGCAACTTAACAAAAAACAAATATATACCCATTTCAATTATTTATTTTTACCAGTGAAACCAATATAACATCTCAACATTCACAAATATACATTTCTGACATTCAAAAACAAAACAAAAACAAATCCGTGACCAATATAGCCACCTTTCTTTGCAAGGACACTCAAAAGCCTGCCATCCATGGATTCTGTCAGTGTTTTGATCTGTTCACCATCAACATTGCGTGCAGCAGCAACCACAGCCTCCCAGACACTGTTCAGAGAGGTGTACTGTTTTCCCTCCTTGTAAATCTCACATTTGATGATGGACCACAGGTTCTCAATGGGGTTCAGATCAGGTGAACAATTTGGCCATGTCATTAGATTTTCTTCTTTTATATCCTTTCTTGCCAGCCACGCTGTGGAGTACTTGGACGCGTGTGATGGAGCATTGTCCTGCATGAAAATCATGTTTTTCTTGAAGGATGCAGACTTCTTCCTGTACCACTGCTTGAAGAAGGTGTCTTCCAGAAACTGGCAGTAGGACTGGGAGTGTAGCTTGACTCCATCCTCAACCCGAAAAGGCCCCACAAGCTCATCTTTGATGATACCAGCCCAAACCAGTACTCCACCTCCACCTTGCTGGCGTCTGAGTCGGACTGGAGCTCTCTGCCCTTTACCAATCCAGCCACGGGCCCATCCATCTGGCCCATCAAGACTCACTCTCATTTCATCAGTCCATAAAACCTTAGAAAAATCAGTCTTGAGATATTTCTTGGCCCAGTCTTGACGTTTCAGCTTGTGTGTCTTGTTCAGTGGTGGTCGTCTTTCAGCCTTTCTTACCTTGGCCATGTCTCTGAGTATTGCACACCTTGTGCTTTTGGGCACTCCAGTGATGTTGCAGCTCTGAAATATGGCCAAACTGGTGGCAAGTGGCATCTTGGCAGCTGCACGCTTGACTTTTCTCAGTTCATGGGCAGTTATTGGGCAGTTATTTTGCAGTTATTTTGCGCCTTGGTTTTTCCACACGCTTCTTGCGACCCTGTTGACTATTTTGAATGAAACGCTTGATTGTTCGATGATCACGCTTCAGAAGCTTTGCAATTTTAAGAGTGCTGCATCCCTCTGCAAGATATCTCACTATTTTTTACTTTTCTGAGCCTGTCAAGTCCTTCTTTTGACCCATTTTGCCAAAGGAAAGGAAGTTGCCTAATAATTATGCACACCTAATATAGGGTGTTGATGTCATTAGACCACACCCCTTCTCATTACAGAGATGCACATCACCTAATATGCTTAATTGGTAGTAGGCTTTCGAGCCTATACAGCTTGGAGTAAGACAACATGCATAAAGAGGATGATGTGGTCAAAATACTCATTTGCCTAATAATTCTGCACGCAGTGTACTAGTAAGTTGCAGACCATTTCACTATACAATGATTAGACATTACTTAAACGATTAGGTCAGGACAATTTTTTAGCCTAAGGCCCCTTGCAGACGAGCGTTCCTCCTGCAGCGAGTCCGCAACGCAGCTCCCGGCCTGACCTTCCAGCGCAGGAGCGCACGGCGTCATTGGTTGCTATGACGCAGTGCGCTTCGTGCCGCCACTGCTGTACAGTAATACACTCGTATAGATAATACGAGTATATTACTGTACAGCAGCGGGCGCACGGTGACACCAATGACGCCGTGCGCTCCTGCACTCAGCAGGAATCCATTACATTTGGACCTTTTTCTATGCCTAAACCAGGTGTAGAAAACGGTATATGAGACGGTTCTGCAGGGCCGTCCCCTTCCCCGCCAACTCTTATAGACCTGGCGTGAGCGGGAAGAAGTCGCATAGTTCTCTTTGATAAATGACCCCCTACAAAAAAAAAAATAATTCTTCCATTCACTGACAGCAAGCAGGGATCTTGAATATGGTGAAACATTAAAATGCTAAATATATTAGTAAGTTGAAGAACATTTCTCTATACAATGATTACGCTTCACTTAAACTATTAAGTCAGGACAGATTTTTTGCCTAAGGATGTAAACAATAATTTTTCAATTTTTTTTGCATTCACTGACAGCAAGCATAGCGAGATATTGAAAATAGTGAAACACCACAATGCTAAATATATTAATAAATTGTAGAAGGTTTCACTATATGATTACTCTTTACTTAAAGTATTAGGTCAGATTTTTTTTTTTTTGCCTTGCACACAAACGTATTTAGTATTTTTTTAAGGCCTGTATGCCTCAAAAAATACACAAAAAAACGGAAATGATTCCATGTGCATACTATTTCCGTATGTCCGTATGTCCGTACAGCCCTTAGGATGTAAACAATATTTTTTTCATTCATTGACAGCAAGCAGAGTTAACACTAGAATGTTATATATATATTAGCCTAAGGATGTAAACAATATTTTTTTCCCATTTACAGCAATGAGAATAGAAAACAGAGATGGCGAGAAATTAAAACAAAATATATTATCAAGTTGCAGAACATTTCATTAAGCTATAAGGCCCCTTTCACACGAGCGTGACGGATTGGCTCCGGATGCGTTCAGGGTGCGTTCAGTGAAACTCGCACCATTTTGCAAGCAATTCAGTCAGTTTTGTCTGCGGATTGCGTTTAGTTCAGTTTTTTCCACGCGAGTGCAATACTTTTGATGCGTTTTTCACGCGCGTGATAAAAAACTGAAGGTTTACAAACAACATCTCTTGGCAACCATCAGTGTGCGGTGCGATGCGTTTTTTTTTACGCAGCCCTATTCACTTCTATGGGGCCAGCCTTGCGTGAAAAAAAAAGCAGAATATAGAACATGCTGCGAATTTCACGCAACGCACAAGTGATGCGTGAAAAACATCGCTCATGAGCACAGACCCATTGAAATTAATGGGTCCAGATTTAGTTGCGGGCGCAATGCGTTCGCATCACACGCATTGCACCCGTGCGGGAAAACTCGCTCGTGGGAAAGGGGCCTTAGGCCAGAACTTTTCGCCTAGGGATGCGAACATTTTTCCATTGTCTGACAGCAGAGATCTTGAAAACTGTGAGAACTGAAAACACAAAATATATTGGTGAGTTGCAGAACAATGACTTAGCTTTACTTATTAGAATTAACCTCAAGACAAGTGGAAGCCAATTCGGCGGTCAGCTGACAACGGAGGATGTGTCTTCTGGGGGAGGTGGCGCCTCTGTAGGTGAAATGCAGTACTACATGTTGGCCATGTAACACATGTAGGGGAGTGAGTGGGAGATGCTGTTGGGGGCCCTTTGCCCTTGCATTGATAAAGGGGGGTCCCATATAAGGTGCCCTACTCCAATGTGTCCATATCCTAGCAGGCAGATATGAAGCCCCTCATTAATGTGAGGCAGACATGAAGCTGCGGCTGATCTCGCCCCATCCTGAAGATAAATTATTGTATATCCTACAGCTTTCCGCCAAGCTGCCATCTGCCACAGTCTATAAATTGCCGTCCTATAATATAAGCCTCCAGTTCTCCCGGTGACATTTATTAGGTTGATGTTTTGGAACATTCAGTTTTGTACTCGGCTGGAGTCAAACGCAAATATTTTTCCAGGGTTTTGAATATCTAAGCCTCGTGTGCTCCTGTCATTGGGACTTCTCCAGAAAAGACGCAGTCACTAAATTACAGCTGAGAACCACCATGGAGCTGTGACACTGAGCCTCATTGATGAAGACGAGCCAGAGCTGAAATCAAAGGCTGCGCATCCTGGTCTGCTTTTGGGGGACAAGCATGACGGCTGCCCCTTACTGATTCCATAGGGTCTGTCCTAGAACAGGAGTCAGGAGAAGACCAACAATTCAGTTAGACAGTCAGGGCCGGAATTGGAGGGCAACTTCTCAGGGCCCCTGTCCCCAAAAGGGACCCATGGACTTAGATATGGATGACGTATTCTGAGGATAGAGAAATGGAGAGAACGACATGAGGAGCAGTTTGTATAAGAGAGAGGAGCATGAGGAGCAGTCTGTATAAGAGAGAGGAGCATGAGGAGCAGTCTGTATAAGAGAGAGGAGCATGAGGAGCAGTCTGTATAAGAGAGAGGAGCATGAGGAGCAGTCTGTATAAGAGAGAGGAGCATGAGGAGCAGTCTGTATAAGAGAGAGGAGCATGGGGAGAAGTCTGTATAAGAGAGAGGAGCATGGGGAGCAGTCTGTATAAGAGAGAGGAGCATGAGGAGAAGTCTGTATAAGAGAGAGGAGCATGGGGAGAAGTCTGTATAAGAGAGAGGAGCATGAGGAGCAGTCTGTATAAGAGAGAGGAGCATGGGGAGAAGTCTGTATAAGAGAGAGGAGCATGGGGAGCAGTCTGTATAAGAGAGAGGAGCATGAGGAGAAGTCTGTATAAGAGAGAGGAGCATGAAGAAAAGTCTGTATAAGAGAGAGGAGCATGAGGAGCAGTCTGTATAAGAGAGAGGAGCATGGGGAGCAGTCTGTATAAGAGAGAGGAGCATGAGGAGCAGTCTGTATAAGAGAGAGGAGCATGGGGAGCAGTGTGTATAAGAGAGAGGAGCATGAGGAGAAGTCTGTATAAGAGAGAGGAGCATGAGGAGCAGTCTGTATAAGAGAGGGGAGCATGGGGAGCAGTCTGTATAAGAGAGAGGAGCATGAGGAGCAGTCTGTATAAGAGAGAGGAGCATGAGGAGCAGTCTGTATAAGAGAGAGGAGCATGGGGAGAAGTCTGTATAAGAGAGAGGAGCATGAGGAGCAGTCTGTATAAGAGAGAGGAGCACGAGGAGCAGTCTGTATAAGAGAGAGGAGCATGGGGAGCAGTCTGTATAAGAGAGAGGAGCATGAGGAGCAGTCTGTATAAGAGAGAGGAGCATGGGGAGCAGTCTGTATAAGAGAGGAGCATGAGGAGCAGTCTGTATAAGAGAGAGGAGCATGGGGAGCAGTCTGTATAAGAGAGAGGAGCATGGGGAGCAGTCTGTATAAGAGAGAGGAGCATGAGGAGCAGTCTGTATAAGAGAGAGGAGCATGGGGAGCAGTCTGTATAAGAGAGAGGAGCATGAGGAACAGTCTGTATAAGAGAGAGGAGCATGCGGAGCAGTCTGTATAAGAGAGAGGAGCATGGGGAGCAGTCTGTATAAGAGAGAGGAGCATGAGGATCAGTCTGTATAAGAGAGAGGAGCATGGGGAGCAGTCTGTATAAGAGAGAGGAGCATGAGGAGCAGTCTGTATAAGAGAGAGGAGCATGGGGAGCAGTCTGTATAAGAGAGAGGAGCATGGGGAGCAGTCTGTATAAGAGAGAGGAGCATAGGGAGCAGTCTGTATAAGAGAGAGGAGCATGGGGAGCAGTCTGTATAAGAGAGAGGAGCATGAGGAGAAGTCTGTATAAGAGAGAGGAGCATGAGGAGCAGTCTGTATAAGAGAGGGGAGCATGGGGAGCAGTCTGTATAAGAGAGAGGAGCATGGGGAGAAGTCTGTATAAGAGAGAGGAGCATGAGGAGCAGTCTGTATAAGAGAGAGGAGCATGAGGGGCAGTCTGTATAAGAGAGAGGAGCATGGGCAGCAGTCTGCGTGAAAAGGGGGGCATAGAGAGCAGTCTATGTAAAGGAGGAGACAATGAGAAGCAGTCTGAAAGAGAGGTGGAGCAGTCTGTGAGAGAGGGGGCATGGGGAGCAGTCTGTGATAGATGGGGCATGGGGAGCAGTCTGTGTATAGGAGGAGACAGTGAGGAGCAGTCTGTAAAAGTCAAGGGCATGGGGAGCAGTCTGTGTAAAGGAGGAGACAGTGAGGAGCAGTCTGTGAGAGAGGGGGCATGAAGAGCAGTCTGTTTCAGAGAGGAGGGCATAGGGAGCAGTTTGTATGAAAGACAAGGGTATAGGGATCAATGTCAGAGAGAGAGGGGGCATGGGAAGCAGTTTACATAAGGAGAACATGGAGAGCAGTCTACATGAGAGAGGGGGTATGGGGAGCAGACTACGTGAGAGATGGCACATGGGAAGCAGTCTAAATGAGATGGAAGCAGTCTACATAAAAAAAGGGGTATGGGGCGCAGTCCGTGTAAAATTAATTGCAACACTATTACTGTGTGGGGCAAAATGGGGGTTACTTTTTCCGCAAAGTGCAGTGTTACTGACTGGGGGCACAAGTAATGACTGTGGTACAATATGGGGGGCACCATCTGTTTGGCACAATTTAAGACATCATATACGAAGTACAATATTAGGGGGCACTGTGCTACACAGTAGGCACAGAAGGTTTGTGTAGGTTGGTAATAGGTGGGGAGGGAGCTGGAAAAGCAAGGAGACAAAATTTCCTGGCCTGCAAGCACAATTCGTAGCTGAAAGAAGTCATCATGGTGGTCCGGGCCAGAAGGAATAGCCAGGAAAAGTGATTACAAAAGTGATACAACTGTATATAAATATAAATCATTTTTTGTCTGTGGATGGGGGTACATGGGTATAAGCCTCTTTCACACGACCGTTTTTTTTCCCCCCGTAAATCGTCCGTATACGGAACCATTCATTTCAAGGGTTCCGCAAAAAAAAACGGAATGTACTCCATATGTATTCCGTTTCTGTATTTCCGTTTTCCGTTCCGTTAAAAGATAAAATATGTCCTATTATTGCCCGCAAATCACATTACGTGGCTCTATTCAAGTCAATGGGTCCGCCAAAAAACGGAACACATACGGAAATGCATCCGTATGTCTTCCGTATCCATTTTGTTTTTGCGGAACCATCTATTGAAAATTTTATGCCCAACCCAATTTTTTCTATGTAATTACTGTATACCGCATATGCCATACGGAAAAACGGAACGGATAAACAGAACAGAAACAGAAACACAACGGAAACAAAAAACGGAGATCAGCACCACAGCTTTATGCACACCGCCTTATGAACTGACTGAATTTGATTGTGTTGTTGGCACAATATTTCTGCATTTGAGGCCCCACTTTTAATTTTACTCAGGGTCACACTTTGTATAAAACCAGCCCTGTATATAGTCATACTACCACCGCTCTTCTACACATGGCTAGACTCCATATACCATTTAGGAGTTGGGCTACAAGACCTAGGTGACCTTTAGTGTCAGCCATATTAGCGTCAACCAGCTTTTCTAGACACAGATCTACTGTCATGTACCAGGCACAGCTCTGTACTCTTTGCAATGGCTGTACCCGGTATTGCAGCTCAGGACCATTCACTTGAATAGGACTGAGCCGCAGTGATCTGTAGTATCAGACATAGCCACTGTGCCTGTTACACAATATAAAGCTGACTGGCTATCCTAAGAAAAAAAATTATATAGCAACTAAATATTTCTGGAGCTCTAAATCCCCTGCGTCCCTTTATACCATCCTGGTTAAATAACAAAATTTTGGCTGCTTGCGGCCACCACTAGAGGGAGCTCAGTGAATATTGAAATAATAGCTCCAACTAGTGGCAGCTGCAGGTAAACAGAGCAGTCAATTAGGTAATGAGAATGACATTGTGAGAGATGACAATCTACGTACAACGCTGTGGAATATGTTGGTGTTATTGAAGCAATGGAAAATAATAGTGCTCTTAGGACATTACCACACAGGGCAGATTTTCTGTAGGATTCCCACCAAGGAGCTGCAATCCCACCGCAAAATCTGCAATCAATCTACATACAAATCCCGTTGTAACACGCATATACAGTAGGTTGCGAATTTAGTTATTTGCTGCATCCGTAGAATAAATTTGCTTGCAGATTCAGAACCCTGTACTACCGGGCAATTCTGCTGCATTTTCTGCGGGGATTTTGTGTGCAACGCGTTGATGACATCTGGTAAAGTCTGATTTATTTACAGTAACTGCTGTAGTAATATGCTGCACATTTTCCGTCTCCTGTGGACATGTCCTGAGTCTGAGATCTCCAATCTTTAAGCCATAGTTTGATAAGAATTTAGCTATAACCAGTGTTTCTAAGTTGTCAGGAGTTCAGAGATAAGGTTATACATCAAGCCGCCAGAACAGCAACATGATGGGTTCAGTGTGAAACTGAAAGCAAGATACTCTGCAGATAGATGGAAGCTTAATCCTGTAGCACAAAAACTGCTGAAATTTTTTCAAGACCAATTGAAAAAAATATTATATAAAAAATTGCCCTCAAAGGTTCCATAGCTTTAAAGGGGTTGTTCACTCCGGGAGACCTTTTCTACAAACCCCCCAGAAAGACCCGCGGTGGTAATCATTCTTACCTGATCCTTATTGTTGGATTCTGGGTACATCGTTGCAGATTCTGGGTCTCCACGCATAAACATCCGCTTTGATATGGGTTATGTGACCTCTGTGGCCAGTCATTGGCTGCAGCGGTCACATGAGCCGCGTCAAAAGATTTTTACGCTGGGAGACCCAGGATCTGGAACCAGAGGTCAGAGACAGGGATCAGGTAAGAATAATTACCACCCCAAGTCTGGACATGCAGAGGGGGGCTGTAGAAAACATCTCCAGGGATATGCAGCGAGCCCCTGAGGAGTTGTTACAGAAAATGGGAGTGGTAGTGGCCCTGATGAAATGATGTGTGTGAAATCGGTGATGTGGAAAGGTGATATAAAAAAAATCAGTCCAGAAGTAGTGCGTAATAGGAGTTGTAGTACATCCAGCAGTAGTTTGTACACAGTGCAATTTACATTCCCACATGATGAGGTATGGTGGCTGGCAAAGTAACAGATGATGGCACCTCTCATATGCTATCTTGCTGATGTCTCTCCTCTGAACTTCTGGCTAACAGCTAAAAGCTGGCATTTGTGCCTATGGGTGTCCACTGTGTAATGCAGGCTTTTTTGAGTTGGTCTGACATGGGTGTCTGACCCATAGTCCCTCATCTGCAGCAGGGTCTGGATAACTATGGTTGCTGGTCATTCTGCTGGCTGTAAATGCTGTAGCTTTGCAGGATATCTGTAGTTTTGTCTTTGAAGGCCCTCTGCAGTAGTAGTCTCACAGATGAGTTGATTCTCTGGTCCCTAAGGCCCTTGGAGCAGGAGCAATAGGACATACCTCCTCACTCCTCAAAGTCCTAGGTAAGACTCCCCCTCCAGGCAGGAAGAAGAACCAGCCCACTCCTACCAAGATGGGAGGAATACAGTGGTTAGCCCCATCCCTGATGCCAGCAAACATTACAACACACCATTGCAGATACCCCTGGGACTGGGATACTGCACATGAACAACCCCTTTAAGTCTGCTTAATGACTTTTTACAGGACATTTTTTGGCCTGAAAGGGGTTGTCTGGATCTGACATCAAGCGTGGAGAAACACCGCTGCACTCAGGGTGGGGCAAGTGCCGAGGCAGTTGTCAGGGCATGCTGGGAGTTGTAGTTTTGAAAACAGCTGCAGAGCCACAGGTTGGAGAACACTATCCGAATGGGTTGCCCAACTACTGTTTCTCACCTGATCTGACATGGGGCATAGAGAGAGGCTGCAGAGGATAGAAAGCATTGGACACATGCTTGATATTTGATGGCTGGCAGATGGTGACCTCAGCCACTCTCCTGCCCAGCGGCGTCCCTCAATGACCAATGTCAGGTGATGAACAACCCCTTTAAAGAATTTAGACTCTGCCATTACTCAAAGCACCTAGGCCCCAGTGCAAAATCTATAACTAGTCCCCCCAACTATCATGCATCCTTCATAGTGCTGGTCGTATGGGACACAGGTATCATTTGGGGCCCCCTGACATTTGCGCCCTCCACCATGTGTCATAATTGTGGCCTCAGGACCAGACTACCGCAGGAGTGAAATATTACCCTGGCGGGCTGATGGGAGGATCCCTGTACTGGTGGTTTGGCTGCCATGCTGTGTTACCGTGTTGTCACTTCAAAGGTATAAAAGGGTCACAGAGCTACAGCTGTCAAAACAGAACAAGACCCGTCCGTGACGTTAATGTGCGTCCTAATAGATAAACCATTAAATCCGCAAAGCAAATACAACTTCTGCTGAGAAGGGGGGATTAGAGCCAGGGCCGGCTCCAGGTTCATGTGGGCCCTTGGCCGATAAAGTCTCAGTGGGCCCCCTTGTGGCATTTTGCACGACGCTTGCAGCAATGAAACTGCATGTATTATAGATTAAATACCTTACACAGAGCATGCTACAGAGCGGATATATGTGAATCAGTCCTTATGTGCCTACCTAGTGTTTCAGTCCCTCAGGTCGACTCACAGACATATGCCACCTCACAGTAGATATGCCAAGATATGCCCCATACAGAGTAGATATGCCAAGATATGTGCCCCCTCACAGTTGATATGCCAAGATGTGTGCCCCCTTACGGTGGATATGCCAAGATATGTGCCCCCTCACAGTAGATATGCCAAGATATATGCCCCCTCACAGTACATATGCCAGATATTTGCCATCTTCACAGTAGTTATGCCCAGATAAGTGCTCTCTTCACAGTGGTTATGCCCAGATGTTCCCCCTTCACAGGAAGTAAAAAAAATAATTAAAATACTCACCTGGCTCCTCCCATGATCTGCGCTCCCCATCATCATCAGCAGGATACTGTGACACATGGCGCTGCTGTGTAGGAGGAGCAGAGGCTCTTTCCCAGCCTGCTCCGCTCCTCCTCCTACACAGATCAGCAGGACCATGTGTGAGGACATCGTGCTGCTGCTGCTGTGGAGCGCCAGAAGCTCAATGGTGGAGCGGGGAGAAAATGGTTCCCTGTTTCACAATTACAATCAGCTGGGCTGTGCCCCCCCCCGCCCCGCCGAGACCCCCCCCCCCCCCCCCCCAGGAGAAGTGGGCCCCGGCACTTGCCCGGGCATGCCGGGTGCTGACGCCAGCCCTGATTAGAGCCTTCACCTGAAAGGATGAGACCAGGGCTAGGGGCATCCGGTGTACAGCACTTTCTGCTGGGTTGTTATTATTAAAAACACCCCCCTCTAAGTTACTCTTAAATCAAGTGGTTGTAAATGTTAGTCGTCTTTTTTGTGCCATCTTTTCCTGGCAAAGCTGGGTGACCCAACCTATATGACCTCCAATACCTGGTCCGAAATTGTACTGCTGATTTAGCTGCTGCATCATGACATGCTGCGTCACATTTATGGCACCAGTGGCAGGACAGGGTTGTAATACACTTCTATCAGGAGCGGGGAAAAAAGTCAGGTCCAGGCCAGTAGCCTCTTCAGTGCTGTGTTCCAACACCAAAGTAGCACAGTACAAGAGATTGCCGGTGCCAGCGACATGATCGCCATCACCATGCAGACAGCCCAAGGCTACATTCGCACAACCGTCTTTGTTAATGGGGATATTCACATGGCTGTTTTTTTAACGGCCGGTGAATAGCAGCCATCACAAAATAGGACGTGTCCTATTTTGGGCCGTTTTCACAGACGGACCCGATTGAAATCAATGAGATCATTTTTCACAGCCGTTAGAAGGAGGAGGAGGAGGAGTGCACCAGTCTAAATTTTCAGTTTGCACTTTATCCTCTGCCATGCAAAGAAGGAAATGCGGGCAAATCCAAACCAAAATCTGCAGGAAAATCTACATCTAATACACTTCTGTGTGCACGTAGCTAAAGGTCTCGTGAGGTTCAGCAGTGGAAACCTGAGGCTATCAATGAAGTAGATGACTTACCGCTAGGCAAGGCCGGTGCAAGGATTTTTGCCAACACAAGCGAAGCTACGTTTTGCCCCCCCCGCCCGCCCCAGAAGTTGAACTCTATGATTAAGGGCTCTTTCACACTTGCGTTGTCCGGATCCGGCGTGTACTCCATTTGCCGGAATTACACGCCGGATCCGGAAAAACGCAAGTGAACTGAAAGCATTTGAAGACGGATCCGTCTTCAAAATGCGTTCAATGTTACTATGGCACCCAGGACGCTATTAAAGTCCTGGTTGCCGTAGTAGTAGTGGGGAGCGGGGGAGCAGTATACTTACCGTCCGTGCGGCTCCCGGGGCGTTCCAGAATGACGTCAGAGCGCCCCATGCGCATGGATGACGTGATCCATGTGATCACATCATCCATGCGCGTGGGGCGCCCTGACGTCACTCTGGAGCGCCCGGGGAGCCTCACGGACGGTAAGTATACTGCTCCCCTGCTCCCCACTACACTTTACCATGGCTGCCAGGACTTTAGCGTCCCGGCAGCCATGGTAACCATTCAGAAAAAGCTAAACGGCGGATCCGGCAATGCGCCGAAACAACGTTTAGCTTAAGGCCGGATCCGGATCAATGCCTTTCAATGGGCATTAATTCCGGATCCGGCCTTGCGGCAAGTGTTCAGGATTTTTGGCCGGAGCAAAAAGCGCAGCATGCTGCGGTATTTTCTCCGGCCAAAAAACGTTCCGGTCCGGAACTGAAGACATCCTGATGCATCCTGAACGGATTTCTCTCCATTCAGAATGCATTAGGATAAAACTGATCAGGATTCTTCCGGCATAGAGCCCCGACGACGGAACTCTATGCCGGAAGAAAAGAACGCAAGTGTGAAAGGGCCCTTAGTTGACCCATTGTTGTCCGTTTGTTGCAGCCGTAATACAGACGCTAAAATGCTCCAATAGTTCGGCCATGTGAAAGCAGAGAGGTTTTCATGTTTTATGTAAATATGGCTTAAAAATGAGCAAGATAAAAAGGCACAATTAAAAAACAAACAAACCAAAATCAATGTAAAGAATCATAAGAAGGCAAATAGCGCGTGCACACAACCGCCATTTTCTGACCCATTCATTTCTATGGGGCTGATTTTTGCAACTGTTCTGCAAATTACAGAGCAAGTCCTATTCTTGTTCATACTTTCAGAAGATAACAGCCCTTGCAATTGATGGGTGTGAGAAAAATACAGAATGTACGCAGAAGGACCCCCCCTCCCCTCGCAGCTCACCTGGCCCTGGTCCCGTCTGCAGCAGCTGGCTTCTCCTCTGTGTGGTCCTGGTATCTTCTCTCTGCTTCAGACAATCGCTGGTTTGAGGACCGTATTTTTCGCCCTCTAAGACGAACCGGCCCATAAGACGCACCTAGCTTTTAGAGGAGGATAATAAGAAAAAAATATTTTCCATTACACCTCAGGTCAGACCAGCAATCAGACCCCCAATGTTAATCAGACCTCAGATCAGACCCCCAATGCCTCAGATCAGACCCCCATGTCAGACATCATCCCCCCATGTCAGCCATCATGCCCGCATGTCAGCCATCAGCCCCCCAATGTCAGCCATCATGCCCCCATGTAAGCCATCAGCCCCCCATGTCACATTTCTCCCCCTCCTTTGTACATAATCCCCTCTGTCACATCACCCCCATGTCACATTTCTCCCCATCAAGGCCTCAATGTCACATTTTTCCTCCTCCATGTCAAATTGCCTATGTCACATCAGCCCTCCATGTCACATTTCTCCCCCTCCTTGACATATTTCACCCCCTCAGTGTCACATTCCTCCTCCTCCAAACCATGTCACATCACCTCCTTTGTGTCACATCATGATCACATCATTATCCCCTATTGTGTCACATTCCCCCCCCCCATGGCACATCATCATCCCCCCCCCCCCCCCCCCCGGGCGGCCCTGGCCCCATCCCCATGTCACAGACATTGTCCCCCCTTCCATCATGTCACGGTCACTGTAACGGACCGTTTCCGCAGACAAGGGGTTAAAATCCGTTTAGGTGATAAGCCCCTTTCTGAGAGACAGGCACAGCTACTGCAGGATACACCAAACTCCCGAACTGGATACAAAGTAGCACTCCAAACTGGAACCTCACGAATAGCTGCTAGCAGACGAACAGGGATCTTACACTTCTGGCAATCGGTCCTCTAACAGCATACAGTGAATCCCCCCAATAACGAGACAAGGCTCCGTGTTGAGGGTCAAGCAGTGGACTGACTGTACTTCACGTACAGCCTCTTTTATTCATAAACCACAAACATAGTACTGCCCACAGGGGTTTGAAATGCAACCAATCAGTAATTTACAACACATACAATGATACAACAGCAACCAATCGTTCACGCCCCCAGAGGACCAGAATGAAGACTGACATAGGACAACATATCCCCACAATGCATCATGGTTTCCTCCTCTCTGTCCAGACAACCTGAAGAGCAATCCAATTATCTCTGAGGACAAAGGGAGATCGCCAATACACATGTGAGGACAACAGAACAGACATCACCATTTTAAACACACAATGGGACAATGGCACAATAGAAACACACCCGCATATTCCTCCCAAGCTGACAAGTTACTTATTATAAATTGTTACAACTTTGTGAGTTTACATTGGCCATACATACAACTTACATTAATTCAAACAGTATAACTTTGTGACAAACCTATCCAAAATTCACTTGAATAGGTTCAGGGGTTTAAAAGTTAGTATATGGCCCATAATCCAGGGGCAAGAGGCCAGCAGCCAGTCCTCTCCAAAACCCAGTGGCGAGGTTGGTTTCGCCACACATCTCCCCCCCCCCCCCAGGGAAGACTAACCAGTTACCTGACCTCACGTCGGTCGGTACCTGAGTTAGTCTGGCAGCCCACCCACAACCAAATACTGGACCTGTTGACTTTAGTAGCCTGTCTCTGTCCAGTGAGTCCACCAAGGTTGTGTTGGAAGCTGGTACTCTCGGTCTCTGTGTTGCTCCCTGGCTTGGAGTGGAGGTTGCTTTGTGGGCAGGGATCAGCGGTACTCTGCCCTGGTGCCAGCGCTACCACGGAAGAAGCCTGGTTGGAGCCTGGTTGTTGGAGGGGGAGACAGACTGTCTCTACCCCCTGTGCTGTAAGTGCAGAGACCACGGTCCCATCTGCACTGTTGTGGGGCTTACTTTGTCCCCCTGGTGCGTTAAGCTGCCGCTGGGGAGAGGGGGTAATGAGCTCCTCTCCCATACATACTTCCAGCCGCTGGGGAGGGCGACCGACCATCTCCGCTCCCAATACAGTGTCCTGCTGCTGGGGAAAGGAGACTGGGCTCTCTATTCCCTGCTGGACACTCTGCCGCTGGGGGACAGGACCGACTGTCTCTGCCCCCTGGAACTCCGCCTACCGCTGGGGAATGGAGACTGGGCTCCCAATTCCCAAAAAATCATGCTGCTGCTGGGGGGCAGGAACAACTACCTCTGCCCCCTGTAACTCTGCCTGCCGCTGAGGAGGGAGGACGCTGCTCTCCTCTCCCTGCACTTCACACTGCCGCTGGGGAATGGAGACTGGGCTCCCAATTCCCTGCAGGACCGGTGGAGAGACCTCGGTCCCATCTCTACCGGCCACCTGTGGTCCTTCCCAGTAACGCTCTACAATATCTGCCCAGCTGAATGGGTCTGGATCTGGGTCTGTCACCTTACCGTCCTGCTGAGCCTTCTCAATGGAGTGGAAGAGATCTCGGTAGTCCTGCTCCAGTTCCCACTCCAGGGTTGCTAGGTGAGCCAGGTCTTGCTCTACCTCATGGGGGTCATCCCACTCATGCCTAGCCTCCCTCTCATAGAAAATGTCCTGAAGTCTGGACTGTACAGGGCTCCCGAAGTCAAGCTCTGCAAAGGACTCCCTTAACAAGCCAGGACCATAAAACTCCTCTCCCTCTGGCTTGTCATGTTCGGCTGTCCAGGGTATATACTGTGCCATATACCACCAAAGCGCCTGGTAGGCATCCTCCAGCCATAGCTCCTGCCATACCCGGTGCTCTAGTTCCTTCACCCATTCCTCCAGGGGCTGCTCTCCCAGGAAGGGCATCTGCAGGGCCACTTGCTTCTGCAACCGCTGCTCTTCACTGGGGAGACTCTCACCCCGCTGGTATTGTAGATTATCCAGGGCCTGGTACCAAATGCCTTTCCTTAATGCATCCCGGCCATCCAGGTCCTCCTCCTCGTATAACACTGCTGGTTCCATCCCACTGCTGCCACCAATGTAACGGTACGTTTCCGCAGACAAGGGGTTAAAATCCGTTTAGGTGATAAGCCCCTTTCTGAGAGACAGGCACAGCTACTGCAGGCCACCAACCTCCCGAACTGGATACAAAGTAGCACTCCAAACTGGAACCTCACGAATAGCTGCTAGCAGACGAACAGGGATCTTACACTTCTGGCAATCGGTCCTCTAACAGCATACAGTGAATCCCCCCAATAACGAGACAAGGCTCCGTGTTGAGGATCAAGCAGTGGACTGACTGTACTTCACGTACAGCCTCTTTTATTCATAAACCACAAACATAGTACTGCCCACAGGGGTTTGAAATGCAACCAATCAGTAATTTACAACACATACAATGATACAACAGCAACCAATCGTTCACGCCCCCAGAGGACCAGAATGAAGACTGACATAGGACAACATATCCCCACAATGCATCATGGTTTCCTCCTCTCTGTCCAGACAACCTGAAGAGCAATCCAATTATCTCTGAGGACAAAGGGAGATCGCCAATATACATGTGAGGACAACAGAACAGACATCACCATTTTAAACACACAATGGGACAATGGCACAATAGAAACACACCCGCATATTCCTCCCAAGCTGACAAGTTACTTATTATAAATTGTTACAACTTTGTGAGTTTACATTGGCCATACATATAACTTACATTAATTCAAACAGTATAACTTTGTGACAAACCTATCCAAAATTCACTTGAATAGGTTCAGGGGTTTAAAAGTCAGTATATGGCCCATAATCCAGGGGCAAGAGGCCAGCAGCCAGTCCTCTCCAAAACCCAGTGGCGAGGTTGGTTTCGCCACAGTCACCATCCCCCCCCCCTCCATTTATGATTGTTGTTTGTGTAATAATTTTTTTAGAACACATTTATGCCGTGCACTCTGGCGCTAGTGCGCTCATCAGTGATCACCTACCCACCTGTCCTGCTGCTACGGCAATCTGGCTGTGTGTGAGTCAGACTCACGGATACAGTCAGCTCCAGTCCCTGCTGTCGCCCGCCGTCGCTGCGCCACTCGCCAGTCACACCCCCCTGGCCTGACGCCGTGACTGTGTTGCCGTGCTGCCGGGCCCGTGCCCTTCTGTGAGTGGAAAGTGATTTAATAAAAAATTTTAAAAAGTTGATTTTTCCGCCCTCCCCCAGGGTGCGCCCTAAGACGGCCGCTTGGTCTGCCTTATGGTAGCACTGGCCCTGCCGCTAGGGTTTTCACCTTCTTGAACTGTACGTTCAATGAGAATAGCAACATTTTTTTCGGGACAAGTAGAGTTGCACTTAGGGTACGGCCACACGGTCAGGTTTTTTGATGCAGGTTTGAAGACCCCCCTCCCCATCTAAAAGTTATCTCCTGTGGATAGGAGATAACTTGGAACAACTGGAATACTCCTTTATGAACACAGGATCGGGCATGCTGAAATCCAACTGCCCAATCCTTCTTTCCCTGACATCTTCCATTAGGAGAGAATCCTGACATCTCCATTTATTTTTGAAATAATGTGTATGGCCACCATGAGGTCCCACATCTGGTTTACACCTGCTAGTCTTTCATGTATAGCCGGGATGGGCAACCTGAGGCTCTAGAGATGTTGCAAAACTACAACTCGCAGCATGTCCACACAGCCTACAGCAGGGCATGGTGGGAGTTGTAGTTTGAAGAGCCGCAGGTTGGCCAGCCCTGATATATACCATCAGATCTGATACGGTAAGCCACAATTGCTACAATATCTCCTTGCTTCTCTCTCCAAACTTTTTATCCTATTTTCTTGATGGTTTTATGTTGTGAAGCGACATGATTTCCGATGCAAAGTTCTCATGATTGCATAAAAGGAAGGGACCTAAAACAAGTCAGCGCAGAGGAAGTCCACTGTGTAGCCGAGTTGTCTGTGACCACTTGAATATGGTGGTCAGATGGCTGGTAGTCAGAAGGAACACATCTGACAATATACAGACAATAGACAGTAAAAAGTACTGTAGTAATACAGTATTTAATGCTAATGGCGTGCTCTACCTCTGGGACCCCCATCTACCTGACCCCTATTTGTCAGGACAGCCGGCAGCAACCTCATCCAGGACCAGATAGAGAAGTAGCCATTATCTCTCCATTTAAGTCTATGGGAGTTTTGGAAACAACTGAGAAATCAAGGATCCCCGCTCCCTCGGTAAATTTCTAATGTGGGGAACCCCTTTTAAATTATACCATACTATAGCTTTAAAATTAATCTCTACCTTTTGTTATTTTATTTTTAGGTCTACAATTCTGTGCTGATTCATTTCTTAATATATCTTTATTATTTTATTTGTATATATCTTTTTTTTACAGCCACTGACACACTGTTCTAAAAGTCCTACATTGCTAAAGTTAAGACGTACGATTCTGTCTGCCGCAGCCACCTCTAGAGGGAGCTCAGGAGCTTACTGTCTTATTATTAAGTTCAGTGTATGATCAGTATGCAGTATGCTCCCGAGCTCCCCCTAGTGGTGGCTGCAAGCAACATAGATTCTATTTGTCTATGCAGGAGGCTTGGAGATCTGTGTCAGAAAAAAAGCACTATAAAGATATGTATAAAGATATTATTTAAAGATATTATTCGGCACACACTTGATTTTCAAAAAATAGCATTTAAAGCAGAAGATCAGCCCTACCTGGTTTAAATATCCTCCCGGCTCTGCTGCCCGGAAAATGTATCCAACAGAGCCACATCATAGGGCCAAGGGCTTACTTGACAAGTAGTGGGGATTAGGAGGTCTGGAAAACCGAAGACACAGTTTGGCTATTCTTTCATTGGAGACTTGAGTTCTCCTTGAAGATTTCGGAGATCAAATAGAATCAGTGAAACTACAAAGAAGCAAAAAGTGAATCATCCTACTCCATGGAAATCCAAAAGCAGCATGAAGTCATTGGAAGCTGAGCCTTAGAAACACACACAATATGGATCATCAAGGATTTTTAGTGGTCGGAAAGTTCAAGTGATGACAAGGTGACTATTCTCACTTTCCTCTCTCTTCAGAGACCCCCTGCTTTCAGTGGAAACATTATGTGCATGCAGAAGTATTTGTGGTTGCAAATACGAAACTTATTTCAGTCTGAATTTTTTGTGACCTGCCAAAGAAAGAAAAAATAGAAACAAAAAAAATCAAGATTCTGAATGTATTTGACAAAAAAAAAGATATATATATATATATATATATATACACTCACCTAAAGAATTATTAGGAACACCATACTAATACGGTGTTGGACCCCCTTTTCCCTTCAGAACTGCCTAAATTCTACGTGGCATTGATTCCACAAGGTGCTGATAGCATTCTTTAGAAATGTTGGCCCATATTGATAGGATAGCATCTTGCAGTTGATGGAGATTTGAGGGATGCACATCCAGGGCACGAAGCTCCTGTTCCACCACATCCCAAAGATGCTCTATTGGGTTGAGATCTGGTGACTGTGGGGGCCATTTTAGTACAGTGAACTCATTGTCATGTTCAAGAAACCAATTTGAAATGATTCGAGCTTTGTGACATGGTGCATTATTCTGCTGGAAGTAGCCATCAGAGGATGGATACATGTTCTCATTCTGTTTACGCCAAATTCGGACTCTACCATTTGAATGTCTCAACAGAAATCGAGACTCATCAGACCAGGCAACATTTTTCCACTCTTCAACAGTCCAATTTTGGTGAGCTCGTGCAAATTGTAGCCTCTTTTTCCTATTTGTAGTGGAGATGAGTGGTACCCGGTGGGGTCTTCTGCTGTTGTAGCCCATCCGCCTCAAGGTTGTGCGTGTTGTGGCTTCACAAATGCTTTGCTGCATACCTCGGTTGTAACGAGTGGTTCTAGCATCCACAAGGCATTTTTGCCCACAGGACTGCCGCATACTGGGTGTTTTTCCCTTTTCACACCATTCTTTGTAAACCCTAGAAATGGGTGTGCGTGAAAATCCCAGTAACTGAGCAGATTGTGAAATACTCAGACCGGCCCGTCTGGCACCAACAACCATGCCACGCTCAAAATTGCTTAAATCACCTTTCTTTCCTATTCTGACATTCAGTTTGGAGTTCAGGAGATTGTCTTGACCAGGACCACACCCCTAAATGCATTGAAGCAACTGCCATGTGATTGGTTGACTAGATAATTGCATTAATGAGAAATAGAACAGGTGTTCCTAATAATTCTTTAGGTGAGTGTATATACATACACACATTGATTTAAAGTGCATTTCAACCTTAATGGGGTTCTCCTCTTTGGACAATCCCTACTTGACAATAAGATGATGACAAAGTGTCCTCCTGCTGGGATCCCCAGTGGTCAGCTCTAAATTGTGTAGAAATCTGGAAGTAGGTGTCACATTTTCCTACAGCACCACCTCAGGTGAAATGAAGCATTGCATTGTGTCCAGCGAGCCCAGGAATGGTGAGGGGCAGAGGACAGGAGTTGCAGTATTGGCAATGACAAGGGTAGCTGTGCTCCAAGTGGCAGTCTTCACCCTGGTATTGGGGTTCTCCTGCCTGGTGGTGGTTTGGGGTGCCCTTGGTGTAGTTGGGTCTTTGGGATGCAAGGCAGGATCCCAGTGCAGTGCAAGGTAATGTGGTATGCAGGTGATGGTGTACACAATGAAGAGGCTGGTGTTAGTACAAACAGTTTACTGTACTTTACTGGGGCAGTTGGGTACATGGTTCACACAAACAGAGTCTTTACAGGTGGTTTATGTAATTTTCCCCAAGACTGCGTATAGGGAAGGGTAGGAAGTTCTCTGGTCCCCTCCAAGTCTCTCTTTCTCCAATCAGACTATACAATTTCTCCAGTCTGGGGTGTTCTCTATTTTCAGATCTATATATGCACAGCACCCTTAGCGGGGGTCAGTCTCTCCAAAACAGGTGGCTAGTCTGTCCTTTATTGTAATGAAGGACTAGAAGTTTAATGTCTCAACCACAATGCAGTGAAGTCAAGGCATCAATATGTTACCTTCACTGACTTGAATTTTGGAACTCTCTTTATATGGCTGCTACCCTTTCTTTTAGATCAACAGTTCTTTTCCTTGGGAGTTAACACATACACTGTAGCTTTGTTAGTTGCTCTTACCTCACAAGGCTAGGGGTTTCCCTGCTCAGCTCTGCTTTCTGAAAAGCTACACAGGACTAACTACCTTTTCTCTAAAGGAAGGGGAGGAACCAGCCTACACCTGACAATTGTTAGTAAGGGGATGGGTTGGTCCCACCAAGGACAACAGGTTCAGCCAACAATAATCTGTGTGGGGAGCCCTCAACTCTCTCCTGACAGACGACATTGGGAAGAAATGAATATTTTCACCCAATTGTTTTCTTCTCCAGGGAGATAAGCCACCTCTAGAACTGTTTGGGAGCGGCTTTCTCTGCTCTCCCCGCTGTATACACCGACACGTTCAGCCGAGCCGAACGTGTATGTATATGGGGAAGCTGGGAGGGAAAGGCTGTTCGACTGAAAGCTATTAAATGTGTATGGGCAGCATTAGAGGTGTACACCAATGTTACATTAACCCATTATGCAGTGGGCCGCTGGCACACTGCAAGTGTAAGACAGGACAAGACACTCTTTGTAACTGATCTAAACTCTGGCTCAGAGATGAGGATTTTGAGGAGGGGACCCCATCTATTAACTCTGAATATAAGAGCATTTGAAACTGGACAAGCCCTATAATTGAAAAAAAAATTATGACGTCTTTGAGGTGATCTCTTCTATCAAGTCCCTAACCCTTTCAAACCGAGGTTTTTTTCATTTTTGCATTTTTATTTTTCACTCCTTGCCTTTCCAAGGCCATAACTTTTTTATCTTTCCGTATGAGGGCTTGTTGTTTGCAGAACAAGTTGCACTTTCTAATGGCACATTTTAATATTGCATACAGAGCTGGAATAAAAAGCCGAATGGGGTGGAATTGTAAAAAAAATGCAATTCCGCCTGAGTTGTATGGGTTTTGTTTTTACGCCGTTCCCTATGCGGTAAAGCTGACCTGTTACTTTCATTCTTCGGGTCAGTACGATTACAGTGATACCACATTCATATAGTTTTTCTACTGAAAAAAAAAACCTGAAAAAAATTATGTATGTGTATAGAGCTGTGTAAGGGCTAATTTTTTGCAGGACGATACCATTTTTGGGTGTGTATGATTTTTCGATCACTTTTTATTCAATTTTCTTTGGGAGGTGAAGCAACCAAAAAACGGTAAATAGGCCATTTAGACTTTTTTCCGTTTTGCCATTAGCCGTAAGGGATATTTTTTAAAAATATTTTAATAGTATGGGCCATTCCGCACGCAGTGATGTCCATGATGTTTATTTTTTAATTGTTTATTTATTTTGATTTTGGGGAAAGGGGAGTGATTTGAATTTTGATGGGTTTTTTTATATTTAAAAATTTGTGTGGTTTTTTTACACTTTTTTTTTATAGTTCCCATAGGGAACTTGAACAATCAATTATGAGCCTGTATCTCTCATAGACCCCAGTGCATTAGCATTGGGGTCTATGAGACTTACAATATATTCCTATGGAGCCCTGCCACAGGCAGGGGCTCTATAGGAACCTATGTGCAGCAGCCTTACATCATTCGGGAGGACCAAGGCTGCCGCACACACCATCCAGCTCCCCTGATCACCAGTTTTTTTTGCTCCCAGATGCCATGGTCAAACAAGACCACGGCATCTGAAAGGTTAAAGGGAACCTGTCAGCAACTTTTGTTTTGCGGATCCACGGGAACGGAATTGCGGACCCGGAAGTGCGGATCCGCATTTCCGGATCCGGACAGCACATAGTGTGGCCCCATAGAAATTAATAGGTCCGCAATTCCGTTCCACAAAATGCAGAACAGAATTGCAGATGTGTGAATGGACCCTTAGGTAGAGACAGGTGAGTTGATTTCAGCGGTCTGTCATTTAAAAGTTAAAAGTAAGTGGTTGCCGAGAACCGACATCACAATCATTGCAGACTGGGCCTGGAAAAGAGTCACGGCCACCTGAGAAGAGTCAAGGTTATTCATAAATTCCTTCTCTCCCTGCCCACCTGCTGATGGCTGACAGTCTTCTACCTAGTTTTCTCTCTTTCTCTCTAGGAGAGAACTGCAGATGGGTGACAGTGCAGGAGATTATGAATAACCATGACTCTTCTCAAGTAGATTTGACTCTTTTCAAGGCCTGGGCTGCAATGATTATGATGCTGGTTCTGAGCAACCACTTACTTTTAGCTCATGAGTGACACCCCGCTGAAATCAGCATTTCTGTCACTATTTTATACTGCCCTCGGTGAGGTCAGCAAAAAGTTGGTGACAGGTTCCCTTTAAATGTATGCAATTGAGAAGGACGCACCTGGCAGCTACGGTGCCAGTTGCGCTCGTGAGAGGGCGCCATCTTTAAAGATCCGCTCTGCACTAAAAACTGCCACTTCTACAGACAGCTAACAAAAGGAGACGACAGAGAAAAGGGCAATGGATCGCCTCCCAGGGCTCCTATCGCATCCCAGGTGTAGTAGAAATGCAGAGTGGTGCGGCCTAAATGTCTCTTTATGTGTGTCACGGTGCTCCTACCTGGAACTCGCTGGACCCCAGGCTTTGGCTCCGAAGCAATAAAAAGGGGGAATCGAGGGAGTTGAAAGAATAACTTGAGTCTAGACCTTGAGATGAAGTTCAATGGCAGCTTTACTTGAATAAATGTTTTTTCAAATAGTTTTCAGGCTTTGTCTTGGTTCCAGCAGGCTTTAGCATGAACTGGCAGGGAAACTCAACTCTGCTTTATCTCTTTCTCTCTGCTGTACTGACAAGCTAGCTTAGTAACTTTGATTCCTTCTTTATGATGCAGTCCACTCTTTAGTCTCATTTAGTTTCAGCCAAGGAATAGGTTAGTGTCCTGTCAGCTCCAACATGGAATCTAAACCGGAATTATCTAGAACTGCCACACCTCCTTCTGGTAGCAAGCAGGACTGGCCTACTTCTGCCCAAAGGGGGTAAAATGGAATGGTGAGTTCCATTCTATCTAGCTATAGCTCTGCCAAATTTGCTGCCACCTGCTGGTGAACCAGGCACATTACTTGTATAACAGTTGCATAACAATATTATAGATGCCCATTGAGGTGAACCTGGAAGAGAATTACACAGATGACATTTATGTTAGACCATTAAAGACAGTAGCAGGGTGCAGGAGTGGTAACACCACGCTGGGGTGTTACAAAAGTAAGTAACTGACTGCAGAATGCAGGATCAGACTACACAGGATTGGTTTGTAGTCTGCAACCATGGAAAGGGGGGTTAGTGAGCACCTCCCAATGCGCAGGTGCACGCTGCCATGGCTGAAAACATAGAGAAAAAAAGACAATTCAACAGCACTCTGCAAACCAGATAAAGTACAATAATGCCATAGTCACAAAAAATATTATAGTGCTAATGCTACGCTTATTTATAAAGTGAGATGCTTGGCAAATGCATTTTGTACAAAACCATTTGAGCCCGTCTGCCGAACGTCAAGGCGATCTCTGTAAGACGGGTCCTAACACTAAATACTACCTGTTATGCACCATAGTTTCAGTATAGAGCTGTGGCCTGTTCTCACTACATTCATTGGAAGCTGTCAGGCACAAGGAAAGGTATGGAGTGGGCTCGGCATGCATGTTGGTACCTGCATCCCCTGGAAGTAATAGAGGCCATTTTGGCACCAAAAATGGTAAAAGGCAGAGTGGAACCAGCATGCATGTGAATCCAACACTTCCTGAACTTTTTGGCGGCCATTATGGCGCATAACAGGTAGTATTTAGTGTTAGGACCCGTCTTACAGAGATCGCCTTGACGTTCGGCAGACGGGCTCAAATGGTTTTGTACAAAATGCATTTGCCAAGCATCTCACTTTATAAATACCGTATTTTCCGCCCCATAAGACGCACCTAGGTTTTTAAAGGGGGAAAATAAGAAAAAATATATTTTTAACCAAAAGGTGTGCTTTTGGTGGGTTTTGAACTAATGGTGGTCTGTGCATGACACTATTATGGGGATCTGTGGATGACGCACTGTTATGGAGGGGATCTGTGGATGGCACTGTTATGGGGGGTTCTGTGGATGGCACTGTTATGGAGGGGGATCTGTGGATGGCACTGTTATGGGGGGATCTGTGGGTGGCACTGTTATGGAGGGGGATATGTGGATAGCACTGTTATGGGGGTGGATCTGTGGATGGCACTGCTATATATGTGTCACCCACAGATCCCCCACCCCATAACAGAGCCATCCACATATCCCCCACCCCATAACAGTGCCATCCACATATCCCCCACCCCATAATAGTGGCATCCACAGATGCCCTAATATACCATAGCTAAACCTGTGGGAGGGGGAGGGAGGAGGGGCCGGTGTAATGCAAATGCGGCGGGGCCGGTGCGGTCACTGTACTCCGGCCCCGCCGCTCACTCACTGCTTTATTGCTTAAACCTTTTATAATAATAACTTTAATTGAAGTTCCGATCCCCAGCCCCATATGTACTACTTACTAAATGTCCTGTAGCAGGCAGAACAGGGCGGGCGGCTGGCCGTAGCTCACTGACGTCACGTGCCTGCGCCGCCTACTTTATGAATGAAGTAGGCGGCGCAGGCACGTGACGTCAGTGAGTTACGGCCGGCCGCCCGTCCTGCTCTGCCTGCTACAGGACATTTAGTAAGTAGTACAGATGGGGCTGGGGATTGGAACGTCAATTAAAGTTATTATTATAAAATGTTTAAGCAATAAAGCAGTGAGTGAGTGGCGGGGCCGGAGTACAGTGACTGCAGCGGCCCCTCCTCCCTCCCCCCTCCAGCTGATACATCACAGTCTGCGATGCTGCAGCATTGCAGACTGCGATGTACAATGGCAGCATTCACCCCATAAGACACAGGGGCATGTGCGTCTTATGGGGCGAAAAATACGGTAAGTGTAGCATTAGCACTATGATATTTTTTTGTGACTATGGCATTATTGTACTTTATCTGGTTTGCAGAGTGCTGTTGCATTGTCTTTTTTTTTCTCTGTAACCATGGAGACACAGATCTGTATTAGAGCTGTAGCCACGAAACAGTGGAAGATTTGTCATCAAGGAGGTTTATAAAGTTGCCTATTTAAAAAAAAAAAATTGATACATCAGAGCAAATGCATTGTGTTTCCTACATGATACATTTTCTGAGTTGAAGAATTTTATATATTCCAGAGCTGACATCTTCCAGCATTCCCTACTGGTTCAGTGTCTGCACAGAGCTTTCTCTCATGATCTAAATTCTGGATAGTGATGGATACACACCAAGTGCTGTATGGCAATTGTCTGCAGCTAAAACTAACTGCCCCCTGCAGTGTAGGATCTCAACAAAGGTGTCAAAGGAGTGTCTGATGACAAGAGGGGAGCACAACTGTGCTCTGTGTGCTAAATGGCCTTGGGGTTTAAAGGGGTTGTTCACCTTTATGACCTTTTGAATAGACCCCACAGCATGGGCAGACTCGAGGAGATAATCTTACTTACTTGGTCCCCGTCGCTGGGTTCCGGCCCCATCACTGCCCTACCGATGCAGCAGGTTCCGGGTCTCCCCATGTCAATATTCGACCGATGCAGCCAATGACTTGTCAGAGGGGTGATATGTCACCCATGTTGCACATGACCCAACCCCTTTAAAACTAAAATTTTGTATTTTTATGTACATTTTAAGATTGTATAATAAATATATTTATTTTACATAAAATATCTATTTTTTTATAGTTATACTTTTATACCAATTTAATTTATCCGCTTACAAGGACACTCCTCTTCATGTGGTTTGAGTGGACATCACCACAGGAAACCTTGAATGTTGCTTCTTCGAATCCTAAGGGGTTGTCCAACCCCCCAAGAAGTCACTGGTGAGGCCAAAAGATACATGACATGATCACTCTCCATCTGATGAGGAACTGGCAGCCGTGGGGATGGCGGTTTCGGCTCTGGAAAGAAAGAGCTTTCAAAAGGTGAGTTTGTTTTGGTGGCTCAAACAACCCCTTAAAGGAGTTGTCTCACAGGAAAGAAAAATTAAATGCCCTATTAGCACACAGAGAAGGAGAAATTGCCTGACACCCCCTTTATCTAAACGCTCTGGTGGACTCCTTGATAAGGGGTCATCCTTGATAGGAAGGGGTCATCCTTGATAAGACTATCATTTATGATTGGTGGGGTCCAACCGATCCCGAGAATCAAGGGTCTCTCTTTAATTGAATGGGGCTGTGCTGCAAAGCTGGGTGGCTGGTCACATGGTCTTCTAAAATTTCAAAATCGGTAGGGATGCCGGAGAGTGGATCATATTTAAGCAATATGGCATTACTTTACAAGATAGGAAAAACTCCTTCAAGGGGGTCTTATCCTTTACCCCCGATATTGCTGAGTCTTTTCAGATACTGGACCATTGAAGGACCAATACTCTCATCTTTTCTGTCCTTTTAGTCCTGACAACCCATGTATGGATCTTACCCTCAGAATGTACCACGGGAGGTGTTTTTCAGGATTTTATCACCTGGATATACACATTTGCTTTCAAGACCCACAATAACCTTTAAGAAATGCTATTTTTATCCTTACCATGAATGGAGAACAGATGTATTAAATATTAACATTGGCTCATAGACTAAACAGCATATACTGCCCACCTCGAACATATACATTAAAACATTGCTGGGACTTCAAAGACATTCTCCACATTGTTTTATGGGAACAAACGTATGAAAGTTTGAAAAAGTGAAAAGAAAATACCTTCAAAGTTATATGTGTCAGAAACAGTAGATGCCTTTGCCGATTGTAGAGTCACTTTTACATGGTAAAGCATCCATTTTCGATTTACAGGGCCACAGGGAGAGACCAAGGACACCATCTATGCTGCAGATGAAGCCTAACCCCTTGGCTCCCAAGCGTCCTACCATCAGTGGTACCAACCACATAAAGATCAAATCTATTATAGGGCTCCGTCTAGAAGTGCATAGAGCTAATATCTTAAGGAGTTTTCATTTTTTTGATTTTTTTGGAAATTTGTATGGAATTAAGCCGTCATACTCCTTAAGATTGCATATGTATGGAGATATTCGCTCCTAGAAGCTTTCCTTCATATAAAGAGCACCGTAAGCAGAATTATATGGCCACATGAAATATACACCATAAATTGACAGCTCTTACGTGGTGTAGCATAGAGGCTCTGTCGGCTCTCCTGTGTGGTGTAGTATAGAGGATCTGTCGGCTCTCCTGTGTGGTGTAGTATAGAGGATCTGTCGGCTCTCCTGTGTGGTGTAGTATAGAGGATCTGTCGGCTCTGCTGTGTGGTGTAGTATAGAGGATCTGTCGGCTCTCCTGTGCAGTGTAGTATAGAGGATCTGTCGGCTCTCCTGTGTGGTGTAGTATAGAGGATCTGTCGGCTCTGCTGTGTGGTGTAGTATAGAGGATCTGTCAGCTCTCCTGTGTGGTGTAGTATAGAGGATATGTCAGCTCTCCTGTGTAGTGTAGTATAGAGGATCTGTCAGCTCTCCTGTGTGGTGTAGTATAGAGGATCTGTCAGCTCTCCTGTGTGGTGTAGTATAGAGGATCTGTCAGCTCTCCTGTGTGGTGTAGTATAGAGGATCTGTCAGCTCTCCTGTGTGGTGTAGTATAGAGGATCTGTCAGCTCTCCTGTGTGGTGTAGTATAGAGGATGTCGGCTCTCCTGTGTGGTGTAGTATAGAGGATCTGTCGGCTCTCCTGTGTGGTGTAGTATAGAGGATCTGTCGGCTCTCCTGTGCGGTGTAGTATAGAGGATCTGTTGGCTCTCCTGTGTGGTGTAGTATAGAGGATCTGTCTGCTCTCCTGTGCGGTGTAGTATAGAGGATCTGTCAGCTCACCTGTGTGGTGTAGTATAGAGGATCTGTCGGCTCTCCTGTGTGGTGTAGTATAGAGGATCTGTCGGCTCTCCTGTGTGGTGTAGTATAGAGGATCTGTCAGCTCTTCTGTGTGGTGTAGTATAGAGGATCTGTCGGCTCTAGTGTGTGGTGTAGTATAGAGGATCTGTCAGCTCTCCTGTGTGGTGTAGTATAGGGGATCTGTCAGCTCTCCTGTGCGGTGTAGTATAGAGGATCTGTCGGCTCTCCTGTGTGGTGTAGTATAGAGGATCTGTCAGCTCTCCTGTGAGGTGTAGTATAGAGGATCTGTCGGCTCTCCTGTGTGGTGTAGTATAGAGGATCTGTCGGCTCTCCTGTGAGGTGTAGTATAGAGGATCTGTCGGCTCTCCTGTGTGGTGTAGTATAGACTAGAGGATCTGTCGGCTCTCCTGTGTGGTGTAGTATAGAGGATCTGTCAGCTCTCCTGTGAGGTGTAGTATAGAGGATCTGTCGGCTCTCCTGTGTGGTGTAGTATAGAGGATCTGTCAGCTCTCCTGTGAGGTGTAGTATAGAGGATCTGTCGGCTCTCCTGTGTGGTGTAGTATAGAGGATCTGTCGGCTCTCCTGTGTGGTGTAGTATAGAGGATCTGTCAGCTCTCCTGTGTGGTGTAGTATAGAGGATCTGTCTGCTCTCCTGTGCGGTGTAGTATAGAGGATCTGTCAGCTCTCCTGTGTGGTGTAGTATAGAGGATCTGTCAGCTCTTCTGTGTGGTGTAGTATAGAGGATCTGTCAGCTCTCCTGTGTGGTGTAGTATAGAGGATCTGTCAGCTCTCCTGTGTGGTGTAGTATAGAGGATCTGTCAGCTCTCCTGTGTGGTGTAGTATAGAGGATCTTTCAGCTCTCCTGTGTGGTGTAGTATAGAGGATCTGTCAGCTCTCCTGTGTGGTGTAGTATAGAGGATCTGTTGGCTCTCCTGTGTGGTGTAGTATAGAGGATCTGTCGGCTCTCCTGTATAGTGTAGTATAGAGGATCTGTCATCTCTGCTGTGTGGTGTAGTATAGAGGATCTGTCAGCTCTCCTGTGTGGTGTAGTATAGAGGATCTGTCGGCTCTCCTGTGTGGTGTAGTATAGAGGATCTGTCAGCTCTCCTGTGTGGTGTAGTATACAGGATCTGTCAGCTCTCCTGTGTGGTGTAGTATAGAGGATCTGTCAGCTCTCCTGTGTGGTGTAGTATAGAAGATCTGTCGGCTCTCCTGTGTGGTGTAGTATAGAGGATCTGTCAGCTCTCCTGTGTGGTGTAGTATAGAGGATCTGTCAGCTCTCCTGTGTGGTGTAGTATAGAGGATCTGTCAGCTCTCCTGTGTGGTGTAGTATAGAGGATCTGTCAGTTCTCCTGTGTGGTGTAGTATAGAGGATCTGTCAGCTCTGCTGTGTGGTGTAGTATAGAGGATCTGTCGGCTCTCCTGTGTGGTGTAGTATAGAGGATCTGTCGGCTCTCCTGTGTGGTGTAGTATAGAGGATCTGTCGGCTCTCCTGTGTGGTGTAGTATAGAGGATCTGTCGGCTCTCCTGTGTGGTGTAGTATAGAGGATCTGTCGGCTCTGCTGTGTGGTGTAGTATAGAGGATCTGTCGGCTCTCCTGTGTGGTGTAGTATAGAGGATCTGTCAGCTCTCCTGTGTGGTGTAGTGTAGAGGATCTGTCAGCTCTCCTGTGTGGTGTAGTATAGAGGATCTGTCAGCTCTGCTGTGTGGTGTAGTATAGAGGATCTGTCAGCTCTCCTGTGTGGTGTAGTATAGAGGATCTGTCAGCTCTCCCGTGTGGTGTAGTATACAGGATCTGTCAGCTCTCCCAAGTGGTGTAGCATAGAGGATCTGTCGGCTCTCCTGTGCAGTGTAGTATAGAGGATCTGTTGGCTCTCCTGTGCGGTGTAGTATAGAGGATCTGTTGGCTCTCCCGTGTGGTGTAGTAAAGAGGATCTGTCAGCTCTCCTGTGTGGTGTAGTAAAGAGGATCTGTCAGCTCTCCCGAGTGGTGTAGTATAGAGGATCTGTCATCTCTCCTGTGCAGTGTAGTATACAGGATCTGTCAGCTCTCCTGTGTGGTGTAGTATAGAAGATCTGTCGGCTCTCCTGTGTGGTGTAGTATAGAGGATCTGTCGGTTCTCCCGTGTGGTGTAGTATAGAGGATCTGTGGGCTCTCCCGAGTGGTGTAGTATAGAGGATCTGTCAGCTCTCCTGTGTGGTGTAGTATAGAGGATCTGTCAGCTCTCCTGTGTGGTGTAGTATAGAGGATCTGTCAGCTCTCCTGTGTGGTGTAGTATAGAGGATCTGTCAGCTCTCCTGTGTGGTGTAGTATAGATCTGTCGGTTCTCCCGTGTAGTGTAATATAGAGGATCTGTCGGCTCTCCTGTGCGGCGTAGTATAGAGGATCTGTCGGCTCTGCTGTGCCGCGTAGGATAGAGGATCTGTAGTCTCTGCTGTGTGGTGTAGTATAGAGGATCTGTCATCTCTCCTGTGCAGTGTAGTATACAGGATCTGTCAGCTCTCCTGTGTGGTGTAGTATAGAAGATCTGTCGGCTCTCCTGTGTGGTGTAGTATAGAGGATCTGTGGGCTCTCCCGAGTGGTGTAGTATAGAGGATCTGTCGGCTCTCCTGTGTGGTGTAGTATAGAGGATCTGTCAGCTCTGCTGTGTGGTGTAGTATACAGGATCTGTCAGCTCTCCTGTGTGGTGTAGTATAGAAGATCTGTCGGCTCTCCTGTGTGGTGTAGTATAAAGGATCTGTCGGCTCTCCTGTGTGGTGTAGTATAGAGGATCTGTCAGCTCTGCTGTGTGGTGTAGTATACAGGATCTGTCAGCTCTCCTGTGTGGTGTAGTATAGAAGATATGTCGGCTCTCCTGTGAGGTGTAGTATAGAGGATCTGTCGGCTCTCCTGTGCGGTGTAGTATAGAGGATCTGTCGGCTCTCCTGTGTGGTGTAGTATAGAGGATCTGTCAGCTCTCCTGTGTGGTGTAGTATAGATCTGTCGGCTCTCCTGTGCGGTGTAGTATAGAGGATCTGTCAGCTCTCCTGTGTGGTGTAGTATAGATCTGTCGGTTCTCCCGTGTAGTGTAATATAGAGGATCTGTCTGCTCTCCCATGTGGGGTAGTATAGAGGATCTGTCGGCTCTCCTGTGTGGTGTAGTATAGAGGATCTGTCAGCTCTGCTGTGTGGTGTAGTATACAGGATCTGTCAGCTCTCCTGTGTGGTGTAGTATAGAAGATCTGTCGGCTCTCCTGTGTGGTGTAGTATAGAGGATCTGTCGGTTCTCCCGTGTGGTGTAGTATAGAGGATCTGTCGGCTCTCCTGTGTGGTGTAGTATAGAGGATCTGTCAGCTCTCCTGTGTGGTGTAGTATAGATCTGTCGGCTCTCCTGTGCGGTGTAGTATAGAGGATCTGTCAGCTCTCCTGTGTGGTGTAGTATAGATCTGTCGGTTCTCCCGTGTAGTGTAATATAGAGGATCTGTCTGCTCTCCCATGTGGGGTAGTATAGAGGATCTGTCAGCTCTCCTGTGTGGTGTAGTATAGAGGATCTGTCGGCTCTCCTGTGTGGTGTAGTATAGAGGATCTGTCAGCTCTGCTGTGTGGTGTAGTATACAGGATCTGTCAGCTCTCCTGTGTGGTGTAGTATAGAAGATCTGTCGGCTCTCCTGTGTGGTGTAGTATAGAGGATCTGTCGGTTCTCCCGTGTGGTGTAGTATAGAGGATCTGTCGGCTCTCCTGTGTGGTGTAGTATAGAGGATCTGTCAGCTCTCCTGTGTGGTGTAGTATAGATCTGTCGGCTCTCCTGTGCGGTGTAGTATAGAGGATCTGTCAGCTCTCCTGTGTGGTGTAGTATAGATCTGTCGGTTCTCCCGTGTAGTGTAATATAGAGGATCTGTCTGCTCTCCCATGTGGGGTAGTATAGAGGATCTGTCGGCTCTCCTGTGTGGTGTAGTATAGAGGATCTGTCAGCTCTGCTGTGTGGTGTAGTATACAGGATCTGTCAGCTCTCCTGTGTGGTGTAGTATAGAAGATCTGTCGGCTCTCCTGTGTGGTGTAGTATAGAGGATCTGTCGGTTCTCCCGTGTGGTGTAGTATAGAGGATCTGTCGGCTCTCCTGTGTGGTGTAGTATAGAGGATCTGTCAGCTCTCCTGTGTGGTGTAGTATAGATCTGTCGGCTCTCCTGTGCGGTGTAGTATAGAGGATCTGTCAGCTCTCCTGTGTGGTGTAGTATAGATCTGTCGGTTCTCCCGTGTAGTGTAATATAGAGGATCTGTCGGCTCTCCCATGTGGGGTAGTATAGAGGATCTGTTGGCTCTCCTGTGCGGCGTAGTATAGAGGATCTGTCGGCTCTGCTGTGCCGCGCAGGATAGAGGATCTGTAGTCTCTGCTGTGTGGTGATCTCCCTTATAGGTATTTGTGACCTACCAAAAGACTATTTTACATTTGAGATAATAATTAGGGCTTTACATCTGACACATATACATGTAGTGAAGTGTTGCAGTCATTAGGGAGATCAACATTTGTCTTCAGAAGCTGATATATGACAGCAGTTGAATCAGCTTCCTGTTCTTGAAAGACGGGTGACTTAAGCGTATAACAGTAATTTATTAATTTACTAATTGTGGAAAATGAAAAAAGCAGCTGGGGCTTTTCATAGTTTCAGTTCTTTCATAACCTTTACAATACCCAGTTTCACCCACATCATATATTAATATAAATCCAAAAAAAGCATGAAAATAATCCCCAGCAGTACTGATGGCGCTGACTAGAAGAGATCTCAGACCTACCTAAGGGCCACAGTACCGCCATACTGTACCTCAGCACTTTTATTATTATTACAGAAATAGTGAAGGCACCACATGAGTGGCTATGGATCTATAGGGATTCCATGTGCCATCATACCGGCCTCGCACATGAAGCTTAAAAGGGGTTCTCCAGGAATTAAGAAAATGAAAATACGTAAATATTACTTTATTATAAATATATTCTCAAATACCTTTCATTAGTTATAATGGCTCGTTTTGTCTGGGGAGCAATCATCAGGAGAAACAAAATGGCCACTGTCCTATTAGTACATACAAAACCTGTCCTAATCACACAGGAGGACAAGTTACTTCACAACACTGAGGTAAAAAGCTGCCTCATCCTCCTTTCTGCTCTGCTTGTCAGGGATTATGATCCTGAATAGAGTTTAATATGATGTTTAGCTGAATCATTGTGGGAATGGAGTTCATGAGGAGACATGAAGTACAGAAAGGATGGACAGGACAGATTGTGGGGCTGTGGTAATGGAGACTGCATACAAGAGCTGCTGCTCATTAGCCACATCTGCTCATAAACTCAATTCCAACAGAGACTCAGCTAAAGATCTTATCATCTGTATTCAGGATCATAATCCTGGACAGGTAGAGCAGAGAGGAGGATGAGGCAGCTTGTTATCTCAGTGTTGTGAAGTAACTTGTCATGCTGTGTGATTAGGACAGGTTTTGTGTGTACTAATAGGACAGCGGCCATTTTGTTTCTCCTAATGATTGCTCCCTAGACAAAATGAGCTATTATAACTAATGTAAGGCATTTGGAAAGAACCCCTTTAAGAGAAACCGGAGAACCCCTTTGTCACATTTGGACAGCCGTAATTCAGTATCTGTAGCGTAGTAATAAAACCTGGAATTTGGCCCCCAACTCCAAGTTAATATGTTCAACTTATATCACTGTTGGGTGCTATGGTCATTTATAGTAGGTTCATTTAAATCTGAGAGAGTCTAGGTCCTGGCGCTGTAATTTAGATGCTAAAATGCAGCCACATTGCAGCTTAAAGGGAACCTGTCACCGGGATTTGGGGTATAGAGCTGAGGACATGGGTTGCTAAATGGCCGCTAGCACATCCGCAATACCCAGTCCCCATAGCTCTGTGTGCTTTAATTGTGTAAAAAAACGGTTTGATATATATGCAAATTAACATAAAAGAGTCATATCTTAATTGTGTGACCAGAGAAGAGTCATATTTTCAAGCTCTGACTCATCTCAGGTTAATTTGCATATGTATCAAATCGGTTTTTATACACAATAAAAGCACACAGAGCTATGGGGACTGGGTATTGCGGATGTGCTAGCGGCCATCTAGCAACCCATGTCCTCAGCTCTATACCCAAAATCCCGGTGACAGGTTCCCTTTAAGACCAATTGCACACACAGGTAATACAGGTCACTTTAAGACCAGAAGTCTCAGTTAGCCCACAGGGTGAATAGGACAAGTGTTGAGCGAAGCGAGCTTCGGATACTTCATCTGAAGTCGCTTCGTCCAAAACTTCGGAATAATACTGTCTCCGTACAGTATTAGAATGTATGGGCTTCAGTTCTGACTATGGCTCCGTTTTAAGTTTTATAGTGGTTTTCCACTTTAAAAATCAACCACCGAAGTTATTCAACAAAGTCACGCGCGAATAACTAACTTCGGCTCATCGAAGCCCATACATTCTAATACTGTACGGAGGACAAAAAATAAAAATAAATACCTGATACTAGTATAAGACGCATACCTCTTTCTATCATTTGTTAGCAGTGATTCGCTGCGTGAAAATGTTTTCACATAGGAAAGAGAAGCCCTATAGCAGTCGTGTGGTCTGCCTCCATTGAAGGTATGTGTTACGGTGGGGAGTGGGGGAAACCCCCCCACTGTGCGGTGTCAAAGGGTAAAAGGGGATCAGCCTGGCCAAAAGGAGAAATAAGGGAGCAGGTCACCTCCTACAGCGTCCCTAATCCTCACCGTATGAGCGGACCCCGAAGGTAGGACGGCTCATACTCAGGGTTCCTAGAGACCCTAAGTCACACTGGTAATCCCTCACCAAGAGCAGGGAAGAGACGACCTGTTCATCCCAGTCATGGAGGAACAGGAGTCTCTGTCTGAGGCCAGGCTGCAAGGAGAGGGGAACACATACAGCGTAAGGAGATGGCAGGTAAGCGAAACCAATAACACACTTACCTGCCACAGACACACTGACTGGAACCCGTGCACTAGTGCTGCTGTCCATTAAAGGACACAGCACACACCACAAACCACACAGGAACCCAGGACATCCATAGCTGCAATAAACGTGAGACAGGGGAATGTCTAGCAAACATGCTGGACACCAACCACCACCAGACATGTAACACCAAACTAGACATACAAACACCCTGAACATAACCCACTCCATACAAATAGGGACAGGAAAGGAAGTAGACACCGGGATGACATTGGTGACCACAAGGGTGGCCTTCACTGGACACATGGAACACCCTGGACTGGAGCAGAGCTCCAGCACCAGCCACAGCTGAAGTACAACTGACTCCAGTCAGGAAACCACAGAAGATGTAAGCCAAGTGACCACACCCAGTCAGGGAGTTAACCCTTACAGCACCAGACAGAGGGAGGCTACAACTTAAAGGGGAAGTGCACACACAAGCATACTAAACCATGTCACGGCAAACACCCAGAAGGCCAAGACACTGCCACCGCATGGTCTCACAGCAACACGTTGCCGCGGGCAATCGCAAGTGTGGCAACAGTGTCACAGCGCAAACCAAAGGCCGTGACAGTATGCCACTAGTACAGCCCCTTTAAGTCCTGTTTCAGAGAGCTATATTCAACTAGGCAGTTTGACTAAACTTAAGAGGGTTGTCACACAAAAAAAAAAAATCAACATTGTTCCACTGGATGTGAATACTTGAATGAATGAAAGGGCACCTCCCCCAAAGCTGTTATAGGGAGAGAGCTGCAGCAGAAAGGACACACCCCTGAGCCGTGATAGGGAGTGGGCTGCAGCAGAAAGGACATGCCCCTGAACTGCCAGCTTGAAATAAATCTAGAAGAACTATTGGAGCAATGAAAATTGAGGCAGGACAGATGCAAAAAAAATATTATGTAGTGACAAATCAATTAATAACATGTTCAGAATGTGTAAAAAAAAATGTAGAGTGAAGTTGGCCTTAGTAAGATTTTGCATGAAGCAATAGAAATTACACATAGTTCAATCATTTTTTAATGCATATTAAGGGTGGATTCATACAGAGTTTTGTGAAGAAGGTTTTGAGGCAGATTTTCCTGCAGGTTTTTCAGACAAAGCCGGAAGTGGATCCAGCAGGAAGAAGATTATTGCGGACTCCTTTTGAATCCAAAACCTTCTCCTAAGAACTCTAAGTGAACCACTCCTTAGGGTTCCTTCACACATAACAAAGTTAAAAAAAACACCTCAAACATTGGTGGCATATCGCTAGGATATGCCACCAATGTCAGATAGGTGGGTAGTCCCACCTCTGGGAGCTCCCGAAGCGAAGGAGAGTGCACTGCGCATGCACAGCAACCCTCCGTTAAGTTCTATGGGAGTGCCGAAAATTGCCAAAAGGTGTGCTCAGCTGTTTTTGGAAGTCCCATAGAAACGAGTAGAGGGCGTCCTGTTCCTGTCCCAAGTTTGAAAATAATCCACTGCAGGTATTCTTGTCTGCATAGGATGGAAATTCGGATTTCTCGTTTGGACTCGAGGAATATCTTCTTGCTTTATTTTGGCTAATGTTGTAAAATCCAAATTAAATAAGCACTTCAACCCCGTTCCGGGGTGCATAACTGATGGATAGGATCCATTTTTTTGTTTTTTTAAAGGATCCCTTTTTTTTTACAGGATCCTGTTTTGTTTTTTTCTGTTCTTGTGACGGATCAGAAGAATGGAAAATGAAACTGTGATGCGAACTCTCCCTTTGGGGTCATACAGGCGACCGTTGGCTGTTTTGCGGTCTGCAAATTGCAGATTCGCTAAACACGGATACCGGCCACGTCCATTTCACGGAACGGCTGGCTCCATAATGCGGACAAGAGTAGGACATGTTCTATAATTTTGCAGATGGCATGCAACAGACTTATGGAGTGCTATCCGCATCTTTTGCGGCCCATTGAAGTGAATGGGTCTGCATCCAACCTTCAAAAATTGCGGATCGGATGGGGACCCAAACTACGCTCATGTGCATGAGCCCTTACTTGGAATCAGCAACCCTGAAGGGAAAAGTCTTTCAGGTGCTTCTCAACATTTTTTTATTTTATTTTTTTAAGCTCACCAAGGGCGTACAGAATATTTGAAGCTGGTGTAAAGGGTTAATAACCTGCTCATGGGGGAAACTGGAATAGTTTTGCAGACAAGAACACGCATTTTGACAATAAGGCCAATAGCGGGAAGTTACAGAGGAATGTCTGACAATCTCTCATGTGTTACTCAAATGCTGGACTCTATGAAACTTTGCTAGAGGATAAATCAATGTTCTGCAGATTTAAAGTCTGCAACGCAGGTCAATAACACTGCAGCTTTTTTTTTGTATTTGCAGTGTGTGGGTGAGATTTCTTAAAATATCATCCACATTGCTGGTTCTGTAAAACATTGTGGATTTCCAATACACAAATCCAGTGTTTGTCCTGTTAGATGTACCCTAAAAGGACGTTTGAGGCACTTGCAGTAGTTATAGGTTTTCATCAGATCAAAATTTTACTGTTATCCACTATAGCCTTATCTACTCCTGGATGATCCTAGATGGATCCAGCAGGATTAAAGAGGGTGGAAGGTATGGAAGCAGGTATTTGTATTCTATGAGAGCGGCCTCCCTCGGGCCCCAGGACCAATGCAGACCAGCGCATGAGCAATGTATCCTTGTTCTGCAAAATGCAGAGGGAGATGAGCTTGCCATAGTTTACACGCACAGTGACTATACACTTGGCACCCTGAGCTCAAGTAGAATGCTGGACATATGATTGTCTCTTTTATCCATCTAGCCAAGGTCTGTTTTGAGGCTTCCACCGAACTGAATCAAAAGATTAGCCGATTTTCTCCAGGATTCTGTTCTCTGAAGATACGCCAGGATTATTCTTCTGATGTCTAGACAATGGAAATGCTCCTCCTGTACCTTCCTGGGGGAGGCACAAAAGGAAGGAAGAATTATTTCCCGTTCTCTATGAAAAAGAGAGACCACCTTTGGTAAGAAAAACGGATCCAGCCTTAGTATTATACGGTCGGCTAAGATCTTCAAGTATGATTCAGCAATCGACAAGGCCTGAATCTCTCCTATAAGTACAAGGAACGAGGCGTTGAGGGACAAAAGCTTATCAGATATATGTTCTACTGGTTCAAACTGTGTATTACGAAGGGCATTTAGGACTACACTTAAATCCCACACTGGAAGAGTCTGTCTGAATGTAGGTCTCATCCTAGACACTGCCTTTACAAATCTTTTTATCCATCTATTTTCCGCCAACGGAGTGTCAAGAAAACAGGCTAATGCCGAAATCGGAACTTTTAGGGTACTAGGTTTTAGCCCCATATCAAATCCCATCTGAAGAAAATCCAGAATGTTACCTATTGAGGGGAAAGCATTATCTGGATGATTAAGAGACAACCATGATTTAAACTTCTTCCATATCTTGTTGTTTATGGCCGAAGTTACTGGTTTACAACTGTTCTGTAAAGTCAATATTACCTTGCCTGCCTCTCAGGATCCAGGCTGTCAGATTCAGCTTCTCGAGGTCCGGGTGTTTTAACCCCTTAGTGACCAGCCTATTTTGGGCCTTACTGACCAAGTGTTTTTCTTCCTTTTTTCATTGTGGCGTTCCAAGAGCTATAACTTTTTTATTTTTCCATTTATATAGCATTATGAGGGCTTGTTTTTTGCGGGACAAGTTGTAGTTTTAAATGGCGCCATTTTGGGGTACACATAACTTTTTGATTAACTTTTATTAACTATTTCTGGGAGGGAGATGGGAAAAACAGCAATACTGCCACTGCGTTTTTATGTTAGAGCAGGGCCGCAGCTCTCATGTGAGAGCTGGCTCCCCATGCAGCGCTTAGACTGGGTCGCCGTAAAAAAGCGGCGGCCCAGCCTAAGGCCCTTAAGTGACCGACGTAAAAACACGTATGGGTGGTCACTAAGGGGTTAAAGGACCTTGTAGAAGGAGATCCTGTCTCTTTGGAAGGGATATTGGATCTGCAATAAACATCTCCTTCAGAATTGAGAACCAACACCTCTTGGGCCAAGCTGGAGCGATCAAAATAGCTGAACTCGCTCTTAATTTCCTCAATACCGCAGGCATTAGTGGTAAAGGTGGGAACGCATATCCCAGATCCATAATCCAATCCTGAGTGCATCCACTCCCACCGGATTGTCTCTTGGATTTAGAGTGTAGAAATAATCCACTTGAGAATTCTCCCTTGATGCAAAGAGGTCTATTTGTGTACTGCCCCACTTGAGACAAATCAGTTGGAATACTTCCTTGTTGAGCATCCACTCTCCTGGGTTGAATTTGTGCCGTTGTATACTCCTTTTAGGTGAATAGCTGAAATGGATAGAACGTTCTTTTCTGCCCATGTAAAAATCTGGTCTGCTAGACCCTGAAGAGGGCTTCTTGTTCCTCCCTGACGTTTGAGATAGCAGACAGTGGTCATGTCAGAGAGTATTTTGAGGTGTTGGTCCTGAAATAAATGCCCTGCCGCCTTCAAAGTTTCCAGAACTGCTTTCAGTTCTTTGAAATTGGAGGATCATTGACTGTCCTAGATGGACCATTTTCCCTGAAAGAAGCAGTCTTTCCAATGGGCGCCACAACCTTTCTCACTTGCGTCCGTGGTGATTACCGCCGCTGGAGACATATTGCTGGGAACCCCCCTCTGTAGGTTTTTCAGATCCAACCACCAGGATAGGGAGCTCCTTAAGTTCTCTGGAAGGATAATTTTGGAATTGAGGGAGAGGTGGTCTCTGTCCCATCTTGATAGCACTGTCTCCTGTAAAGTACTTAAATGGAATTGTGCCCAAGGGACCATTGGGATGCAAGATGTCATGAGTCCCAGTATTTGCATGGATTCCCTTAAGGTACAATGTTCCTTTCTTCTGAAGGAGTAGATTCTTTCTTTTCTCTTTTCTTGTTTCAAACGAGGTAGATAAGAACGCTGCTCCTCTGAGTTTAGAAGAGTTCCCAGAAATATTTTCCTGGTATCTGGGTGCAGGTCCGATTTCTCGTAATTTGCTATCCATCCCAATTCTTTTAATAGGGATAAGGTCTTTTGAAGATGATCCTCCAGAAGCTGTTCCGATTTTGTTACGAGTAGAAAATCGTCCAGGTATGGCACTATCATTATGTGACTGCCTCAAATAGGCCATTATCTCTGCCATCAATTTCGTAAATATACGTGGGGCTGATGATATTCCAAACGGAAGACATTGGAACTGGTAGTGGTAGATTCTTCCTTTGATTCTTATTGCAAATCTCAGGTACTGTTAGTGCTTTTGATGAATGGGGATGTGATAGTATGCATCCTTTAAGTCTATAGTGCACAAGAATGCTCCCGGAGTTATAAGTGGAATTGTAGATCTTATTGACTCCATCTTGAATTTGTGGTATATAATCCATGTGTTGAGGAACTTAAAATTTATTATCGTCCTTAATGACCCATCTGGCTTTTTTTACGAAGAACAGTTTTGAATAATGTCCCTTGAATTCCTGTGGATAAGGCACCGGGATTATTGCTCCTAGACTGGCAAGTTTCTGTATGTCTGCTAGAAGCTGCTCCTGTAGAGACGTGGTCTTAAATTCCGTAATTTAAACATCGTGGGGAGGACAACGGAATTCTAGTCTGAATCTAGAATCCACTGGTTGTGCGCAATTCGCAGCCACCTCTGCCAGAAGTAACGAAGCCTTCCCCCCACCGGACCGGCGTCATTGTTTTCCTGGATTATTATTGGAATTTGGATTGAGGAGAAATCCTCTTTCTCCTTTAGGATAGCTCCATCTCCCTGTCTTGCCTTTACCTCTAGGTGTTGTATGTTGAAACCAGAGCATTTCCAAAATGGCTGCAGCTTCCTTGATTTCTCCGGAAAGCCTTTCTTATCCGCTGCTCTTTCTGGAACAGTAAGTATCCAGGACTGGTCCAAACAGATAAGATCCAGAGAAGGGGATTGCACATAATTTATTCCTGGAAGCTATGTCCCCTGCCCATGACTTAAGCCAAAGAGCCCGCCTTGCCGTATTTCTTAATGTCTCATTTCGAGACGAAAACTGATAGACTCAGCTGAAGCCCTCTTCAACAGTGGTAGAGACTCCAATATCTCCTCTTTAGAGGTTTTTAATTTGAGATGGTTTTCAAGCTGATCTAGCGAGATTCATTGCTCTGACTACTGACGTGGCAGCAATATTTGTGCCGATAGACATACCCGAAATTTCCCACGCATTCTTTAATAATCCATCTATTTTATGATCCATCGGATCTTTCATCTTAGATGTCAAAATCATAGTTTTTCCGCATCTTCCCACTCCTCCTTTATTAATTCTTTCAAATTTGAGTTTACTGGAAAGAGTTTCTTCTCTCAGGCCACCAAATATCTCATCCTGAATACTTTGGGCCTGTTCCTCATCTTCTACCACTATAGTTTGTCTTACTGCAGTTAGAAGGGGATCTAGATCCTCGCAGGAAAAGAGGTACCTCCTCAATTCTTCCAAAAAGGAGGAAGGGAAATGCTGATCATCTTCCTCCAAACCTAAGGGACCCAATTATAGTCTATGGGGCCCGTGGGCTCTGTTCGGCTCAGTTATATGCTGAATCCGTTCGTTCCCTTTTCCTGCCCCTAAACAGGGCAGAAAGTAAAGGGTGAACGGTGATGTGAACGAAGCCTTAGACACAGACACCTGAACTTCCTCTCATCATAACTCAAGTCCGACAAAAAAAGAAGGGAGAGGACAGGGAAAGTAATTTATATAACCCTGGGGAGGGGAATCTGCACTAGCCTTTTGCTTTCCAGATACCTGGACCTCCATGATGCACAGACTGAACCCCTCAGCTGCCGTCATATAAATGAACTTACCCCCATTAGGTCCACCCCCCAAAGCTGCATCGCTCCTCCTCGTCCTGGGGGACTCATTCCATGGAAGAGTTGACCCCCATGCGAGGCCTCACTAAATCAAGGCCTCCAGCATGCAACGACTGGCGCTGACATCTTCTTCCAGCCACGTGACCTGATCGGCAATCTCACACACAGGGGCAAGCCCAGAGGAGACGCGGGCCAGCCCAGAACGCCCTCAGGAGAAGCGGCATTGGCTTCCCCGATACCGCAGCTTCCTCCGCAGAGATGATGCAGGAGTTTTGGATCGGACGCTTCACCAAGCTCCCTACAGGTATTGGGAAAGAGCTAGGGGTCCCCTTCCCAGAGGGGTGCTAGCTTAGTCTACCGGAGACTGAGGAGAGGCATAAACCCCCCGACCCAGCCTTCTTTACTAAAATAGGGTTCTTCTCCGCTTCATATTTAGATATTCCTATGCAGTCATAGGTCTATTAAAGTGTATTCCAATGATATAAGAGTACCCCGTCCGCATTTTAAACCATGTAAAAACAACTTTATATTCATCTGTCAATCACCTTCCTTTATGCCCAAGGGGCGGTTTTTCTCCTACCTTTGTGCCCAGCCACACCCCAGCTCATTATTATTCACTGCGCTGGGCGGCTTTTACAGTCCCCAATCCTGCCGAGCCGGCGCATGCCCAATAGAAACGTATGGGCATCGGCCTCACTTGTACCTTCTGCGTGTGCGCCGGATAACTTACCCGGCACCCTCACTCGCAGATTGCCTGCGTCCCTTATTCAATGCGGCGGCATCGGCATCTCCTGCTGCGCCGACTCGGGGACTGGAAAAGCCGCCCAGCGCAGTGAATAATAATGAGCTTGGCGGCGCTAGGAAACGACAGTTGGGGCGCGGCTGGGCACAAAGGTAGGAGAAAAACTGCCCCTTGGGCATAAAGGAAGGTGATTGACAGATGAATATAAAGTTGTTTTTACATGGTTTAAAATGTGGACTCTTATAATCATTGGAATACACTTTAATATACCTATGACTGCATAGGAATATCGAAATATGTTTATCGGGTCTGTCAGTGTCCCTTTAAGCAGGGACTCCTTCGCTTCCCTATCCCTGTAGGGACAAGAAGAACACTGAAGTGGGGGCTGGGAGGGGCTTTTTAATCTCTCTTGCTTCCTGTCCCTACAGAGATCAATAGGATATCCTCCAGTGGTGCTGTCATGGAGGGACGTCCTGGAAAACATGGCTAAAATAGGTTGGATTATTTACATGCAAGATCTCAGTTTCCCAGTTTAGGATAAGCAATGCCCTATGTAACTAGTAGCTGATCGTCCCCATTGAATTAATGAGCATTTGGCCAAATATTCATGTTAAAAGTACTGCTAGAATTTATAAAAAAAAAAAAAAAAAAAAAAGCCTGCTTGTCTATCGGTAGCATCTGGTGGGTATTGCAGCTGAGCTCTGGACAGGTCCTTTTTTTTCTTATTAGAAAAAAAAACTGACATTTTTTTAAATCCTAGACAATTCCTTTATAACAGGGATGCCCAATAGGGCACTCAAGCTGTTGTAAAACTACAACTCTCATCATGCCCTGCTGTAGGCTGTCCAGGCATGCTGGGAGTTGTAGTTTGGCAATAGCTGGAGGGCAGCAAGTTGAGCATGACTGTTTTATAATAAGTGAGCAATGACAGTGATTTGCGACACCCACCTTTCGACAATGGCCAATATCTCTCAGAAGTCACAGGTTTAAAACGCATCTCATCTAAGTTACTTTCATTGTATTGGTACTGGCTTTTATTGAATTGTCAAGATTTTACAAAACATTTCTAAAGAAAAAAAAATTCAAACATTCACTTCAAAATAAGGACATGATCATCAATTTCTGGCCTACGCTGAGAACCTTTCACTCCATTGTACTGTTAACAGTAATGAAATTCCCTACAGGAATTCATATAAATAACGTGATGCACAACTCTGCAGAAAACGAACACACATTGGATAAGCAGCGGCAGGAAGGTTTCTTTTCTCCAGTTGTAAATTGAGGCTCAAACTGCATTTCAAATTTGCCTTGTTTTAATGCACATAAAAATGCGTCATCATACAAATCAGGTTGCAATCCAAAAGAATAATAATTTGTAAAACAAAGTAGAAAACAAAGTTGCAAATGTAAAAAGAGTGCTTAAAACTAGAACAAGGAGGCTTCTCTGCCAGTGGATGGAGGGTTACAGTTTTCTTATTGCATCGTCAATGTCAGACATCTGTTCCTTCAGCTGGTTCCATTGCTCAGGGTTCAAAGAGATACCTGTAAAAACACAACGATTTATCAGGCTGCGATGGAGAGATCATCATACAAAAAAGTTACTGGGTCCTTTATGGGAAAACACTTAAAGGGGTATTTCAGGATTGGATCCCTTCTAAAGTATGCCTCCTAGCGTGTGGTACCTATGAAAAGAATCACACCCACCCGCTGCCCACCATCCAAGAACCCCAACCCGGTCACAACTCTTCCCCCCCCCGTAGAGACAGACACACAGAGGTCAACAGTAAGGGCTCATGCACACGACTATTGCTTGTTTTATGGTCCACTAATTGCGGATCTGCAAAACACGGATACCGGCCGTGAGCGTTCCACATTTTGCAGATACCACGGAATGGACAACCGGATAGCACACAGTGTGCTGTCGGCACCTTTTGCGGCCCAATTGAAGTGAATGGGTCCGCATCCAAAAAAATAAGCGAATTGGATGCAGACTAATGTGCATTAGCCCTAATGCAATATTTTACCAAAACTAAATGCTGCCCTTCAGCCCCAATCACAGTGGCATTGATGTACGCATTACCTTTCCTTCCAGGCTTCATTTCTCCTTGGTTGTCCATAAAATATTCTCTGACGTCAATCAGAACTTTTCCCTTGAAGTCACGAACAGAAACGTACCGCATTTTTCCGATCTGAAAGGAAAAAAATAAAATAAAAAAAACTTTGTTCATAGACATCTATGTGCATAGTTTGAGAAGATCTATAATAATGCCATCTCTCATCTCTCTCTCACCGATACCAAGAATGAAGGGCCCACCATGGTGATTTACCATTCAGTTTCTCATTGCACAGCAGCACACTGGTCATCTGCAGCAAGGCTCATTCACATGAACAGGCCGGCCTCAACTCCCATGTCTAGTACACATGGAGCTTACTCGACTATTGCAATGGTTTATCTCCTGCAAGAAGTTAGCCGAGCATGCATGTGTATATCTTCCAATTTGTTACACACAATTTCAATTCAATTCTTTGCGTTCACACAGCCAGTCTAAAGTTTAACAAAGGGAACATACCTGGAACATGTTATCCTCCTGGCTGCTACTGCTCTGTTTAGTGGAGGCAGAGCCTTTGGAGCTCTCTCCGGACTTCTGCTTCTTTGCTGGCTTTTCCTTCTCTGGTGGGGGCTGCTTTTTTCTCTTTGCCTTAAAACAAAATAGAGGATTTAATGCATCAATCCGTAATTAAACAGACAAGATGGCAGATGGAAAAAAAACAAAAAAAAAACAACCTGTTCAAAGAGGCCGCAGCGCTTGTGTAAACACTGCGTTCTCTTAACGGCACACCGGAGCAAGACTTTGCAAAATTTCGATACACATGCTGTTTTTGGTGCAGATTTTGCTAAATATATAAAATATAATGTGCTAGCATCACACATGCTGTGGGAGGAGTCTAAAAAACCTTACCAAAATCCACACCATGCCTATAATGTGGGGGTGATATTTTATGCCGTGAATGAACAGAGCTTGCTAAAACTATTCACTAACATCGTTCTGCTCTTTGTTGCAGAATTTCAGTGCAAATTAAGCAAACAATGGTTTTGCAGGAGCATGCGACGTGGGACTCCTCCAATACAGGTGGAGGATTTGGTAATTCAATACTAGCTCTGGGAGCTGGTTAACCTAAGCAAAGAGAACTACTGAGTATGAAAAGTCAGTACAACGGAAAATAGCTGATCACTGTACTCCATTTGTACTGACAATTCTGGCACCCCCCTAGAGATTAAAGGGGTCCCCCCGTGAATTTGATATTGATGGCCTGTCTTCAGGATAGGTCATCAATATGAGACCAGGGTGGTCTGAATCTCGGAATCCTCACCGATCAGCTGGTCAGAGTCTGCAGCACTCAGTGAGCGCTTAGGCCTGTTGCTTGGCCAGTGACGTCACCGTACATCGGTCACATGGCCTAGACGCAGCTCAGCCCTATTCTAGTGCAATACCAAGCACAGCTGATGTACAATGTATGGAAAGCTGTGAGGTGGCTGCAGCACTCACCCAGCTCCTTAAAAGCGCAGCAGCCACTTCAAAAAGCTAATCTGCGGGGGTCTGACAACCACTGATCTGATACTGAAGATCTATCCTGAGGCTAGGCCATCAATATTAAGTTCCCAGATAACCCCTTTAAGGAAGCAGCAATGCACACACATCAGCAGCTCCATTCATTTTGAGCAGGCATCCTCAAACTGCGTCCCTCCAGCTGTTACAAAACTACAACTCCCAGCATGCCCTAACAGCCTACAGGTATCAGCCTACAGCAGGGCATGGTGGGAGTTGTAGTTTTACAACAGTTTGAGGATGCCTGATTTTGAGGGTCATCATGGGGTACAGGGCCCCCATTCTCACGATAGCCAGCCCCCCCAACCAATCTAATAATTGACCATCACCCTGTGTATAGGGGATAACTTGACATAACCTGAATAGCGCTTTAATAAAACTTAGAAAAACTAATAACATGCTATATAAAATAAAAGTGGAGAACAAAATATGCTGAGGCGGTGTTCATATCATGTTTTTGTCAAAAGTTTAACGTCGAACACGTTAAATGGATACAATACGGTGGCATCTGTCACCATAGGGTTTCATTGCAATAAAATATATCAGTTTAGCGTACACTTTTTTCATGGACTCCGCAGGACTGGGAAACAGAACACTAAGCTCTGCATGGATTTTTTTACCTTATTAATGTTAAGGCTCCATTCACACATCCGCAATTCCGTTCCGTATTTTGCGGAACGGAATTGCGGACCCATTCATTTCTAAAATAGAACATGCCCTATTCTTGTCCGCAATTGCGGACAAGAATAGGCATAATCTATAAGTGCCGGCAATGTGCGGTCCGCAAAATGCGGACCGCACATTGCCGGTGTCCATGTTTTGCGTATCCGCAAAACACACACAAATCTGTGAATGGACCCTAATCATGAGACAAAAACCATCATGTGAACAGGTCCTAACAGACACTCACCTTTAGGTCAACCTCACTATCAGAATCACTTCCAGATGAGCTTGAAGAAACTAGTTCCTTTGATTTAGGCATCCTGAAACAGATTAAAAAAAAAATTAAAGGGGTTTACTGGACTAAAATATTGGTGACCTATCCTAAAGATAGGAATCTGACCACTACCGATCACGTATTGATGACCTGACACCCACCAATCAGATGTAGGAAGGAGCTGCTGCACTCCACTGCAGCCGCTTCCTCAGCCCCCTAGCTTAAAGGGGTTATCCACCTTTTACAGACAGGCGATCTATTCTTTGGATAGGTCATCAGCCTGTGATCTGTGGGGGTTTCGACACCCGGCCATTTTGCTGTTTGAGAAGGCAGTGGCGCTCGCAGTAGTGCCCCAGCCATCTTTCTCCTCCCTGTAGGCCAGTGACGTCACGATTATAGGTCACGTGGCCTGGGCACAGGTCAAGCTCCATTCACTTCAATGGGGCTGACCTGCGCGAAGGCCATGTGACCTACAGTCGTGACGTCACTTGCCTACAGGGAGGAGAAAGAAGGCCATGGCACTACTGCGAGCGCCGGTGCCTCCTCATACAGCAAATAGGCGGGGGTTCTGGGTGTCGAACCCCCACATATCACATGATTAGTCTGTCTGTAAAAGGTGGATAACCCCTTTGAAGGGTTGTCTCATCGTGGACAACGGGGGCATATCCCTAGGATATGCCCCCATTGTCTTATAGGTGCGGGTCCCAGCCTATATTGAGAACGGAGCTCCGTAAGTGAAGGAGGGCGCACTGCGCATTCATTTTCTATGGGGCTGGCTTGGCTATTTTCGTCGGCCCCATAGAAATTAATGGGAGAGGGCACCGCGCATGCGCTGTATGCTCCCATTCATCTCTATAGGGGGCCAGCTTGGTGGTGGCTGGACCGGAGTAATCCAGTCACCACCTCGATAGACGAGAGAAGCCCTATGTAATGACTCGCTATGGAGAAGAAAGGATTACTCAACAGAAGACGGCCTCCCACCCACCCCCTTTGAATCACTGTCACAGGGTGAATGAAAACGGAGCCTCTAAACTACATTTAAAAGGGGTCTGTCACCACATTTTCAAATATTAAAGATATCCTGTAGTATCAAACCTTTTGGTCCTTTATTTTTTACCTGAAGCTTTGAAAAAGAATAAACACTTGAGCCAAATGCAAATTAGAGCCCAAAGGGTGGTCCCCGGGACTAATGATAACCCGGCACACCCCGCTACTCAACACCTCCTTCAGCTTTTTTTTTTTTTGTCAGCAAGTGCCTACATGAAATCCTGCGTAGGCGCACTGCTGGACTGTCCTCGCACCTGCGCAGTCAGCGCCCTCCACAAGTGCAGAGAACTCGACGATGGGGCTGCCCACAAAGGGCTACTGAGTTCGCAGGCAGCAGCACAACTAGTACCCTATTATGGACAGCAGCAGCATCAAGTTCACTGCACATATGCAATAAGCCAGTGCAAGATGCTGACTGCGCAGGTGTGAGGCAAGCCCAGCAGTCCGCCTGAGCAGGATTTCATCTAGGGACTTGCTGAAGGAGGTGGAGAGAACAAGCCCCAGGGGAGGTGCGGGGCTCCACATAGAAGGGCGAGTCTGGGCACCGTTATCCCAGGGATAACCGCCCTCTTGTCAACTAATTTGCATATGACAGTGTTCTTAGAGATATGAAAAAAATAATAATAATAATATAGAAAAATGTTTGCGATGCCGTGACTGTCATATTTAGAGCACCAGGTCTTTCATGCTTCACAATGTGGTGACAGACCCATCTACACAAGTTAGATAAAGGCTCCTTTGGATGTAAAAGCGCTTTAAGGATTCGTGCACGCGCCCCTATTTTGGGTCCACATCCTATCCGCATTTTTTGCAGATCGCACACGGACCCATGGTAAAAAGCACCCCTCCCCCTTACTAGAATGCAATGTCCCAGAGCCGCCACCGCCCCCTCCTCCCCCTTAACTAGAATGAGACCTCCCAGAGACACAGCTTCAAAAGCACTCAATACAATGGAAGAATCCATTAACTACACAGATTGAGGGGGGAGGGTCTGTGTACACGTGACTGTGCCTTGGTTCTGGGAATCTACAGCACAGGGATGAGGTGTTGCCCATAGCAACCATATTACAGTTCCCATCATGCCTTTCGCGGGTTTAACATGGTAGCTACGGACAATAGCCGGCATAGTCTCTGTATAATCCCGCCGCCTCTTCCTCTCATTAGCGCCATTTTCCCTCTGCTGACAACATGGCACCTGGTCGGGAGCACAAGCCGCGGCTGACAGGATACATGCACGGAGCCTCCATCTATAGTTGAGGGGGGTGGGGGTCTTCACTACTCTCATAGAGAGGCTGCTCCGCAACTAATCCTCCGCCAGACACTTTCCCGCCATAACAGGGCAGCGTTACGGATGCTTGCGGTCACTGGACCCTCCACCCCTATCTGTCCTTCCCTTTACTAGGGGCCGCCGCCGCTGCTCACCCGCACACACAGCACTCACCTGTCTGCACTGCCTGAAGCCCGAAGTACTACAATACCGTCTCTGAGAGGAAGTGACGTCAGACCCCCGCTACACGAGGCGAAGGGAAAAGAGCGTCCTGGCGCTGCGGTGACGTAAGCACGTCACCGTCTGCGTATGGGGGGGGGGGGTTACCCGGCAGCCATATTGTGGTTGGCGATATAGTCTATTAAAGTTCCCTACAGTTTACGTCTTGTCGCAAAAATGGCAATTTCTTTGCCAATTCAGTTTTGCAGCGCCCTATAGTGTATGGGCTCCCCGGAGCTTTAAGTCACGTGACAGTGGAACAGAAGCTGATGAAAAGCCTCCTCCTAGCCCCCCATACATTGTAGGTACAACTGTTTGGGCAGGGGATAGGCTTGTCCTGTCATAGGGTGGCCACCTGGTAACTTTTCGGGCCAGCTGCTGGTATATAATTTGTACAGGCTACATTATATTTCCCAGTTTTTGGCCCACAGTCCCCAGGAGAGGGGATGGTGTACGCTGCCAATTTAATTTTTTTTTAAACTACACCACTCCTTTTAACATGCCCCCCCCCTCCCCATTTCTAATGGTGCCCGCTTAGGGTTGCCACTCATACGGGATTGACCCGGACAGTCCGGGTTTGTAATCCTGTGCCCGGGTACAAGCCTGTCTCAGACCCGGGCACAGGATTCATTTCAAACTGCAGTGCAGACTGTCTGACTTGCTCGCTCACGGTCCTGACAGCTGGCGGCGGCGAGCTGTGAGCGGCCGGCGCTCCGGGATCGGCTCGAACCTGAAGAGGACGAGGCCGCCGGTCTGGATGGATTGAAAGCCGGAGAGCTGGGGGCTGCGGGTGGTCAGGAGCACGAAGATGCTGCTGAATTAGAGCAGCAAACCCTCGCCCCACAGCATGGCGGCCACGCCGGGACTGAGCCGCTCTCACTCCCAGATCAGGCTGGATAACAATGAGACGAGCCGCGGGCCTGCGCTCCTCCTGTCCCCGGCTCTTCTGCTGCGCTCCTTTCCTATCACCTCCCCTCTCCCCCGGTCTCTGTTACCAGGCCCAGGAAAGCTGCCGGACTCTCACACAACACTCTACAGTCAGTGTGACGGCTCCCGGGGGATGAGGGCCACATTACTCTAACTGGGGGTCACTATGAGGGCATTATTCTTAATGGGTGGCACTAATGGGGGCATTATTCCTACTGGGTCACTAATAGGGGGCATTATTCATTCTGGGGCGCACTAATAGGGCTATTACTCTTACTGGGGCACACTAATGGGGGCATTACTATTACTGAGGGGGCACTAATGGGGCATTACTATTACTGGGGGCACTAATGGGGGCTTTAATATTCCTGCGGAGCCACAGTATGAAAGCGACTTCACACCCTGTGTTAAGCGACGCCCCCACAACCACACCCCCTTTGGGTGTGGTTTAACTTGCCCGTTATTTTTTGTTGGGAAAGGTGACAACCCTATGCCCGCTAGAGATTAGCTAATTTGTCAAAAATTCGATTCGGCTGGTTCACCAAATTTTCCGAAAAGATTCAATTAGATCCAAACTTATTCACGGTGAATCGCGTTAAAAAACGTCTATTTCCTGGCTGCAGAGAGCCTGTATAGTGGTGTAGAAAACTGTGCCTTGCAGTAACATGCATAGGGAGTCTGCTGTGGTAGTGAAATAATACTGTGAGTCCGTATGACATGTAGATAACAGGTGTTGCTCTTAGAATCACTGCACACTTGTCACGACTGTGACTGATCCAGACAGGTCTGGGAGGAGAAGGTCGCAGCGACTTGCTACTCGCGATAGCTTGTGAGTTTGCTCCGTGGTTCAGGGTATGTCATCTGGGTTTTGCCTTGTGAACCTTTTTGTCCTGACTGGGAGTTTGTAGGCATCCTTCTCAGGTGAGTCCTGTCTGCCACTCCCAGCTACTATATTAGTTTCACTTTCACTTGCAGTCATTGCCAGATATAGTCCTTACTTCCAGTGCTACTCTGACCTTGGAAGGAGATCGTTTGATGGTGTTGCTGTGGAGCTCTTGTCCGGCGTGGACTGTCGTGTTTGGGATCGCCTTCTCTGCTCGTGACTGGATAAGTCTATCTCTGCTGTTGTTTGTTTGTTGCTGTCTTCCCCTGTTGTTTTCCTAGACGTGAGTGATGGTGACTAGCGCTCCCATCGGCCTTTCCCCAGTCCAGTCTTGTTAGGGCGACTGAGGGTTTAGGCATCCTGCTCGCCGCACGGGTTCACACCCCGTCTAGGGTATCAGGGCAGACAGGTGCCAGCTTAGGGTTAGTCAGGGGTGGCCATTCTATTTCCCATCCGTAGATAAGGGTCCCCCTTCCCCTCGGTCTGGTACGTCACGACTGCTGCTGGGATAGCGGTCGTGACAGTATATCTGGCCTTTTAAAAAAAAAAAGTGACATTTCTTTTTTTTTTTTTTTCTTTGCTTGCTGTTTTGCTTTGTATTTTGTCTGTTCCACTATGGATCCGGTTTCGGTTTTGGCGAAACAATTACAGGGGTTATCCCTTGAAGTGGCAGGATTAAAAGCAACAGTGCTGCAGCAGCAATCCTTGGGTTCCACCGTTGCTACGAGAAACCAAGGTACTCCTGAGCCAAAAGTGGCTTTACCTGATAGGTTCTTTGGAGGGAGAGACCAATTTGTAACCTTCAGAGAAGCTTGCAAATTGTTCTTCAGGTTACGCCCTAGATCCTCCGGCGGTGAGGAACAACGGGTGGGCATTGTAATTTCTCTCCTGCAAGGAGATCCGCAGGCTTGGGCTTTCTCCCTACCATCAGACTCTCCGGCCTTACGATCAGTGGAGGAGTTTTTTGAAGCCCTGGGTCTCGTATATGATGACCCGGACAGGGTCTCACTGGCTGAGTCTAAGCTACGTAGACTTCGGCAAGAGAACCGGTCTGCTGAACTATATTGTTCCGAATTCCATAGGTGGGCTACTGATACGTTATGGAACGACTCGGCCCTTAGGAGTCAGTTCTGCCAGGGGTTGTCTGAAAAATTAAAAGACGCGCTGGCGGTATACGAGGTCCCTGGGTCTCTTGAGGCTGCTATGTCACTGTCCTTAAGAATCGACAGACGACTCAGGGAGAGACTATTAAATTTTACGGAGGCCTCTATAGGGCAGGGATCGGTCTGTTATGGTCCAGTCGAACCAATGCAAATAGGGGGCGCCACTAGACGGGTGAATCCTCCTAAGTTCCGCCGTAGGTCAGAGGTTTGTTTTCGTTGTGGGGGGAGGGGTCATTTTGTAAAGGTTTGTCCCTCAGAACCCAAGAGACCACAAACAAAAGAGCCGCCGGAAAACTAGAGTCCCCAGATTGTGCGGAGGAGAACAGTCTGGGCGTATTCGTTTCCTCCATACACATGTCTCAGTTTTTGTTGTCCGCTACCGTTGAGGCGGGCGATAAAACTGAGATCTGTTCCGTCTTTTTGGACAGTGGGGCGGGGGTCAACTTGGTGGATTCACGGTTTGCTCAGGCTCTGGGTTTTACTCCAGAACCGGTATGCAGAACTATTCCTGTGTTTGCCATCGACTCCTCCCCTCTTTCTCAGAGAGAGTTAACTCAGATCATCCATAATATCCATCTGCAGGTAGGGGACCTCCATAAAGAGCATATCTCTTGTTATGTCCTGGACGGTCTTCCGGCTCCTATGGTATTGGGGCTTCCCTGGCTGGTGACTCACAATCCAGTGGTGGATTGGCAGGCCGGGGAGATTGTGGAGTGGAGTGAACATTGTAAGGACAACTGCTTGAGTAGTAGGTGCTCTACCCTCTCTGTAACATCTTTACCTGCCTTTCTGTCAGATTTTATGGATGTGTTCTCTGAGAAGGGTTGTCAGGGGTTACCACCTCATCGTCCATATGATTGCCCGATTAATCTATTACCTGGGGCAAAACTACCTAAAACCCGGTTATACAATCTTTCCGGCCCGGAGAGGAAGGCTATGAAAGATTATATTTCGGAGAGTTTGGCTAAGGGACACATCAGACCCTCTTCTTCACCCGTGGCTGCAGGGTTCTTTTTCGTTAAAAAGAAAGATGGGGGCCTACGTCCTTGCCTGGATTTCCGGGAATTAAACCGGATAACTATCCGAGATCCCTATCCTCTTCCTCTCATTCCCGACCTCTTTAATCAGGTTGCAGGTGCTAAATGGTTCTCCAAAATGGATCTCAGAGGAGCCTATAACCTGGTTCGCATCAAAGAGGGGGATGAGTGGAAGACGGCTTTTAATACTCCGGAAGGGCATTATGAAAATCTGGTCATGCCATTTGGTCTTACTAATGCGCCTGCGGTATTCCAACATTTTGTCAACAATATTTTTAGTCACCTTATCGGGAGATTTGTTGTGATATATCTTGATGACATCCTGGTCTATTCCCCGGATCTGGATACACATAAGATCCATGTGAGACAAGTGCTGCAGATATTAAGGGCCAACAAATTGTTTGCTAAGTTAGAAAAATGTGTGTTCGCCGTAAAAGAACTGCCATTTCTGGGGTATGAGTTGTCAGATTCAGGTTTCCGCATGGATCCAGAGAAAGTCCGGGCGATTGTAGACTGGGATCTGCCTGAGAACCTGAAGGCATTGCAACGCTTCCTGGGGTTTGCCAATTTTTATAGAAAGTTTATAAAGAACTATTCCTTGGTGGTCAAACCACTGACGGACATGACCCGAAAGGGATCCGATTTTTCCAAATGGTCACATGCAGCCAAAACTGCCTTTGCACCTCTGAAGGAGAGATTCACTTCGGCCCCTATTCTCGTACAGCCAGATGTCTCGCTTCCTTTTATTGTAGAGGTTGACGCATCAGAGGTGGGGGTGGGAGCGGTACTATCTCAGGGCCCGTCCCCTGGTGAATGGCGTCCGTGTGCTTTTTTTTCGAAGAAATTGTCTACTGCAGAAAGGAACTATGATATTGGCAACAGGGAACTTTTGGCTATTAAGTTGGCTTTTGAGGAGTGGCGTCATTTTTTGGAGGGGGCGGTTCATCCCGTCACTGTGATTACTGATCACAAAAACTTATTATATCTGGAGTCTGCTAAACGTCTCACCCCTAGACAGGCTCGGTGGTCGTTATTTTTTACTAGGTTTAATTTTGTAATAACCTATCACCCGGGGGCAAAAAATACTAAGGCGGATGCATTGTCTCGAAGTTTTCCTGGAGGGGGTGATGTTGAGGTACCAGAGCCCATTTTGCAAAAGGGGGTGGTGGTCTCTGCATTACACTCAGGTTTGGAGGGGAGGGTGTTGGAAGCTCAGGGGGATACCCCGGCCTCCTGCCCCTCGGGTAAACTGTTTGTGCCAGAAAATTTACGACTGGAGATACTAAAAGAACACCATAACTCCACACTGGCAGGACACCCAGGTAGTAGGGCAACCTCTGAGTTAGTGTCTCGTCGGTTCTGGTGGCCTAAATGGCGCCAGGAGGTGTTGAATTTTGTGTCTGCATGTGCTACCTGTGCTCGTTCTAAGGTAGATCATACTCGTCCGGCAGGGCGTCTTTTACCTCTGGCCATCCCCAACAGGCCTTGGACGCACCTGTCAATGGATTTCATTACGGATCTACCAGTATCAGCGGGGAAGACTGTTATTCTTGTAGTTGTTGACAGATTCAGTAAAATGGTGCACTTTATTGCTCTTGCCGCATTGCCTAATGCTAACACACTGGCTCAGGTTTTTATTGACCACATCGTGAAGCTTCACGGGGTCCCTTCCGATATTGTTTCGGATCGTGGTACCCAATTCGTTTCTAAATTTTGGAAAGCTTTTTGTTCTCGTTTAGGGGTTCATCTGTCGTTTTCTTCATCTTTCCATCCACAGTCCAACGGTCAGACTGAACGTACCAATCAAAACCTAGAGACATATTTGAGATGCTTTGTTTCCGAAAATCAGGAGGAATGGTCATCTTATTTACCGTTAGCCGAGTTTGCCATTAATAATCGTCGTCAAGAATCCACCGATAAGTCACCATTTTTTGGTGCGTATGGTTTCCATCCTCAGTTTTGTACGTTTAGTGAGGGGGGGCCGTCTGGGATTCCCGAGCAGGAACGATTTGCGTCTTCACTTTCTTCAGTGTGGCAGAGTGTGCAAGAAAGTTTGAAGAGAATTGGTGGTAGATACAAACGTGCGGCTGATAGGAAGCGCTCTGAAGGTCCGGACCTTGGGGTGAATGACTTGGTGTGGTTGTCTACCAGAAATATCAAGTTGAAGGTTCCCTCGTGGAAATTAGGTCCGAGATTTATTGGTCCTTATAGGGTAATTAAGATCATTAACCCGGTGGCTTTTCGTCTGGAGCTACCTCAGACTCTAAGGATCCATAATGTCTTCCACAGATCTCTGCTTAAGAGATATGTAGAACCTCCTGAACCATTGCCACTACTGCCTCTACCGGTGGTTGTTGATGGCAGTCTTGAGTTTCAGGTAGAAAAGATTGTTGATTCACGATATGTTCGCCGCTCTCTTCAGTACCTGGTGCACTAGAAAGGTTATGGTTCCGAAGAGAGAATGTGGGTTCCAGCATCAGAGATAAAAGCGGACAGACTCATTCGGGCTTTTCATAGCTCCCATCCGGAGAGGCCTGGTCTTGAGGGTCCAGGGGCCCCTCGTAGAAAGGGGGGTACTGTCACGACTGTGACTGATCCAGACAGGTCTGGGAGGAGAAGGTCGCAGTGACTTGCTACTCGCGATAGCTTGTGAGTTTGCTCCGTGGTTCAGGGTATGTCATCTGGGTTTTGCCTTGTGAACCTTTTTGTCCTGACTGGGAGTTTGTAGGCATCCTTCTCAGGTGAGTCCTGTCTGCCACTCCCAGCTACTATATTAGTTTCACTTTCACTTGCAGTCATTGCCAGTTATAGTCCTTACTTCCAGTGCTACTCTGACCTTGGAAGGAGATCGTTTGATGGTGTTGCTGTGGAGCTCTTGTCCGGCGTGGACTGTCGTGTTTGGGATCGCCTTCTCTGCTCGTGACTGGATAAGTCTATCTCTGCTGTTGTTTGTTTGTTGCTGTCTTCCCCTGTTGTTTTCCTAGACGTGAGTGATGGTGACTAGCGCTCCCATCGGCCTTTCCCCAGTCCAGTCTTGTTAGGGCGACTGAGGGTTTAGGAATCCTGCTCGCCGCACGGGTTCACACCCCGTCTAGGGTATTAGGGCAGACAGGTGCCAGCTTAGGGTTAGTCAGGGGTGGCCATTCTATTTCCCATCCGTAGATAAGGGTCCCCCTTCCCCTCCGTCTGGTGCGTCATGACTGCTGCTGGGATAGCGGTCGTGACAACACTTCACTTATTTGGGCAGTCACGGGGCCAAAACTGACTAAATAACTTACAGGTCAATGTTAGCGCCAAGAAGAAGCGCACTCCTTTTACACTGTTGTCAGCTGATTCCACATACAGTAGATGTCTACAGAACCTGTTCTATTAAACGCGTATACAAGTAGAGCCCCCCGACAGAGTGGAGAGGGTGTCAGCAGTAAGTTTGTGTTGACGTCACTGATTATTTTGCCCTTCCTCTGATCCGTCAGGACAATAACCCCCCCCAAAAAACGGATCCTGCATTGGCCTTCACTCGGTCAGCATTTGGTCAGTAATCCATCAGTATTGCTAATGCCCAAAAAAAACAGGAGTGGATCCAAAACAGAGATGACACGTGAACGGAATATTTGCATGTCTTCTGTATTTTGTACCCACTCCTGGCTATCAAATCATAAGCCAATTCTGATGCAAAATAGGGACCATGTCATGCAGACCTTACAGCTGTTGCATAGACAGAATCCGTTGTGAGTTTCATTTTTCGTTCCTTCTGACAGATCAGAAGAAGGGTCAAATAAATGATGATGTCAGCCAGGCCGAAAGGCAAAATAGTGGCCCAGTAATAATGTGGGGAGAGTGGGAACAGCATGAGAAGTCCACAGACTGGCCCTATGACATAGTGTGGAGGTGGCTTTAGAACATATAACTGCACCGCTGAACAGCAAATAATACTTTTTTTTGCCACTGACACATGGCAAAAAGGGCTGTAATTTTGTCACTTCACCACACAACGGCTAATGAGCCCTTTTTTCCAAACTAATACAAGCTAAAAAAGGCTTTAGAACATATAACTGCACCGCACAATGGCAAATAAGACGTAGAAATATTTGCTAGTGATACACCCTGTTAATGGCTGTATCACACAGCACTTGCACCCCAATAACAAGCAAGGTTTGCTGGAATTACAGAGCTGTATAATGGCAATTTGGATCCCCAGTCAGTGCAGCAAGGTGTAATAGGAATGTTCCTATTACCCAGGCGGTACACTCCCCTATTGAACCCTGTTCTGCTTTAATACTGTGGAATAATTCCTCCCTATCCTTTCCCTATACTTCTAATGTTCTTTCCCTGAACTTCTATTGAGCAAAATAAAACTTTTCAAGTCTTTCCTAGCACTGTCCCTAGCGCCTGCTGACGTCTCTCCCTGCACTAAGTGCACTGGAAAATGGCAGAATCCAAGATGGCTGAGGCTATTTATAGGGCTGTGACATCACAGGGGTGATTGGCTGCATGCATGGCATTGTGGGTGATCCCTTGTTCCCAGAGTTCTTTGCTCCATGTCCTAACACGTGCAGCAGCCATTTTAGGGAAAAAAATGTGATTCATTACCACGAAGCATGGGGATATTCGGATTTGGTGCGAATCCAATTTTTCCTGAAATTCGGATCGAATTCCACTTAGTCAACTTCGATTCGCCCATCTCTATTGCCCGCCCCTTTCTTGTGGCATCAAGCCTTCTGTATATACAGTTAAAAAGCAGAAGTTTACATACATTATATTAAAAAAAATCCATCACATAGCCTAAACAGGCTGGTTTCCTTTCTTACCCCAGACCTTAAAATATAAATTTTAATAAATGACTTAAGAAAAACAGCATAACAATTATTAAATAGTAATTTGTGAGCGGGTTAAAACTAGCTGACCATCACTGTGAGTGTGCTAAAAGCAATAGGAGCTCGATGGTAGCTTAGAAGTATGTCATAGGACAGGCATGCTCAACGTACGGCCTTACAGCTGTTGTAAAACTACAACTCCCACAATTCCTTGCTGTAGGCTGTTCGGGCATGCTGGGAGTTGTAGTTTTGCAACAGCTGGAGGGCCGCAGATTGAGCATGCCTGTCAAAGGAGATTCATGTGTGCTACAGATAGATAGGTAAGTGCACTCCCGACGGAAACATCTGCACACAACACAATATTGTGGCACCAACAGTGACCGTCAGCTAGTTTTAACCCGCACGTTGATTGCTCACAAATTACTATTTAATAATTGTTATGCTGTTTTTCTTAAGTGATTTATTAAAAGTTATAGTTTAAGGTCCTGGATAAGAAAGGAAACCAGCCTGTTTAGGCCTTGTGATTGATCTATTATAAATCCTTTCCCAGATAGGGTCTCCTTTTTGGTGATTCACTATATAAAAAGACACATATGCAGGTTTTTCTCAATATCTGACATGAAGTCAGAATAAACCTTTCCTGCTTTTCGTCAATTACGATTACCATAATTATTATTATTATTTGCCAAATGCCAGAATAATGAGAGAGAGAGAGAGAGAGAGAATGTTTTAAGGCATTTTTATTACCGTATTTTTCGCTTTATAAGACGCACTTTTTCCCCCCCAAAAGTGGGGGGGAAATGGCCGTGCGTCTTATAAAGCGAATACTTCGCTGGCCGCTATGCTGCACAGCGCGGCCAGCGAATTATCAGTGACTATGTGTGGAGGGAGGAGGCGGGGCCCGGTGCAGTGACTCTACTCTAATACACCGGGCCCCGCAACTGTTAAACATTCAATCTGATAGTATATGCTCTGTACGGGCGGCTCTTACTATAGTACCGTAAGTATAGCGCAGACCGGCATCTCCATCGGTCATGCGCCGCTTGCCGCACCTCCTTTCTCATTCGCCGTCTGCTCCAGCTCCCGCAGTCATGCGCCGCCTGCCTGTTCATTCATAAAGTGAGATAAGCAGGCAGGCGGCGCATGACAGAGGGAGCTGGGGCAGGCGGCGCATGACAGAGGGAGCTGCGGCAGGTGGCGCATGACCGATGGAGAGACGGTCTGCGCTATACTTACGGTACTATAGTAAGAGCCGCCCGTACAGAGCATATACTATCAGATTGAATGTTTAACAGTTGCGGGACCCGGTGTATTAGAGTAGAGTCACTACACTGGGCCCCGCCTCCTCCCTCCACACTAATGCATCTGATGGGGGATCTGTAGATGACACTTATGGGGATCTGTGGATGACATAAGTGTCATGCACAGATCCCCCCTCAGTGTAATGCACAAATCCCCCCTCTGTCATCCACAGATCCCCCCATCAGTGTCATCCACAGATCCCCCCATCAGTGTCATCCACAGATCCCCCCATCAGTGTCATCCACAGATCCCCCCATCAGTGTCATCCACAGATCCCCCCATCAGTGTCATCCACAGATCCCCCCATCAGTGTCATCCACAGATCCCCCATCAGTGTCATCCACAGATCCCCCATCAGTGTCATCCACAGATCCCCCATCAGTGTCATCCACAGATCCCCCATCAGTGTCATCCACAGATCCCTCATCAGTGTCATCCACAGATCCCCCATCAGTGTCATCCACAGATCCCCCATCAGTGTCATCCACAGATCCCCCATCAGTGTCATCCACAGATCCCCCATCAGTGTCATCCACAGATCCCCCATCAGTGTCATCCACAGATCCCCCATCAGTGTCATCCACAGATCCCCCATCAGTGTCATCCACAGATCCCCCCATAACAGTGCGTCATCCACAGATCCCCCCCATAACAGTGCGTCATCCACAGATCCCCATAACAGTGCGTCATCCACAGATCCCCATAACAGTGGATCATCCACAGATTCCCCCATAACAGTGCATCATCCACAGATCCCCCCATAACAGTGCATCATCCACAGATCCCCCCATAACAGTGCGTCATCCACAGATCCCCATAACAGTGCGTCATCCACAGATCCTCCCATAACAGTGCGTCATCCACAGACCCCTCATAATAGTGTCATCCACAGACCACCATTAGTTCAAAAGCACACCTTTTGGTTCAAAATATTTTTTTCTTATTTTCCTCCTCAAAAACCTAAGTGCGTCTTATCATCAGGTGCGTCTTATAAAGCGAAAAATACGGTACTTTCTGCAATGTCAAAAGTTTACCTACACTAAGATTACTATGCCTTTAAACAATCCTGGCCTGCCCATAGGATGATGTCATGTGTTTGGACGCTTCTGTTAGGTTTGTTGGCAACATCTGAGTTAGGCCTCTTGCCCACGAACGTAAGGGCTCCGTGCCCGTGCTGCGGACTGCAAATAGCGGTCCGCAATGAACAGGCACCGACGGTGGGGCAGCCGCATGCGGATCGCAGACCCATTCACTTGAATGGGGTCCGTGATCCGTCCGTGCGCAACGGAAGAACGGAACACCACGGAAGCACTCCGTAGTGCTTCCGTGGGGTTCTGTTCCGTGCTTCCGTTCTGCACCGCATCTCCGGATTTGCGGACCCATTCAAGTAAATGAGTCCGCATCCATGATGCGGAATGCACACGGCCGGTGCCCAATGTATTGCAGAACCGCCGTATGCGGTCCGCAGCACGGGCACCTTAATTGGAGACACACCTGTGGATGTATTTAAATGCATACCTGATATACACTGCTTCTTTGTGTAGCATCATGGGAAAGTCTAAAGAAATCAGCCAAGATATCAGGAAGAGAATTGTGGACTTGCACAAGTCTGGCTCAACCTTGGGTGCAATTTTCAAGATACCTGAAGGTGCCTTGTTCATCTGTACAAACAATTATACGCAAGTACAAACAAGATGGGAACGTCCAGCCATCATACCGCTCAGGAAGGAGACGGGTTCTGTGTCCCAGAGATGAACGTGCTTTGGTCCGACATGTGCATATCAACCCAAGAACAAAAGCAAAAGACCTTGTGAAGATGATGGCGGAAGCTGGTAAGATTGTGTCAATATCCACAGTGAAACGAGGACTGTATCAGCATGGACCATGTAACCCTGTGAGATCCAGCCCCCTGATACTCTGGTAATACACTTACAGCCAATGCATCACAATACTGAAGTATTGTGATGCATGGTAAAGGGGATCAGACCCCCAAAAGTTGAAGTCCCAGAGTGGGACAAAAAATAAAGTGAAAAAAAAGTTTAAAAAAAATAAAGTTTTACAAAAAAATTTAAAGTTTCAAGTAAAAAGAAAAAGCGTCCTTTTCCCAAAATATATATATATTTTTTAAACATAGGGTCATATTAGGTATCGACCGGCTCTATAAAAATATCACATGAACTAACTCCTAAATAAAATAAAAACTGCTAAAAAAAAAAATGTTTGTCGCCTTACATCACTAAAAGTGCAACACCAAGCGATCAACTAGGCATAGTACCAATCTAACCGTCACCTCATCCCGCAAAAAATTAGCCCCTTACCTAAGACAATCACCCAAAAAATAATAAAACTATGGCTTTCAGACTATGGAGACAATAAAACATGATTTTATTTGTTTAATAAATAATGTTATTGTGTAAAACTTAAATGAAAAAAGTATACATATTAGGTATTGCCGCGTCCGTAAGAACCTGCCGTATAAAAATATCACATGAACTAACCCCTCAGGTGAACACTGTAAAAAAAAAAAAAATATTTAAAAAGCAATTCTTTGTCACCTTACATCACAAAAAGTGTAATACCAAGCGATCAAAAAGTCATACACACCCCAAAATCATACCAATCGCCCAAAAAATAAAAAAAAGTTGGCTCTCAGAATATGGAGACACGAAAACATGTTTTATTTTGTTTTAAAAATGCTGTTATTGTGTAAAAGTTCAATAAAAAAAAGTACACATATTAGGTATCGCTGCATCCATAAGAATCTGCTGTATAAAAATATCACATGACCTAACCCCTCAGGTGGACACCGTAAAAAAAGTAAAATAAAAAGCCATTTTTTGTCACCTTACATTACAAAAATTGCAACACCAAGCGATCAAAAAGACGTATGCCCTCCAAAATAGTACCAATCAAACCGTCACCTCATCCTGCAAAAAATGAGACCCTACTTAAGACAATCTGTCAAAAAATAAAAAAGATATCGCTCTCAGACAATACAGACACTAAAATATGATTTTTTTTTTGCTTCAAAACTGCTATTATTGTGCTAAAGTGAAATAAATTAAAAAAAAGTTGACATATTAGGTATTGCCACGTCCGTAACAACCTGCCCTATAAAAATATCACATGACCTAACCACGCAGATTAAAGGGCTTCTGTAATTCCCCAAAACTCATTTTTAATTTTTGGGCATATTAAAATTATTATTGTACGACTATTCCCTATATAGGGCTCTTACCTTGTTCTGTGGCTTCGTTTCATTAAAAATCGAGCTTTTAAAATATGCAAATTACTTCACTACCAGCAAGTAGGGCGTCTACTTGCCGGTAGCCGCCGCATCCTCCTTTTAAAAAAACGCTCCCTCCTCCAGTTGATTGACAGGGCCAGCGAGCGCTCTCCTCCTCCGGCTGGCCCTGCCTGCAATTCAAATCCCGCGCCTGCCCCTGTGTCTTCATTCGGCGCAAGCGCTCTGAGAGAAGGATGCTCGCTTCCTCAGCACTTCCTCAGTGCGCCGATGACGTCTTCTCTTACTACACGGGCCCCGTTCACTGTATATAATCGTATCTGTAATTGTTAATTGTTATGTATATAATCGGGTAATCAGCGCCTGTATACTTACAAGCGCTCGGTAGCAGAGAGGAGGGAGGAGGCAGGCCGGGAGGACGGGCACTGGCAGCGTAAGTCACTACGTCATGCGCCTGCGCCGCCTGCTTCATTCATAAACTGGGCGGTGCAGGCGCGTGACGTAGTGACTCACGCTGCCAGCGCCCATCCTCCCAGCCTGCCTCCTCCCTCCTCTCTGCTACCAAGCGCTTGTAAGTATACAGGCGCTGATTACCCGATTATATACATAACAATTACAGATACGATTATATACAGTGAGCGGGGCCCGTGTAGTAGAATACAGTCACTGCACGGGCCCCGCTGTCATTATAAAAGCAGATGCCGGCCCCCAGCCCCTCCTCCCACGGCATCGCGGCGCGGCGTATCATTGAAAATTCGGCAAAATGCAGCATTCGCCCCATAAGACGCACTGCTATTTTCCCACCACTTTTGGAGGGGAAAAAGTGCGTCTTATAGGGCGAAAAATACAGTAGTCATATTTGGTATTGTTGCATCCGTAACAATCTGCTCTATAAAAATACCACATGATCTAACCTGTCAGATGAACACTGTAAATAGCAAAAAATATAAATAGTGCCAAAACAGCAATTCTTTTTGTTACTTTGCTTCACAAAAAGTGTAATATAGAGCAACCAAAAATAATATGTACGAACAAAACTGCCAACTTATCCCGTAGTTTCCAAAATGGGGTCATTTTTTGGAGTTTCTACTCTAGGGGTGCATCAGGGGGGCTTCAAATGTGACATGGCAGCTTAAAATTATCCCAGTGAAATCTGCCTTCCAAAAACCATATGGCGTTCCTTTCCTTCTGCGCCCTGCCGTGTGCCTGTACAGCAGTTTACAACCACATATGGGGTGTTTCTGTAAACTACAGAATCAGGGCAATAAATATTGAGTTTTGTTTGGCTGTTAGCCCTTGCTTTGTTACCGGAAAAGATGGATTAAAATGGAAAATCTGCCAAAAAAGTGAAATTCTGAAATTTCATTTCCATTTTCCATTAATTCTTGTGGAACACAACAAAGGGTTAAGAAAGTTTGGAAAATCAGTTTTGAATACCTTGAGGGGTGTAGTTTCTAAAATGGGTCCATTTATGGGTGGTTTCTATTATGTAAGCCTCATGAAGTGACTTCAGACCTGAACTGGTTCTTAAAAAGTGGGTTTTGGAAATTTTGCAGATTTTTTGCAGAATTTTTGAGATTTGCTTCTAAACTACTACGCCTTCTAACATCCCCAAAAAATAAAATGGCATTCACAAAATGATCCAAACATGAAGTAGACATATGGGGAATGTAAAGTAATAACTATTTTTGGAGTTATTACTATCTATTATAAAAGTAGAGAAATGTAAATTTGCGACTTTTTCCACATTTTTGGTAAATTTGGTATTTTTGTATAAATAAAAATGAAATTTTTTGACCCAATTTACCACTATGACAGTGGTAAATTGGGTCAAAAAATTTCATTTTTATTTATACAAAAATACCAAATTTACCAAAAATGTGGAAAAAGTCGCAAATTTACATTTCTCTACTTTTATAATAGATAGTAATAACTCCAAAAATAGTTATTACTTTACATTCCCCATATGTCTACTTCATGTTTGGATCATTTTGTGAATGCCATTTTATTTTTTGGGGATGTGCCGAAGTACAATTTGTGACGAAAAACTATCTCAGAATGGCCTGGATAAGTAAAAGCGTTTTAAAGTTATTACCACATAAAGTGACACATGTCGGATTTGCAAAAAACGGCCTGGGCAGTAAGGTGAAAACTGGCCAGGGGTAGAAAGGGTTAAGGATAACAAAGTCAATGTTTTGGAGTGGCCATCACAAAGCCCTGATCTGAATAAAATTTATGGGCAAAGCTGAAAATGCAGGTGCGAGCAAGGTGACCAACAAACATAGCTCAGTTACACCAGTTTTGTCAGGAGGAATAGGCCCAAATTCTGACCAACTACTGTGAGAAGCTTTTGGAAGGATATCCAAAACGTTTGAACCAAGTCATACAGTTTAAGGGCAATGGTATCGAATATTAACACCTTAGTGACCACCCATACTTGTTTTTACGGCAGTCACTAAGGGGCCTTAGGCTGGGCCGCCGCTTTTTTACAGTAGCCCAGTCTAAGCGATGCACGGGTCCCTCGTGCAGCGGGGACCCGGCTCTCACATGAGAGCCGCGGCCCTGCTCTAAAAGCCCGGACCGGTAGGAGTGCCGATCCGGGCTGTTTAACACTTTACATGCCGCGGGCAATGGCACCCGCTGCATGTAAAGTGCTGACAGAGGGAGCGGACTCCCTCTGTCTCCCATCGGCTCCTCGCAAATGCAATCGCGGGGTGCCCATGTGTGTGAAGGCTGCCTGGGGTCTAATGTAGGCCCCAGACCAGCCTTCAGTAATTTCCAGCAGGCTGCGCCTCTCTGGTGCAGCCTGGTGTTCAATGTCAGAATAGCATTGCTATTAAAATGCAATGCTATCACGGTCGGCGTGGCTATCACATACGTGACACAGAGGGAGGGAACGAGGAAGGCCCTGCCCAAGTGAGAGGGAAGATGGTGACCCCTGACTCACCTGGCGGCTGGCACCTGGCTGCCCTGACGTCCCTAGACGGGTTCCTCACCCGTACGCCGATCACGTGCCTAAAGCCCTGGCTTTCCCTGAGCTGAGCCCTAGGTAGTGAACAGGGCGATGGGAACACTCGTCCGCACCACTAACTCTAAGGGAAAACACCAAGGGGAGGACAGACAACACAGACTCAACATATATTCCCAGGTGGGCGACAACAGGAGACAACAATAAGCCAAACAGGGATCCGGAGGGTAGCACACAGGAACAACAACCAGGATTAACCACTCCAGTGGGTCAGTATAGATGTCCAGGCAGGAAGCTCTATAACTGGCAACTAGAGAAGTGTGAGGGGAGAATATAAGGAGGTAGGGAGTGGCAGACAAGAAACAGCTGAGGAGGAGAAGCTACGGATCCCTGAGAGAGACAAAAAGGATAGCAAGGCAAACACAGAAAACAATAACTAAGAAACACCGTGATCTTTAGATATAGAGCGCGCAGCCACCCGCTGCGACTTCCTGACCCCGGGTATAACGGAGTCAGACGTGGCTCTTGATACCCTCGTGACAGTACCCCCCCTTTCACGAGGGGCCTCCGGACACTCAGGACCAGGTCTCTCCGGATGAGAGGCATGGAAAGTCTGAATTAACCTGTTGGCGTTTACCTCCGACGCTGGAACCCACATTCTTTCCTCGGGACCGTAACCCCTCCAATGCACAAGATACTGAAGAGAGCGGCGGACCCGACGAGAATCAACAATTCTGGCTATTTGAAACTCCAGATTACCATCCACAATAACAGGAGGAGGTGGCAGCGGCGATGGTTCTAGAGGTGGAACATACTTCTTGAGTAACGATTTATGGAAGACGTTATGGATCTTAAAAGTCTGAGGTAGCTCCAGGCGAAAAGCCACAGGGTTAATGACGGCTACTATTTTATAGGGACCAATGAACCTAGGACCCAGTTTCCAAGAAGGAACCTTCAACTTAATATTCCTAGTAGACAACCACACATAGTCATTCACTCCTAGGTCCGGACCTGGCGACCGTTTCTTATCGGCCATGCATTTATATTTACCACTCATCTTTTTCAAGTTAACTTGCACCTTCTGCCATACCGATGAAAGAGATGAAGAAAACCTTTCCTCTTCGGGAACCCCAGAAGACCCCCCCTCTTTGAAAGTACAAAATTGGGGATGAAAACCGTATGCACCAAGGAATGGTGACTTGCCAGTGGACTCCTGATAATGATTATTTATGGCAAACTCAGCTAACGGTAAGTATGATGACCACAACTCTTGGTTTTCAGACACAAAACACCTAAATATGTTTCTAGGTTTTGGTTGGTACGCTCAGTCTGTCCATTCGACTGAGGATGGAAAGCTGAGGAAAAGGACAAGTAAACCCCCAAACGGGAACAAAAAGCTTTCCAAAACTTAGAAATAAACTGGGTTCCCCGATCCGAAACCACATCGGAAGGGGCCCCGTGAAGCTTCACGATTTCACTGATAAACACCTGAGCGAGAGTTTTAGCATTAGGAAGTGCGGGTAGCGCAATAAAGTGTACCATTTTGCTAAACCTGTCTACTACTACCAAGATAACTGTTTTACCCGCCGACAACGGTAAGTCAGTGATGAAATCCATTGACAGATGTGTCCATGGCCTATTGGGGATGAAAAGTGGCAATAAAGACCCTGCTGGACGTGTATGAGAGACTTTCGCGCGTGCACAAGTAGAGCAAGTAGACACGAAATCCATTACATCCTGACGCAACCTTGGCCACCAAAAACGACGAGATAAAAGCTCCAAGGTTGCTTTACTACCCGGGTGTCCAGCAAGTGCCGAATTATGATGTTCTTTTAATAATTCAAGACACAGGTTTAACGGTACAAACAATTTCTCTGAGGGGCAAGAGGCCGGGGCGTCCCCCTGAGCCTCTAACACCTTTCCCTCTAGAACAGAGTGTACAGCAGAGACAACCACTCCTCTTTGTAAAATAGGTACCGGATCACAAACATTACCCCCTCCAGGGAAACTACGAGATAATGCGTCTGCCTTGGTATTTTTTGCCCCAGGACGATAGGTGATTACAAAGTTAAATCTGGTAAAGAATAGCGACCACCTAGCTTGTCTAGGGGTGAGACGTTTAGCCGATTCTAGGTACAGAAGGTTCTTGTGATCCGTAATCACCGTGACGGGGTGGATTGCTCCCTCTAAGAAGTGACGCCACTCTTCAAGCGCCAGTTTAATCGCCAACAGTTCCCTATTTCCAATATCATAATTCTTCTCCGCAGAAGATAATTTTTTGGAAAAGAAAGCGCAAGGACGCAATTTGCCAGGAGACGGACCCTGAGACAATACAGCTCCCACTCCCACCTCTGACGCATCTACCTCGACTATAAAAGGCTGGGAGACATCAGGTTGAATTAGAACAGGTGCCAAGGTAAACCTCTCCTTTAGAGAGGAAAATGCATCTTTAGCGGCGTCAGACCATTTGGAAAAATCCGTCCCCTTCCTAGTCATGTCGGTAAGGGGTTTAACGATCACTGAATAATTTTTAATGAACTTTCTATAGAAATTAGCGAAACCCAAAAACCGTTGTAGGGCTTTAAGGTTCTCAGGAAGATCCCAATCTAAAATTGCCTGGACCTTCCCAGGATCCATGCGGAAACCTGAAGCAGATAATAGATATCCCAGGAACTGTAATTCCTGAACAGCGAAGACACATTTTTCAATTTTCGCATATAATTTATTCGTCCGTAGGACCTGCAGTACTTGCCTGACATGCACCTCATGTGTTTTCAGATCAGCCGAATAAATTAAGATATCATCTAGGTATATGACTACAAACCTGCCGATGAGATGACTAAAAATATCATTAACGAAATGTTGGAAGACAGCAGGGGCATTTGTCAGACCGAAAGGCATAACAAGATTTTCATAATGCCCCTCAGGGGTGTTAAAAGCTGTCTTCCACTCATCCCCTTCCCTGATACGAATCAGATTGTAGGCCCCCCTAAGATCAAGTTTGGAGAACCACTTAGCTGCCGCAATCTGATTAAAAAGGTCAGGAATGAGAGGAAGAGGGTATGGGTCACGGATGGTTATCTGGTTTAACTCACGGAAATCTAAGCAAGGACGCAGGCCCCCATCTTTCTTTTTAACAAAGAAAAACCCCGCAGCCACGGGTGAAGAAGAGGGTCTGATGTGTCCCTTAGCCAGACTCTCGGAGATATAATCTTTCATGGCTTGTCTCTCGGGACCCGAAAGATTATACAACCTGGACTTGGGTAATTTTGCCCCGGGAATCAGGTTAACCGGGCAATCATAAGGACGATGAGGTGGTAGTTTCTGACAACCCTTTTCAGAAAAAACGTCCTCAAAGTCCGAAATAAATGTAGGTAGGGAAGCTATGGAGGCGATTAAGCAATTGTTATTTAAGCAATTCTCTCTGCAATGCTCACTCCACTCCAATATCTCCCTGGCCTGCCAATCCACCACTGGATTGTGCGCTACCAACCAGGGAAGACCCAATACCACCGGAGAGGGAAGGCCCTCCAGAACGTAACATGAAAGACACTCATTATGGTGGTCCCCTACCCGAAGGTGTAAATTACGAACAATGTGGGTGAGGTTTCTCTGAGACAGAGGAGCAGAATCTATAGCGAATACGGGAATAGGTCTCTGCAGCGTACAGAGAGACAAACCCATAGTGCGGGCAAAATGGGCATCAATCAAGTTTACCCTTGCTCCACTGTCTAGAAAAACAGAAATAGACTCCGTCTTAACACCAAAAACAATGACCGCTGGTAACACAAATTGAGATGTTCGTATGGAGGAAACGTATACCCCCCGGCTGACATCCTCCGCACAGCCCGGGGTTAGTAGTTTTCCGACGGTCTTTTGTTTTTGAGAAAGGAGGGACAGACATTAATGAAATGACCCCTCCCCCCACAGAAAAAACAAGCCCCCCCCGCTACGGCGAATCTCGGGAAGACGGACCTGACGAGAAGTTCCGCCTAGCTGCATAGGCTCATCTAAGTCAGTACAGGCTGACTGTTGCTTGGGAGAGGTAACCAATTGCTCCGGAATTTTCGATCTCTCCCTAAGACGTCTATCTATTCTGATAGAGAGGGACATAACAGCATCAAGGGAAAGGGGGGTCTCATACAGCGCCAGTGCATCCTTAACCCTTTCAGATAACCCAGAGCAGAACTGACTCCTGAGAGCCGGGTCGTTCCACTGAGTATCCGCAGCCCACCTACGGAACTCTGAGCAATATTCCTCTGCTGACCGATCTCCCTGTAGGAGTCTCCGTAACTTCGACTCAGCCAGGGCGGCTCGGTCAGGGTCATCATATATGAGACCCAAAGCCCCAAAAAATCCCTCCACTGACCGAAGAGCCTGAGAACCAGGGGGTAACGAGAACGCCCAGGATTGCGGATCCCCCTGAAGCAGGGAAATGACAATCCCTACCCGCTGTTCTTCATGACCTGAGGAGTAAGGGCGCAACTTAAAATATAATTTGCAGGCCTCACGGAACGTTGCAAATTTGTCCCTTCCCCCAGAAAATCTGTCGGGAAGAGCAACCTTGGGTTCAGTGACAACCTGGTTACCCATAGCAACCGCTGGGGGTGCGGTCTGCTGCATTTGCTGCTGTTGTTGGAGAACAGACGCCTTCAATCCTGCCACCTCCAAAGACAGGCTTTGAAGCTGTTCTGCCAAGGCATCAATAGGATCCATATTCGATTCTAAGTAGAGAGAAAAAAAAAAAAACAACAAACAAAAAATTAAATTTTTTTTTTTTTTTTTTCAAAATGTAAGGGCCAGTTATAATATCACGGTCGGCGTGGCTATCACATACGTGACACAGAGGGAGGGAACGAGGAAGGCCCTGCCCAAGTGAGAGGGAAGATGGTGACCCCTGACTCACCTGGCGGCTGGCACCTGGCTGCCCTGACGTCCCTAGACGGGTTCCTCACCCGTACGCCGATCACGTGCCTAAAGCCCTGGCTTTCCCTGAGCTGAGCCCTAGGTAGTGAACAGGGCGATGGGAACACTCGTCCGCACCACTAACTCTAAGGGAAAACACCAAGGGAAGGACAGACAACACAGACTCAACATATATTCCCAGGTGGGCGACAACAGGAGACAACAATAAGCCAAACAGGGATCCGGAGGGTAGCACTCAGGAACGACAACCAGGATTAACCACTCCAGTGGGTCAGTATAGATGTCCAGGCAGGAAGCTCTATAACTGGCAACTAGAGAAGTGTGAGGGGAGAATATAAGGAGGTAGGGAGTGGCAGACAAGAAACAGCTGAGGAGGAGAAGCTACGGATCCCTGAGAGAGACAAAAAGGATAGCAAGGCAAACACAGAAAACAATAACTAAGAAACACCGTGATCTTTAGATATAGAGTGCGCAGCCACCCGCTGCGACTTCCTGACCCCGGGTATAACGGAGTCAGACGTGGCTCTTGATACCCTCGTGACAAATGCACTATAGGGATAGTGCATTGCATTTTAAAAGCAATCAAAAAGCTGTCTGTTATAGTCCCCTTGTGGGACTATTAAGTGGTAAAAAAAAAAACTCATTTATTCAATAAAAAAATCCCATTAAAAAATTACGCTTTTTTTTCCATTGAAAATACGCTTTTCAATGAAAAAAAAAGAAAACAAACCCCATATATTTGGTATTGCCACGTCCATAACGACCCGGACTACATAAATATGTAAATTATCCCCTACGGTGAACGCCATAAAAAATAAAAAAAAAGACAGAATTGCAAATTTATTCTTAGTTGCCACCGAAAAAACGTAATAAGCGATTAAAAAGTGCCATTTACTCCAAAATTATACCAATAAAAAATACAAGTCGTCCCACAAAAATCAAGCCCTCACACAACTCGATAGAAAGTAAAATAAAAAAGTTATGGGTCCTGGGAAGTGGCAATGCAAAAACATTATTTTCTTTTTTTTAAATAAAGGGGTTTTTATTGCAAAAAAGTAGTAAAATGTAAAAAAAAAAAAGCTATATGTATTTGGTATCGCTGTAATCGTACTAACCCAGAGAATAAAGATATTTTTCTACCGAAAAATGAACGCTGTAAAATTTATAACGTAAAAACGTAGTGGCAGTATTGCTGTTTTTTCCATCTCCCTCCCAGAAAGAGTTAATAAAAGTTAATCAGAAAGTTATGTCCCACAAAAAACAACCCCTTATAAAGCTTTATAGACGGAAAAATAAAAAAGTTATAGCTCTTGGAATGCGACAATGAAAAAGGAAGAAAAATGCTTGGTCAGTTAGGCCCAAAACAGTCTGGTCACTAAGGGGTTAATGAAATGTATGTAAACTATTGACTTTGCAGAAAGTAATAAAAATGCCTTAAAAAATTATATCTCTCATTAATCTGGTATTTGGCAAATAATGATTATGTATAAAAGTAACATCTGGGCACTCACTGACAGTTGGGTCAATTTAAAGCGAACCTTTCACCTGCATTTCACTTAATAAACTATCAAAAGTACCTTATAGATCATCCTCATTGTGTTATCATACAGTCTTGTCCCGCTTTTCTGCCATGTATATGCATGAAAAAATCGCCTTATAAAGTACTCTTCTCCAGCTCCACAAGTCACGGTAGAAGTCAAGGGGGTAGCCCTTCCCTCACTCCAGGCCAGGGGAGCACCCAGGAATTTTCTTTAGGGGGGGTCCGAAAGGCAAAAAAATGCGGCATGTGTAGTGCGCTATGCTAATTGAATTTTTCAAAGCCCCCTTTATATTTAAAAATGCATGGAAATGGTGTAGTGTGTTCTGCTGATTCTTTTACTTGGCGATTCTAAAAGGCCTGCAGGAAAACAACAATGCGGCGCGCGATTTTTTGGCCCCGCCCATTATTAAAAGCCCCTCCTACATATAATAGGCCACTCCCAACAAACACTGTACAGCTGACATTCTATAGTTGCGGCCTGTCTCTACACATCATACGGAGGGGAGGGTCTTCCTGGCTGCACTGCCTGCTTATATAACAAGCTACAGCCAGGAAGCTCCTCCGCTCTCCTCCCTCCCCTGATCCTGCTCAAGGCCTGTGGTTCCCCCCACCATCTGCCACCCGCCCGTGGCCTGCTGCCCCCCTTGACCGTCCTCACCCAGCTCTGAATCCTCCTTCTGCAAATGGCATCTTCTCTCCTACATAGCGCCACATACCTCTTACATCCAGTGATGTCACCTTTGTTGTAGACGTTCTCATTCCTCATCTTCTCCATTCAGACCAGACCGCCATGATGATTTTTCAGCCATCTCCCATCTCTGCAGAGATTAACAAACAGACATTAGTTTCCCACATTTCCATCATCTTCACATCTTCTGAACACCCTTTCCTGCCACCCCCAATACTGTGCCCGCTGTGCCCCCAATACTATACTACAGAAACAGTCCCCCTGGAAATACTACTACCACACAGATAGTGCCCCCCTCAACAATTATTGGCACACAGTGCTCTAAAAAAATAACTGCGCCCAGACACTAATAGTATAAAGATAATGTCCCCCAAAAATTATTGTGCTAAGCTGATACTGTGGCAGGGTGCCCCCCAAAGTAACAGGGCTCCCCAAAATAGAAATAATTCTCTGCCAGAGCACACTTAGTAGTAATAATGCCCCTATAGTGCCCATACTAGTAATCATGTTCCTCATAGCCCCCCAGTATTAGCAAAGCTCCGCATAATACCTCCTAGTACTAATAATTCTCCCTACAATATGACAGTACATGAAATACCCCCGCTTAGTGCCCGCTGTTGAGCTAATGTCCCCATAATGTATGCCAGTATAAAATACCCCTATATAGTGCCCCAGTAAATTCCCTCATAGTGCTCCTCTCCCTTCCCCATAGTGTCCCCCATAATATGCCAGTAAAAAATGCCCCTTCTAAGTGCCACCATATGCCCCAATAGTGCTCCACTCTCCATAGTGCCACTCTCCCCTATAGTGCCTACCATAATGTGCCAGTAAAAAAATGCCCCCTTAGTGACACCAGATGCCATAATGCCCCCATAATGTGCCAATAAGAATAAAGGCCCCTTTAGAGCCCCCACTTCCCCTTAGTGCCCCCAAATAATGCCCCTATAGTGCAACCAGATGCCCCATAGTGCCATTCTCCCCTATAGTGCCCCCATAATATGTCAATAAAAAAAAGCCCCTTTAGACCCCCCAGATGCCCCCATAGTGCTCCTCTCCCCCATGGTGCCGCCCCATAAAGTTCCACCATATGCCCCAATAGTGCTCCACTCCTCCATAGTGCCGCCCTCCCCTATAGTGCCTCCCATAATGTGCCAGTGAAAAATGCCCCCTTAGTGCCACCAGATGCCATAATGCCCCCATGTGCCAATAAGAAAAAAAGGCCCCTTTAGTACCCCCACTTCCCCATAGTGCCCCCAAATAATGCCCCTATAGTGCCACCAGATGCCCCATAGTGCCGTTCTCCCCTGTAGTGCCCCCCATAATGTGTAAAAAAAAAGCCCCTTTAGAGCCCCCATAGTGCTCCTCTCCCCCATGGTGCCCCCCAAATAATGCCCCTATAGTGCCACCAGATGCCCCATAGTGCCGTTCTCCCCTATAGTGCCCCCCATAATGTGTAAAAAAAAAAAAAAAGCCCCTTTAGAGCCCCCATAGTGCTCCTCTCCCCCATGGTGCCCCCCAAATAATGCCCCTATAGTGCCACCAGATGCCCCCTTGTGCCGTTCTCCCCATAATGTGTAAAAAAAAGCCCCTTTAGAGCCCCCATAGTGCTCCTCTCCCCCATGGTCCCCCCCCACCCCCCATAATGTGCCAGTAAGAAGTGCCACTTAAAAAAAAAAAAGAGTACCACCAGATGCCCCATAGTGCCTTTCTCCCCTTTAGTGCCCCCATAGTGCCAGCTCCCCCCTCCAAAAAAAACAAAACAACAAAAATAAAATAAAAAATACACTGATACTTACCTCCATCAGCAGCGATGCGATGCAGGCTCTTCCGGCCTGTGTCCCTGCTGTGTGCTGCCCGGCTCAGGCGCGTGATGATGACGTCATCTCGCCTGAGCCGGCCTCTGATAGGCTGCAGGCATTAGTGCCTGCGGCCTATCAGAAGAACAGGGGAGGGACACACCTCTCCCTCCCCTGCCGCAGCACAGCACAGGCATCTGTATCGCTGTCCTAAGGACGGCGATACAGATGGATTAGATATGGAGATGAGCGCTTCCACAATGGAAGCGCTCATCTCCTAGTACTCCCACTGCCCCCCCCCACCACCGCCGCGGCCGCAATTACATCCAGGGCCGCGCCGCCTGTGGTGATCGGCGGTGCGGCCCTGAAGGATTAAAAAAAAAAAAATTCGGTTGGTTGTTCTAGGGGGGGTCCAGACCCGCTGGACCCCCCCTGTAGGTGCGCCACTGCTCCAGGCTGTAACTCCCCTGCCCTAACCCCGCCTCTATGCAGTCTAATTGACAACCGGCTCAGTCGCCGGGACCGCGCTTGTACAGGCGGCGCATGCGCCGTCGGACTCAAGCGCGATCCTGTAACTGAATCACGCATGCGCCGTCCCCGATGCCTGCCTGTCTTCTCATCCTCACGCGCGCGCCCCGATCTTCACGCTCCATGCGTCCACGTGATCACTGTTGACTTGCCGCAGATCGCAAGCCAGTGATCATCTGGAGCATTGTTATCATATTCAGCAGGTATTATATGTCAAAAACTCTGCATATTTCATGGGGCTATCTATCTATACATAGATATACACATGTGACAAACCCAGATTTAATTAGATGGCTATCTTGAAGACAGGCAGGCATCGGGGACGGCGCATGCGCGATTCAGGATCGCGCTTGAGTCCGACGGCGCATGCGCCGCCTGTACAAGCGCGGTCCCAGCGACTGAGCCGGGTGTCAATTAGACTGCATAGAGGCGGGGTTAGGGCAGGGGAGTTACAGCCTGGAGTGAGGGAAGGGCTACCCCCTTGACTTCTACCGTGACTTGTGGAGCTGGAGAAGAGTACTTTATAAGGCGATTTTTTCATGCATATACATGGCAGAAAAGCGGGACAAGACTGTATGATAACACAATGAGGATGATCTATAAGGTACTTTTGATAGTTTATTAAGTGAAATGCAGGTGAAAGGTTCGCTTTAAGCAATTTATTAATACAAATAAATAAATAAATAAATAATAATTCAATTAACAACAATAAAGATGATATGTGAAATCGGTGCTGGAGATAGCAGCAATTCTATATAATAAACCTCCAATGGTCAGGAGAAAGAGGTCTAAACAAACCATGCAGTGTGTGGCTAAAAGCATAAGATCGAATGTCCTATATTAAAATTCTCTAGAAATATATGAGAAGGCAGTTCGAAGATATGCACAATTGAGAAGTAGCAGCAATCCAGCACTAAGTACATAAAATCGTATATACTACACTGCTCAAAAAAATAAAGGGAACACAAAAATAACACATCCTAGATCTGAGTTAATTAAATATTCTTCTGAAATACTTTGTTCTTTACATAGTTGAATGTGCGGACAACAAAAATAAAAAAATGGAAATCAAATTTTTTAACCCATGGATGTCTGGATTTGGAGTCACACTCAAAATTAAAGTGGAAAAACACACTACAGGCTGATCCAACTTTGATGTAATGTCCTTAAAACAAGTCAAAATGAGGCTCAGTAGTGTGTGTGGCCTCCACGTGCCTGTATGACCTCCCTACAACGCCTGTGCATGCTCCTGATGAGGTGGCGGACGGTCTCCTGAGGGATCTCCTCCCAGACCTGGACTAAAGCATCTGCCAACTCCTGGACAGTCTGTGGTGCAACGTGACGTTGGTGGATAGAGCGAGACATGATGTCCCAGATGTGCTCAATTGGATTCAGGTCTGGGGAACGGGCGGGCCAGTCCATAGCATCAATGCCTTCGTCTTGCAGGAACTGCTGACACACTCCAGCCACATGAGGTCTAGCATTGTCTTGCATTAGGAGGAACCCAGGGCCAACCGCACCAGCATATGGTCTCACAAGAGGTCTGAGGATCTCATCTCGGTACCTAATGGCAGTCAGGCTACCTCTGGCGAGCACATGGAGAAATGCCACCCCACACCATTACTGACCCAATGCCAAACCGGTCATGCTGGAGGATGTTGCAGGCAGCAGAACATTCTCCACGGCGTCTTCAGACTCTGTCACATCTGTCACATGCTCAGTGTGAACCTGCTTTCATCTGTGAAGAGCACAGGGCGCCAGTGGCGAATTTGCCAATCTTGGTGTTCTCTGGCAAATGCCAAACGTCCTGCAAGGTGTTGGGCTGTAAGCACAACCCCCACCTGTGGACGTCGGGCCCTCATATCACCCTCATGGAGTCTGTTTCTGACCGTTTGAGCAGACACATGCACATTTGTGGCCTGCTGGAGATCATTTTGCAGGGCTCTGGCAGTGCTCCTCCTGTTCCTCCTTGCACAAAGGCGGAGGTAGCGGTCCTGCTGCTGGGTTGTTGCCCTCCTACGGCCTCCTCCACGTCTCCTGATGTACTGGCCTGTCTCCTGGTAGCTCCTCCATGCTCTGGACACTACGCTGACAGACACAACAAACCTTCTTGCCACAGCTCGCATTGATGTGCCATCCTGGATAAGCTGCACTACCTGAGCCACTTGTGTGGGTTGTAGACTCCGTCTCATGCTACCACTAGAGTGAAAGCACCGCCAGCATTCAAAAGTGACCAAAACATCAGCCAGGAAGCATAGGAACTGAGAAGTGGTCTGTGGTCACCACCTGCAGAACCACTCCTTTATTGGGGGTGTCTTGCTAATTGCCTATAATTTCCACCTGTTATCTATCCCATTTGCAATACAGCATGTGAAATTGATTGTCACTCAGTGTTGCTTCCTAAGTGGACAGTTTGATTTCACAGAAGTGTGATTGACTTGGAGTTACATCGTGTTGTTTAAGTGTTCCCTTTATTTTTTTGAGCAGTGTATATTGAAATTTCTCCAAAGGTACATGGAAGCAATCTTCAGGGTTTAAGGCCCCTTTCACACGGGCGAGTTTTCCGCGTGGATGTGATGCGTGAGTTGAACGCATTGCACCCGCACTGAATCCGGACCCATTCATTTCTATGGGGCTGTGCACACGAGCGGTGATTTTCACGCATCACTTGTGCGTTGCGTGAAAATCGCAGCAAGCTCTATTTTGTGCGTTTTTCACGCAACGCAGGCCCTATAGAAGTGAATGGGGCTGCGTGAAAATCGCAAGCATCCGCAAGCAAGTGCGGATGCGGTGAGATTTTTACGCACCGTTGCTAGGAGATGATCATGATGGGGACCCGATCTTTATTATTTTCCCTTATAACATGGTTATAAGGGAAAATAATAGCATTCTGAATACATAATGCATAGTACAATAGGGCTGAAGGGGTTAAAAAAATATATAATAATTTAACTCACCTTAATCCACAGGCAGGCATCTCTTCTGTCTTGTTCTGTGAGGAACAGGACCTTTGATGACGTCACTACGTTCATCACATGGTCCGTCACATGATCCATCACCATGGTAAAAAAGATCATGTGAATGACCATGTGATGAGCGTAGTGACGTCATTAAAGGTCCTATTCCTCACAGAACAAGACAGAAGAGATGCCGGCTGCGCGAACAAGTGGATTAAGGTGAGTTAAAAAAAAATAATTTAACCCCTCCAGCGCTAGTTTACTATGCAGTCTGTATTCAGAATGCTATTATTTTCCCTTATAACCATGTTATAAGGGAAAATAATACAATCTACACAACACCGATCCCAAACCTAAACTTCTGTGAAGAAGTTCGGGTCTGGGTACCACATTCAGTTTTTTATCACGCGCGTGCAAAACACATTGCTCCCGCGCGATGAAAACTGAACAATGGAACGCAATCGCAGTCAAAACTGACTGCAATTGCATACCTACTCGCGCGGGTTTGTCGCAACGCATCCGTACCTTATCCGGACACGCTCGTGTGAAAGAGGCCTAAGAGTGAACTAATTAATTGTATGTGGCCATACATACAGATATAGTTCGTATGGAACCCGTATAAATTCTGGAAACTATTCGTATGAGTGAGCGGCGTCCCGCTACACTGAATATACAAGCGGCGTCCCACTTCACAGAAACTTGGTAAATAGACCTCTTATTGCTGGTCTTATTCTCATATAGTTTCAAGTACAGTCTTTACCAGAATGTCATGCAATTTCTATTATTTCGTGAGACGTATTACACCTTGGTGTGATTGTTATAACTCACGATTTGGTGTCCTCATCGCTTCTCTCTCCCACGCTGGCTAGCACCGCACTCTGACCTCTGTCTGTGTTCCGGTGCCGGTTCGCAGTATGATCGATGCCGTCTTGCGTGCAGGTAAATCTGTATTAAGAGGTAAGGATAGCTCTCGCAGACAATTCCTTTAGGCTAGATCAGGGGTCTCCAAACTTTTCAACAGGAGGGCCACATTGAAGATTTTACAAGTATTCGGGGGCCGGAAAAAAAAATCAGTTATGTATTAAATTAAATGTATATATTTTACATGGATCGTTTTTGTAATCAGCATGATATGACTGAGAACAAAAGAGAAAAAACTTTAGCAAAACAACGCAAAGACACCCGTGTCCCTATCAGCGGTGTCCCCATCAGCACAAAAATGTCCCCATCAGCACAGCAATGTCCCCATCAGCACAGCAATGTCCCCATCAGCACAGCAATGTCCCCATCAGCACAGCAATGTCCCCATCAGCACAGCAATGTCCCCATCAGCACAGCAATGTCCCCATCAGCACAGCAATGTCCCCATCAGCACAGCAATGTCCCCATCAGCACAGCAATGTCCCCATCAGCACAGCAATGTCCCCATCAGCACAGCAATGTCAGCATCAGCACAGCAATGTCAGCATCAGCACAACAATGTCCCCATCAGCACAGCAATGTCCCCATCAGCACAGCAATGTCAGCATCAGCACAGCAATGTCAGCATCAGCACAGCAATGTCAGCATCAGCACAGCAATGTCCCCATCAGCCGTGTCACCCTTAAGCACAGCAATGTCCCCATCAACGATGTCCCCATCAGAACAGCAATGTCCCCATCAGCGGAGTCCCCATTAGCAGCTGATAGGGGCCACCACTGATGGGGACACTGCTGTTGGGGACGCGGCTGATGGGGACACCATTGATGGGGACACCCGTGTCCCTATCAGCGGTGTCCCCATCAGAACAGCAATGGCCAAATCAGAACAGCAATGTCCCCATCAGAAAAGCAATATATTACCATAAAAAAAAAAAATATTCCCATCAAAAAAACAATATTCCCATCAGAAAAACAATATTCCCATCATGGGGACACCCACTGATGGGGACGCTGCTGTTGGGGACATTGCTGTGCTGATGGGGACACCACTGATGGGGACGCTGCTGTTGGGGACATTGCTGTGCTGATGGGGACACCACTGATGGGGACACCATTGATGGGGACACCCGTGTCCCTATCAGCGTTGTCCCCATCAGCACAGCAATGTCCCCATCAGCGGTGTCCCCATCAGCACAGCAATGTCCCCATCAGCGGTGTCCCCATCAGCACAGCAATGTCCCCATCAGAACAGCAATGTCAGCAAACTCAGAATACATTTTATTTTGCCCCCTCTCACTCAGAATACATTTTATTTTGCCCCCTCTCACTCAGAATACATTTTATTTTGCCCCCTCTCACTCAGAATACATTTTATTTTGCCCCCTCTCACTCAGAATACATTTTATTTTGCCCCCTCTCACTCAGAATATATTTTTATTTTGCCCCCTCTCACTCAGAATATATACAATGTGAGAGGGGGCAAAATAAGATATATACAATTTTGCTCCACAGGTGGGGAAAGTGGAATATCGATAAAGAGGGGAAAATGGAATATATACAGAGGGGGCAAAATGGATATAAATAGAGGGGCCCTGTATATATCCATTTTGCCCCCTCTGTATATATTCCATAATCATTTATCCCCTGTGTGTATATATTGCATTTTTGCCCCCTCTGTTATCTGTTTAATTTTTTTTCCATTTTTTTTGCCTTTTTTTCTTATTGAAATATATTTTTGTTCCCCATTGGTCCCCTGTGGAGGATTTCTTGCCTGACATTTAGTTCCATGCCAGGTGCCCCCCTGTGAGTTATAGCCAGGCAGTGGTGGTGTGCACATTTAAAAAAAAAATACTTACCTCGTCAGACTGCTCCGCTCCCGCCTTCTTGCTCTTGCTTGCAGCCCACAATCCTGTCTTCCAGCGTGCGTTGTGTGATCCCGCGAGACCTGGCTGGCGCGATATCACAGCGCCACCAGGCCTGAATGGGTGGAGGCGGAGCCCGAATGGATGGAGGCAGGGCTGGGGTTGGTGGGGCGGCGCAACTACTCACAGAGGCCGGGGGCCCAAGCGACCAGCCATTTACATAAAAATGTTAAAATTACTTGCGATGGGGCGACGGAGCTGCGGGCCCCCCCCACCGCCGGGCCCGGTCGCGGTCGCATCCTCTGCGACCGCGATCGTTACGCCCCTGGGCGGTTGTGCGGATTTGGTTCCTGCAACCTGCCAGCTGCGGGCGGGCCGGATCGAACGCACAATCGGGCCGGATGTGGCCCGCGGGCCGGGGTTTGGAGACCCCTGGGCTAGATTAATAGACCAGCAGTATTAAATGGTAAGGGTCTTCTGACACAAATGCTTTCAGTCAGCGGCGGATCCGGCGGGCAGTTCCGACGACGGAACTGCCCGCCGGATCACACTGCAGCAAGTGTGAAAGTACCCTTATGTATTATTTTTTTATTTGTATTAATAAATTGCTTTCAATTGACCCAACTGTCAGTGAGTGCCCAGATGTTACTTTTATATGCAAATTTTATATAGAGTGGGTGAAACTATTCAACTGTGAGCACCACACTTTTGGCTATCTGACTCATTAGTGCAGCTTCACGCAATATATTTTTACAAATAATAATTATGGTAATCCTAATTGACGAAAAACAGGAAAGGTTTATTCTGATTTCATGTCAGATATTGAGAAAAACATGCATATGTGTCTTTTTATATAGTGTATGTAAACTTCTGGTTTGTTTATGCTTCGAGGCCACATCTAATGATGCAGCATCCCAGCGCTATGGACATCTTTGGGGGCATTTTTATTATTATTGCATTGTACGGTATTTTGAGCTAAAATAATTTTTTTCAATTGGTCTTTATTAAAAGTTTGCGGCCCCTTTCTCTGTACAGCCTTGAGATTCTCTAGTACACGACTCTGTGTTTACCATCAGGCAGCTCAGCTGACGGCTCCTTTCTCTCAGCTCTCTGACCTCAAAAACACTCATTAGAAGCTCAGTTCTTATCTTACTGAGAAGAATATGGTTTAACCCTTAGGACACCGGAGGTTTTTTCACTTTTGCTTTTTCATTTTTCCCCCTATCTTCCTTGAGCCATGACTTTTTTATATTTCCGTTCACAAAGCTGTATGAGGGCTTATTTTTAGCAAGAAAAGTTGTACTTTCTAATGCCACCATTAATTATGGCATACAATGTAGTGGGAAGCAGTAAAAAAAAATCCTCCACCGTTTAACGGGTCTTGTTCGCACGGCAGTCCGTATGCGGCAAAACTGACCAATGCCCTTTATGATCTGGGTCAGTACGATTACAACGATACCACATATGTATAGGTTTTTCTATGTCTAAATAGTGTAAAAATTTATTTAAACTTTGAACTTTCTTTTACATGACCATATTCTGATCCCCATAACTTTTTTTATAGTTATATCTACTGAGCTGTGTCGGGGCTCATGTTTTTGCAGGACAATCTGTAGTTTTTATTGGAGTGTGTATAACTTTTTGATCACATTTTATTACTTTTTTGGGGTAAGAGAAGCACTGAAAAAATTTCATTACAACATTCGCTGTATTAGAAAAAAAAAAATTTGATTTTAATAGTGCAGGCATTTTCGGTCGCTGTGATACCCATGATGTTTATATTTTTTGTTATTTAGGTATTAAACTTTTATATTTTTTATTTATTTATTTAATGATTTTGAAGCTCATATATGAGCATATAAATTGTACTTTTAATTTTTTAATTTTGAACAATCATAGATTTTTAAACTGGACTTATTACTGAGAATTGCTCATTTCTTATGTTGGCCTGCCACCTGCTGGCCAAAAATAAGAATTGCATTTTAAATGTTCTCAGCCTCTTCAGCAAGGCTGAGCACATTCAAACCAATTTCCGGCATCCCCATTGGCCGCAGGGGATGCCGGTAACACTTGGGTCACAGCATCTATAGGTTTAAATTAGCGCGATCAGCATTATTGTGACACAGTGAGAGGTTTGGCCTGGGAAAACAGGTATTTTCCTCCCAGCATGTGGTGCTGGGCTGATTTACAGCGAGGTGAGGTCAAATACCGGACCGGATTTTAAATGCCAGGTCTCTGTGTTGGGATCTAGGAGCCTTGTGTCTGGATGAAGGCTTGCTACCTTTTTGGCGTGAAAACAGGTTGGTGCTGCTATGGACTCTTTGAGGCAGAATTGCCGCATGGTGTGAATTACCACCAACATCGCAAGGTGACTTTTGTGTGAATATGACTGCTTGTTTTGTCACTTGCCTAAAGTTTCAATAAAATACTGAACTGTTTGATCCAAAGAACTTGTTGTTGCCTCTATACTGCGTCCGCTAATCCTGTCTACCAGAGCGAGTCCCCACAATTGGTGGAGGATGCGGGCAACAGCAGTGAGGCTGGCGTGAGCGCTGATATTTTTGCTTTCTGCATTTTTCAGGCACAGTTGTATGTCGTACATTAAACCAACTGTATTACAACCAGTGCCCCACGACAAAATAGAGGCTGTTGTGAAGGCCCTCATGGAGGCTAATCTGCAGCAGCGAGAGACAAACCTGCAGATATGTGAGGCTAATAAGCAGCAGCAGAAGACTAACCAGTTGCTGCTACAACACGTGATGGCTTTGCAGACAGCAGGAGCATCCCTGAGCGTCCACGATGCCCAGAATGCAGTCCGTGCTGCGATTCCTAAGATGACGCCCGCAGATGACAATCGAAACCTACCTGGCGATGTACGAGTAGTGGCGATCAGGGAAAAGCTACACCGTGACCAGTGGGCTGAGGTCGTCGCTCCATTCCTGGCATCCGATTCCCAGTGGGTGTATTTCGACTTGCCGGATGATCAAGCAGCCGACTACTAAAAAGTAAAGGGTGAGATTTTGGCAAGACTGGGGATGAATGTGTTGGTCCGGGCCCAGCGGGTACGTCAGTGGGGGTTTAAGCCAGATGAGCCTGCAAGGATTCAGTATTATGACTTACTGCACCTATTGCAAAAGTGGCTACAGCCTGATGTGCTGAGTCCCCCGGCCATGCTGGATAGACTATTAGCCGATATGTTCTGGAGGACTTTGCCATACCCTCTCCAGCACTGGATCGGTCAGGGGTCTCATGGCAATGCCCTTGGGATGGTGGATCGCTATTAAAGCTACCAGGAATCTAAAGGAGGGTTCTGTCAAGAGGGGGATCGGCAAACCCTGGAAATCTCCACCCCAGGTTCGGAGATTTGAGCCAATAAAACCTGCCCAGGATGTACCCACGGCGGAGCTGGCTCCGATAGTCTGCTGGCGGTGTCAGGAGCCTGGCCATGTAAAGGCTGACTGTCCCAATCGGGCTGAGCCCATGGACACTAACTATGGCTACAGTCAGTCGCTATATGCCAGGAGGCTGTGTGCAACAGATACCCCAGAGTCTCTAGATCACTTGTGCCTGGTTAAAGTGGGAGACACTCCGGCAGAGGCTCTGCTGGACTCAGGGAGTCTGATGACCTTAGTAAAGGCTACCCTGGTGCGGTCCACTGAGTATACTGGCCAGAAAGTCAGGGTGATGTACATCCATGGAGACTTAAAAGACTACTCCACCGCGCTGGTGTCTCTAACCATGGTGGCCGGTAGATGGAGGCAAGAGGTGGCTGTTGCCACAAATCTACATTATGAACTCATAATAGGGAGAGACTTCCCCGCACTGTGGCCTGCTATGAGAGTGACTGATACCCATAAGACAGGGTTAACCCTAGCAGAGTGGCCCGGCTCAGGGGGGAGACCAGAACCCTGGGAACCTTAGACCGAAGGGCCAGCAGTAGGGGGAGAAAACCCCGTTAAGTGTGATGGTTGGAGACGTGGAGGACTTGCCACCGGGTCCTGAATTGGCAGACCTCAATTTCTCCGGGGATAATTTTGGTACCGGCCAACGTCGGGACCCAACCCTATCCTGCGCCTGGGAAAATGTGTTAATAGTAGATGGTGAACCACAACAACCAGGGGCAGAGTCAGTGTTTCCCAGTTTTGTGGTTCATCAGGATATGTTGTATCAGGTAAACCAGCTACGGGGTGAGTCTATTGAACAGTTGGTGGTCCCTAGTTCTCGGGGGTCACCTGGGGCTGCAGAAAACTCAGGATCGTATTCTACAGCGGTTTTACTAGCCCAACATATTCAAAGAAGTGGAAGAGTTTTGTAAGTCTTGCCCGACCTGACAGATAACTAGCACCAGCCACATTTCCGTAGTCCCCTAGTACCTCTCCCGATTTTCGAAGTACCGTTTGACCGACTAGCTATGGACCTCATAGGCCCAGTACCGAAGTCCGCCAGAGGGCATCAACACATCTTAGTCATTCTAGACTACGCCGCTCGGTACCCGGAGGCGGTGCCACTGCGACATACCTCAGCCAAACTCATAGCTATGGAGTTAATGGAGATGTTTTCCCGAGTAGGACTACCTAAAAAGGGTTCTGACCGACCAAGGTACCCCTTTTTTGTCCAAGGTGATGAGGGAACTCTGTAAGTTACTGCACATAAAACAACTACGGACGTCCATTTACCATTCGCAAACGGACGGTCTGGTAGAGCGGTTTAACCAAACATTAATATGTCGAAAAAGGTAGTGTCTAAAGATGGGAAGGACTGGGACCTCCTTCTGCCCTACCTCATGTTCGCAGTGCAAGAGGTACCCCAGGCCTCTACTGGGTTCTGGCCCTTCGAACTGCTATATGGCAGACACCCTCACGGTCTCTTGGACGTGGCCAAAGAGGCGTGGGAACAACAACCCACTCCACACGGTCTCTTGGACGTGGCCAAAGAGGCGTGGGAACAACAACCCACTCCACATAAAAGTGTCATTGAGTATGTTACCCAGATGCAAGATCGGATAGAGACAGTGTTACCTCTTGTTAGGGAGCAGTTCCCTACAAGGTACTCGAGAAAATTGGAGATATAAACTACAAGGTACACCAGCCAGGGCGGCGAAAGCCGGAGCAGGATTACCATATAAATTTATTCAAACCGTGGAAAGATAGGGAAACCTGTACAGAAGACAGCCACGGCTGGGTTTTCAAGGAGAAGAGGTACCAGCCCCTCTGTCTGATGCAAGAGGGGTGGCTGCCACAGTAAAAATTGCAGACAGCCTCTCCTCTAAACAGACTCAGGAGGCCAGGGAGTTTGTTAGTTGGAACACGGATGTGTTCTTGGACCTCCCTGGACGCACTTCCATAATCCAGCATGACATTGTCATTGAGCCTCAGGCAAAAGTCGGATTAAAACCATACCGGGTGCCTGAGGCTCGGCAACAAGCCATATCGGAGAAGGTGCAGCTAATGTTGCAGCTAGACGTCATTGAGAAGTCAAAAAGTGAGTGGGTCAGTTCTATAGTATTGATACCCTAGCCGGACGGGACGTTGTGGTTTTGTAACGACTTTCAAAAACTTAACGAGGTTTCCAAATTCGATGCGTATTCCATGCCCTGAGTGTATGAGCTCATCGAGAGGTTAGGACAAGCCCAGTATTTTTCTGTTTTGGACCTCACGAGGGTACTTGCAGGTGCCCTTAACGGAGGCTGTCAAAGAGAAAACTGACTTCATCACGCCTGAGGGGCTGTATCAATATAAGGTCTTACCCTTTGGTCTGCACCCTGCCACTTTTTTAGCGACTAATGGACATTGTGCTTCGTCCACATCGTCGGTAAGCTTCGGCTTACCTGGACGATATTGTCATCCACAGTGCCGACTGGGAAAGTCACCTACCCAAAGTGCAGACTGTAGTAGACTCCCTTCGGAAAGCTGGCCTAACCGCTAACCCCAAAAATGTGCGATAGGATATATTATTGGGCACGGAGTCATCAAACCCCAAGTGAACAAAATAGAGGCGATACGGAATTGGCCCCGACCTGTCACCACTAGGCAAATAAAGTAATTCCTAGGAATGTTGGGCTATTACATGAGGTTTGTTCCCCACTTTGCTACTCTAGCCGCGTCCTTGACAGGACTCTTGAAGGGACACAAGTCAATGATGGTTCGCTGGGATGATCGGGTGGAAGAGGCTTTCTCCCTACGCGGGTCCCCGGTTTTGGTGACGCTCGACTTCAAAAGGGAGTTTATAGTACAGACCGATGCCTCCGAACTTGGCCTCGGTGCTGTACTGTCTCAGGAAGTCAACGGGGAGGAGCATCCCGTTGTCTTACTCAGCCGTAAGCTCACCCCAGCCGAAACCTGGTATAGTATAGTGGAGAGAGAGTGCCTGGCTATCAAGTGGGCACTCGAGTCTCTCCGCTATTATTTATTGAGGAGAAAATTCTGCCTGGTGACCACTCCCCTCTCATGTGGATAAGCCAGGCCAGGGACAGAAATGCCCGGGTCACCAGATGGTTTCTCTCCCTACAAAACTTAAAGTTTTCAGTGGAACACAGGGCAGGCCGGTTACAGGGAAACGCGGATGCCCTGTCTGGGGTACACTGTCTGGTGTGTGTTTCCCTCAGGGTTGAACAAAGGAGGGGGGTATGTGACACAGTGAGAGGTTTGGTCTGGGAAAACAGGTATTTTCCTCCCAGCATGTGCTGCTGGGCTGCTTGTATTATCCTAACGGAAGAGTTTTTGCTGATCCATGACAGACCCGCAAAAACGCAGATGTGAAAGTAGCCTAAGTTCATTGTCACCCAGATTCCATAAAGTAGTGTACGTGAGGATACAGTGAGGTTTGATTATGTTTTGTTTTGTCTAAAGTACCATCCAGTCTTCTACTTCTCCTTCACCATGGACCCAAAAACATCAGCACAGAGACCAGTATACTCCTCGGCCTTCTGGCCTGCTTCCGATATATCCGTATCGTTCCTCTATTCCTTCCCCCTCCCCTTTTCCTTCCCCCCCCCCTCCCCTTACCTTGTCCCTGCAACTGATGGGCTCGGTCGTTATTCATGTCCCTTCACTGGGCCGGGTGCGTGAAGCACCGAAATTGTAATTATTTCTAACAGTGATGATAAATGGTTTCACTGTCTTCACCATATATTGTTCTATCATTCTTTATCGACTCATGCGACAATCCTCTGTCCTTTTCACATGTCCCCTTGATCACCTACTCTTTATGATTATACCCATTTGGTCCATGTATATTTATGGATGTATGGGGCTGGATGATACTGTCGCTTCTAATTGACAACTTTATCATTCACCTTTACCCTCACTATGTGCTGTCTCATTATGAGCCCTCACCTTCCTATCCTGTCCATAGAGATGTGTCTGATCCGGCTTTTTGCGCTCCATGTTGGAACGCAGGGGCCCGAGGAGATGACGTCATGTCTGCACGCCTTCCATGCGATTAGTCTGTTTTGGAGGAGCGCTCCAGGCTGGAGCGCATGTGCCGATGACGCCACTTCCGGGGGCTCATACCGGAAGCCGCGCGGCGTGCGTTCCACTGTGGAACGCACGCTGACTTCAATGGAATTAACATGCTCCCCAACACGTTACACGGATCGGACCAATGAGGGGTAGTGATCTGGGCCTCCGCCCAGACACAGGTATGCACAATCAGTGAACTTTAGGTGTTCACTATAAGAGGGGGCACTTTTGAGAGACTTATAGTTGGACCCTGGGAGGGGATGCACGTCTGTGGCTTCATGACCAACAGTAAGTAAACTGACCATATCACCCCTAGACATGAGCTGTCTTCAGTGGTGTTCTTGTAATACATGCTTTTCTGTTATATAGTGGACCTTTATCTAACAGGCTAACCTTCCCTAAGTGGTTGATGTATACGATCCAGCATATATTTGAAGGTATGCTTACTTCTCTAATTCATCTATATCATCTTACGAGGGTGGAGTGTAGTATAACTCTCTTTGGCTTGAATATTCCATTATGTTTCTAGCTCACCCTGTGATTGATACATGTGTTACGTCATATGAACATCACTAACACGATTGGCCTCTGCGTACTTCACTATCTACAAAGGAGTTATTTGCATTATCTGAGTCTGATCGTGACTTTATCAATATATGGAATTTTCTCTGGACACTGTGAGTGATTCCTCTCAATATAACTTATGCCGGTGGTGGTCCCTCACACTTTTAATCTGGTGTTGGGGTGCAGACGTACGCATATTGATATATGGATATCCTTCTTTCTCTTTACAGATATCTACCTCTCTTACGTATGATATACGCGTGTGATACATCAGGACTGTTGGTATATGTCTCTCTATCAGTCCCTCCCAGGACTATTATCTGGTCCAAATAATTTTTATCTTATTACTGAATGTCACAACTGACACTATATACTGAACGGTTATGTTACGGATGCGCCAGCTATATCTGGGCCTCCTTCCGTTTATCTTGTATTCCGTTCGAATTTATTTGCTTATTTCTACTTATTACCCCCTGATGATCCCACACCGTGGGGGAAACGCGTTGGGGTTTACCACAGTTTAATTCTGTGGCATCTTTAGTCATCTTATTTTAGTGTTTTTTGCTATTCTGTAGTTGGATGCACCGTGTACCTGATGGTAGTTCTTATCATCAGGGCTGTATATACTGTGCTTTTGTAGCATCTTTGGATCCTCTCTGTCCACACCCATGCCAGCCCACCATTTTTTGTATAACTACCTATACTCATCCCCCTAGGGCCTAATAGGAGTTGTTAGCCAGGTTCGAGGACAGGGGGGCTCCACCTTCAGGGGCCGCCCCTGGGCTAAGGGCCAAGCTTTAGTATACGTAACTAGGGTCAATTACCCCACTCCCTGGCAGTATCCTTTGGGTGGCCTGGTATGGGCCTGTTACATTAAAGTTTATATATATTATATTTTGTAAAGGGTTATGCTGTAGCTGGACCACAATTGTTTGACCTTTGACCCAATAGATACTTATTTTGAATTGCTGGATGTTGATTTTCTATTATTATTATGGCCAGTTTTCTTTCAGGGACTCTTTTCACCGAGGCTCTAGCTATCGAAGCAAGGGATATATTCTCTGATAGGGATGTACCAGGTCTGGGCCAGCAGGCCACGAGTAAGCAGGTCTTTAATGAATTGTATAATGGTTATAAAGAAAATATCAAAGGCTGGTGGGAGATAAAGTCGCTGGAAAGTTATATTGCTAATAAAATCGTCCCTCGTGGGCTCCGCCTTCGAGTTAAACCAGCAGACAGAATATCTTCACCCTCTCTTTTAGCTAGGTGGGAGGAGTTACTTACACAGAGTTCACTAAATTGAATGCATCTACTTCTCGAAGAAGAAAGGCAAGGCTTTGAGCTGTCGTCTAAAAAACTACATGAACAAATTGAGAACGCCCTTAAATTAAAGGAGGACCCTGATTTCTCTAGGCGCGGGGTATCCCTGCAAACTGCCGTTGAACGTTTCCAGGGATTGATCAAAGAACGTAAACATAGGCAATTTGTTAGGGACCTTAGTGAGTTCAAGGAGAATCGTGCCTATACTGTAACACAGGGACCAGTAGGGGTACCAGAACCTTCCTCCTCAGAGTTCGACTCTTCAGATACTGACTCCTATTCCAAACCTTACGGCAGTTCTTCCTACTCAGGTCGTCAAGGAACGAGGCGACGCGGTGGTCGAGGATGGCAAAAAAGGGGGGGTGGCTACAGAGGCAGGGGACGAGGTGCACGGCGATCGGGTTACCCGAATGCCTCCTCCTCGTCGCCTCCCTCTGGTTACTCCAATACCCAAACTCAACAACAACCAGGCTCATCTTTTTTAGAGAAGAATGTAATGCCATATCAGCTACGCGATCGGGGTCGCCCGGACAAGGGTCAATGACAGATCTTCAAATTGTTAATCTGTCTTCACGAGTTCTTACTCCAGTCGAGGTGGAGGTCCTTAAGAGGGGTTTATCATTTGTACCTACCTCTAATTTCAGTCTATTTACATGGACCAAGGACCTTCACCTCTTCTGCAGGAGACTCAAGTGGCGTAAATTCTTTAAAGTCTCAAATAGAGACACATGCAGTAGATTGGGCCTTGATGAAGAGGATTTTGATGATTTTCAGACCCTAACCGATCTAAATAGGGACCATACCCGTATCACCGGTTCAGGCCCCTTTACTGCACTAAGACCAAAAAGTAAGAAAATGCCCCCTCCTGCTAACTATGAATATGTAGATATTTTCCTGCAGATGGTGACAAATGACCTTGAAGAACTTGACCGGGCAACCCCTAAATCGTTCAATCTTTCTATCCCTGAGATGCAGGCACTACAATCCCTTGAAAAAGATCGTACCATCATTATAAAACCCTCAGATAAAGGGGGTAATTTGGTGGTACTGGACAACGAAGTCTATATGCGCATGTGCCTTGAATTACTCAGGGACCGGGAGGGTTATAGTATTTT